>NC_064615.1:910024683-910369168 GCF_023898315.1 Schistocerca nitens
CTTTCATTTGCTAACTATGCCTATCAGTAGTTAGTGCCTTCAGTAGTTAGAATCTTTTATTTAGCTGGCAGTATTGGCGCTCGCTGTATTGCAGTAGTTCGAGCAAAGAAGATTTTTGTGAGGTAAGTGATTCATGAAAGGTATAGGTTATTGTTAGTCAGGGCCATTCTTTTGTAGGGATTATTGACAGATTGCGTTGCGCTAAAAATATTGTGTGTCAGTTTAGTGTTGATCAGAATAAGTAAAGAGAGAAATGTCTGAGTACGTTCAGTTTTGCTCAGCTGTTTGAAAATCAAATAACGTAAGGGGTTTACCAGCACAGTCATTCATAAATTTTTCTAAGGGGAAGTTTCAGTTACTTTAAAGTCGATGGCAGCAAATAATATCACTTTGTACGAAAAAAGTTATATTATATTTCAAAATCGTCAAGAGCTGTTGTTAAATTAATGTTATTGACTAATTTTTCTGATCTCATGATCATCTTCAGGTACCATACGATGGCGCACTGAAAAGTAATGCATCTGAACCTTTTATTTGAAAGCTCTTAAAGCATTTTAAATACAATAAACTTTATTAACATTCTATATCTTTATTCTACACGTCTACACATTTAGTACTCACCATAGGCAACCAGGTGACGAATACATCTCTCCCAACGAAAGGAAAGTTTGTTAATATCGTCACTATAGAATATTTTAATCTGATAACGGAGCCACAACCTAACTGCTCCCACCGCTTCATCACTATCAGTGTGAACTCCTCGAAGGTATTCTTTAAGTTTTGAACGCAGACGAAAATCGGGTGGAATCAAGTCTGGTCTGTGTGGAGCAGGGATAATCAACCTTGTTTTACCTGCCGCCCACATTTATATATCTGCCAGTAGTAAAATTTTCCAACCCCCCATCGGTTCATTAGTAATGGTTATTTACAAAGTAGTGAAGGAACTTTACTTTATAAAATTTTAAAAAACAGAGTAACAGCAAGTTAAAGCCCGCTAGGGGGCGGCAGGACTAGGTTGACTATCATTGATATCGAGGATGATCGACGACAGTTAACGCAAGGTACTGGATTCTTGCAGATGTCCCAGTGCTCATGTGTGGTCTGGCATTGCCGTACTGAAGAAGAGGGAACTCCATGTGTGGACGAATTCTTCGAATTCGTGAGTGTGGACGAATTCTTCGAATTCGTGAGTGACATGTAATACCTCCACCGATTTCGAGAACAGAATAAAAATTGGGAGAGATTACTTTTCAGCTCGCCTTCATAAAATTATTTACAACAGCCGACGTCGCGAAGCTGTTAATGTTTCGCCAGATAAAATAAAAGCCATACTGTGGTCAATAGTAAGATACACTATGTGATCAAAAATATCAGGACACCCCCAAAAACATACCTTTTTCATATTACGTGCGTTGTGTTGCCACCTACTGCCAGGTACTCCATATCAGCGACCTCAGCAGTCTTTACACATCGTGAGAGAGCAGAATGGGGCGCTTCGCGGAAAACACGGACTTTGAACGTGGTCGGATGATTGAGTGTCATTGTGTTATACGTCTGTACGCGAGATCTCCACACTTCTAAATATCCCTAGGTCCACTGTTTCCGATGTGATAGTGAAGTGGAAACGTGAAGGGACACGTACAGCACAAAAGCATACAGGCCGACCTCGTCTGTTGGCTGACAGAGACCGCCGACAGTTGAAGAGGCTCGTAATGTGTAATAGGCAGACATCTCTCCAGACCATCACACAGGAATTCCAAACTGCACCAGGATCCACTGCAAGTACTAAGACAGTTAGGCGGGAGGTGAGCCGCTGCTCATAAGCCACACATCACGCCGGTAAATGCCAAACGACGCCTCGTTTGGTGTAAGGAGCGTAAACATTGGACGATTGAACAGTGGTAAAACGTTGTGTGTAGTGACGAATCACGGTACACAATGTGGCGATCCGATGGCAGGGTGTGGTTATGGCGAATGCCTGGTAAACATCATCTGCCAGAGTGTGTAGTGCCAACAGTAAAATTCCGAGGCGGTGGTGTTATGGTGTGGTCGTGTTTTTCATGAAGGGGGCTTGCACCCCTTGTTTTGCGTGGCACTATCACAGCACAGGCCTACATTGATGTTTTAAGCACGTTCTTGCTTCCCACTGTGCAAGAGCAATTCGAGGATGGCGATTGCATCTTTCAACACGATCGAGCACAGCCTGTGGCGACAGCAACATCCCTGTAATGGACTGACCTGCACAGAGTCCTGACCTGAATCCTATATAACACTTTTGGGATGTTTTGGAACGCCGACTTCGTGCCAGGCCTCACCTACCGACATCGATACCTCTCCTCAGTGCAGCACTCCGTGAAGAATACGCTGCCATTCTCCAAGCAACTTTCTACCACCTGATTGAACGTATGCTTGCGAGTGTGGAAGCTGTCATCTAGGCTAGGGGTGGACCAACACCATATTGAACTCCAGCATTACCGATGGAGGGCGCCACGAACTTGTACGTCATTTTCAACCAGGTGTCCGGATACTTTTGATGGTTCAAATGGCTCTGAGCACTATGGGACTTAACATCTGAGGTCATCAGTCCCCTAGAACTTAAAACTACTTAAACCTAACTAACCTAAGGACATCACACACATTCATGCCCGGGGCAGGATTTGAACATGCGACCGCGGTCGTGCGGTTCCAGACTGAAGCGCCTAGAACCGCTCGGCCACTACGGCCGGCTACTTTTGATTACATAGTGTACATTACATAGAGATTAATCAAATTTCCTAGAAAAAATAACCAATCTCCATATACTATCAATCAAGTTCTGCCAGTTCATTTGGAAGCACGTAACGTGGGGCCAGCTACACTCAAAAACAACAAAACAGGCTACAACTAATTTATTCTAATACAAGGGACGATCAATAAGTTATGCAACACATTCTTTTCTCAACCAGTTTTGGCTGAAAAACTGCGGAATTTGTTGTGAGACATAGTAGAATATTCCAGCTTCAGCCCCTATAGTTTCATGAAGTTCCGATACTGTCGGTGCTGTATGTAGCCTTCAAAACGGCGTTTGTAACGGTGCGTTCCAAGCAGAGAGCATCGTAGATATTCATAGGCGCTTGTAGAATATCTACGGAGACCTGGCAGTGAACAAAAGCACGGTGAGTCGTTGGGCGATGCGTCTGTCATGATCACAGCAAGGTTGCGCTAACCTGCCCGATCTCACGCGTACCAGCCGGCCGCAAAAAGCTGTGACTTCTGCAACGTTGGAACGTGCGGACGCTCTCATTCAAGGTGATTGACGAATCACAATCAAACACCTCGTTGCACAACTGAACGTCTTTGTAGATAGAGCTCACACACTCGTCCACCAGTTGAGGGCTTAAAGGTGTGTGTCTGCTGGATTCCTCGCTGCCCTACACAAGACTATAAAAAGCAACGAAGAACCATTTCTGCAAAATTGATTGCGTGATACGAGGCTGGTGATGACAATTTCTTTTTTTCGAACTCGACACTGGCGATGAAACAAAGGTTCATAACTTCGATCCAGAAACAAAATGGCAATCCATGGAGAGGTGCCACACCACCTCTCCTCCGAAGAAAAAGTTTCCAGTCGCTGCCTCAACCGGTAAAGTCATGGCGACGTTCTTCTGGAACTCTAAGAGGTTATTCCGTTAGCTGTCTCCCTCATGGAGCAACGATCAGCGTGTAAATGTATTGTGCTACACTCAGGAAAATGAAGAAATGACTTCAGCATATTCGTTGCCACAAAAATGCAATCGAACTACTACTTCTCCATGACAATGCAAGGCCTCACACAGGTCTGCGATCGCGAGAGGAGCTCACGAAACATCATTGGACTGTTCTCTCTCATCCACCGTACGGCTCGGATCTCGCACCTTCCGACTTCCATCTGTTTGGACCAATGAAGGATCACTCCTTGGAAAGCAGTACGTGGATGGTGGGGAGGTTACTGATGAAGCAAGACGTTGGCTACAACGTCGACCAGTAGAGTGGTACCATGAGGACATACAGGTCCTCCAATTAAGGTGGCATAAAGCCGCCGCGTTGAACGGAGATTATGTTGAAAAATGTGGTTTTGTAGCCAAAAGAGTGCGGAACAATATCCTGTGATCGGGAAAAAATGTGTTACAGTACTTATTGAACGGCATTCGTAGATATCATTTTATTATATTCGTCGCATATTCCAGTAAGCTACGCCCAACTGTTTTTAGTGTTACCAGCGTAAGTGAAAAATTTGTCTCCAATTTCTTGAAACACGAAAGAGCAAACAGTAATTGTGTATTCTGGCGCCAGTACATTGGTTTGGTTCAAATGGTTCAAATGGCTCTGAGCACTATGCGACTTAACTTCTGAGGTCATTAGTCGCCTAGAACTTAGAACTAAACCTAACCAACCTAAGGACATCACACACATCCATGCCAGAGGCAGGATTCGAACCTGCGACCGTAGCGGTCGCTCAGTTCCAGGCTGTAGCGCCTAGAACCGCACGGCCACTCCGGCCGGTGACATTGGTTCCACATTAGCAGTAAACTTAAGTGTATTCGGGACAGTTCAGGTAAGCTCAACGCCTGTTATGTCTCCGTCGCTTTTGCAGATATCCCAATTATGTTTTAAATCAGACGAATTTTTAGAAAATCAAAAAAATGTGTGTGAAATCTTATGGGACTTAACTGCTAAGGTCCTCAGTCCCTAAGCTTACTCACTACTTAATCTAAATTATCCTACGGACAAATACACACACCCATGCCCGAGGAAGGACTCGAACCTCCGCCGGGACCAGCCGCACAGTCCATGATTGCAGCGCCCCAGACCGCTCGGCTAATCCCGCGCGGTTTTTAGAAAATCGTTACTAAACTACGTACAGTATGTTGACATTTGACATTAGTGACATCGCTAGAGACGTCAACTTCTCTTTTTCAAAAGTAATTTCCACAGCTAGCATCCCAGACCTCAAACACATGAATTCAACCGCTCTACATTTCCGAAACCTTGTACGAAGTTAGGAAGAAATTTCAGTACCTGGGAATTAAGGTTTCTCTCTTTCTGAAAATCATTGAGACTGCTGTTTTATTCAGTAGTTCGGAAGTATCGTGTACGTCCCGATGTGGCGCTATAGACCGACTTATTTAGAGTGTCTCATTACAAATTCATAACAGTTGAAACAAGTTTACGACACTAAATACAGTAGGCTAGAGATGCAAACAACTACAGAGGAATATCGTTACTAGAGGTCGGATACTAGGTGCTGTCAAAACTATTGCCCAAGAGAGTAGAAAAAAAGGTGGAAAGTACAATTGGCGACAACCAACCGGGATTCAGGAAGGGAAGAAGTTGTACAGAACAGATATTTATCCTGAAGCAACTGATAGAACATAGGGCCTTAAAAAACAAAAAGACATTAATAACCTTCGCGGACTTCACAAAAGCATATGACTCCATCGACAGACTCTTGTTAAGATCCTGAAGAACAGAAAACTGGATGGAACTACAAAAGAACTCATAAAAGAGATTCTGACAGACACAAAAGCAAGCGTGAGATTCAGAGGAACACTGTCAGAAGAATTTGAGATCAAGACTAGTGTTAAACAGGGAGATGGATTGTCACCATTGTTGTTCAGTATAACGCTGGACGAAGTGATCAGGCAGTGGAGAGCAATAAAAGAGCAAATGGAAATACCAAAGACCCATGTGGGGGACAAAAAGGACAACAGGGATCAATTGGACCGCCTAGCCTTTGCAGACGACATTGGAATAGTAAGTGAGACGGAAGAAGACGCAAAGACACAACTCGACAGCTTAAATAAGGTAGCCAGAAAGGTGGGACTGAGGGTCGCCTATAACAAGACAAAGACATTAAATACCACTGCAGACTGGGAAACACCGGAAGGCACTGTGCAAATGGTGGACAAATTTAAATATCTGGGAGAAGGGACAGGAGCAAGGAGGGAATAACAGAGAGGATAAAGAAGATGATGTCAGACTTCTGTATGACGAGAGAGATATACAATAAAAAGAATATATCCACAGAGGCAAAGATAAGCCACTACAAGGCAACAGTGAGGAAAGCAGTATTATATGCTGCTGAGACGATGACACTAGGAAGAAGTGGGGCAGAACAACTAGAGAAAGAAGAGAGAAGAGAGAAAAATACTGAGAAAAATACTAGGTCCCAAAAGAGCTGGAGAGAGGTGGCTGCGAAGACCTAGGGAAGAGTTGTACCGGAACATGAGAACAATATCTGGGGAAATCAGACTCAAAAGGGCAAGGTTTGTTGGACATGTAGTTAGGATGAGTATGGACAGAATGACGAAGAGAGTGTGGGAAACAACAGGGAGGACAAGGGAAAAGATAGGAACCAAATGGGTTGTTGAGCTTCGGAAGGACTGGTTGGAATTGGGGATCAAGGTCGAAGGAAAGGAAAATTGGAGGAACAAATATACATCGACCAATAAACCAGATATCAACGACAGAGAAGAATACAAGAAAAGATTAGAGTGTCACCAGTGGAGCCGACAGGAGAAAAGGACACTGAAGATCTCGGAAGAAGAGCGGTAGAGAAGAAGAGAAAGAATGAAGACGTTCTGGGAGAAGAGGAGGAAAATGCAGTCCACGAAAGGGCTACCTGTGGCCCTACAGAGGCCGTAACGCAAGAAGAAGAAGAATAGGCTAGACGTAAGTGGACAGTCGCATTATCCAGAAGGCAAAGGACATGGCATTTAAGGGTCACGAATTCACTATGTTAATCAAAGAGATAGAAACGGAAAGTCAACATCGCAACCATAGTGAAGAAAACTGGATGAGCCTCCGACATGTTTTCGGCAGTCGAAAGAAAGGTGCGTGGTATCAGACAGTGTGTAAGGAAATTACTAAATTACAACTGTTAGCCGTTACTAACAATATTACCCTTGAGTACAGAGCGCTAATGCTTTATAGATACCGTCTCTTGACAATGTCAGTAGTTTTCCTTTAAATACTGTAACCACAGATGATCACTAGCAGAGCATTTACAAGTACAACATACGGTCTGTAATATTTAGTTTAGGATCCATCTTTGTGTAATTTAGTACCACTTTTCAACAGAAAACTTTTGAAGAATAACAATCATTTCAGAGACGAACGTTCTGCAGAAAGATTACGTTAATTTCGACTGTATGTGTCAATCATTTCACATTCCAAGTAAAAACTGTGTTGCACTGAACAGAGAAACACTACTCCACACATCTGGTATATTATGATCTAGGCCACGCAGGCAATCAAATACGCAATGAAGCTTTTGGTTGATAGTAGGTTCATTAAAATAATAGCCAATACATCCCGTGTCTTTCTCCTGAATTAGACTGCTCTGCTCACACATAGTTTAGGGCCTACTTATAGAGCCAAATTTTGCATTGTTACGTAGTAGACACTCCCTATTATTTTTCATAGTTTGATATACGTACGTAATTGCATCAAAACCCTTGGAGACTTGCCCATTAGCTAATATACGTTTTCTGAACTCAGCCAGCAGTTGAAGTTCTTATGACAGAAAGTGCGTTAAACATGGGAAAGTGCAGTTAAATAAGGGGCGAACGTAAACATTAGGCTTTGCCACACATCAGTCTGATCACAACCAAGATTTCTGTGGGGGTTGGCAGGGGTGTGCGTCCAATGTCTCACTTAAGCCCCATGACTATCTTTTCACACTTCGATTTTAAGATACAGTATCAGATCAATTCACAGTTTGCACATTATCACATTATACCTTTTTAAGCAATTATCCGAAGTTATAATTTAAAATATGTAACTACCTGTTGTAGATCCAAACTTTCGAAAAGCATATGGATAGTCTCGGAGTATTTTATACTTTGCAAATAAAGGGTTCTTATTATGATTCGAAACTATAATGTCACACAAATAACTACTAGTGCACAGAGATTTACAGAGATTTACAGACATTCCGCCTGTAGTCTATACTTTCTAATGTGAAAGCATAGAAGGGAGAACCGATAGATGTACTCATGGTACCCTCCGCCACGCACTGGCAGGTGACTTGCGGATTATGGATGTAGATGTAGATGTAGATACTCCATTTAGTTTCCAGAAAGCAACGAAAACAGTTACTGGAGTAATGCCTCTTGCAACTGTCAAAAACTGAATCATTACAAACAGACGTAATCGACCATACGTTCAAATAAGCAAATAAGTTTTCAGTCACCAAGAAAAGTTAACCATCTTATGCTCTTGACGTTTCAGGACTATAACAAAGTATGATGTAGGCCTTTGTCAGCTTCCTGGTCACAAACTTCTCGGAATATCATGTGCTTAGAATAACTTGTATGAAACAAATACATCACTGTACACAAAACACAGCATAGTTACACCCACAGTTGTTGTTGTTGTGGTCTTCAGTCCAGAGACTGGTTTGGTGCAGCTCTCCATGCTACCCCATTCTGTGCAAGCCTCTTCATCTCCGAGTAATTACTGAACTTACATCCTTCTGAATCTGCTTAGTGTATTCATTTCTTGGTCTTCCTCTACGATTTTTTACCCTCCACGCCTCCTTCCAATACTAAATTGGTGATCGCTTGTTGCCTCAGAACGTGTCCTACCAAACGATCACTTCTTTTAGTCAGGTAGTGCCACAAATTCCTCTTCTCCCCAGTTCTATTCAGCACCTCCTCATTAGTTACGTGATCTACCCATCTAATCTTCAGCACTCTTCTGTAGCACCACATTTCGAAAGCTTCTATTCTATTCTCTTCCTGTCTAAACTATTTATCGTCCATGTTTCACTTCCATACATGGCTACACTCCACACAAATACTTTCAGAAAAGACTTCCTGATGCTTAAATCTATACTTGATGTTAACAAATTTCTCTTCTTCGGAAACGCTTTCCTTGCCATTGGAAGCCTACATTTTATGTCCTCTCTACTTCGACCACCATCAATTATTTTGCTCCTCAAATAGCAAAACTCCTTTACTACTTTAAGTATCTCATTTCCTAATCTGATTCCCTCAGCATCACCCGATTTAATTCGACTACATTCCATTATTTTCGTTTTGCTTTCGTTGATGTCCATCTTATATCCTCCCTTGAAGACACTGTCCATTCCGTTCAACTGCTCTTCCAGGTCCTTTGCTGTCTCTGACAGAATTACAATGTCATCGGCAAACCTCAAAGATTTATTTCTTCTCCATGGATTTTAATTCTTACTCCGAATTTTTCTTTTGTTTCCTTTACTGCTTGCTCAGTATACAGATTGAATAACATCGGAGATAGGCTACAACCCTGTCTCACTCCCTTCTCAACCACTGCTTTCCTTTCATACCCCTCGACTCTTATAACTGCCATCTGGTTTCTGTACAAATTTAACCCCTATTATCTTCAGAATTTGAAAGAGAGTATTCCAGTCAACATTGTCAAAAGCTTTCCGAAAGTATACAAATGCTAGAAACGTGGGTTTGCCTGGTATTACCTGGCGTGTTCCAACATTTCTACGGAATCCAAACTCATCTTCCCGAAGATCAGCTTCTACCAGTTTTTCCATTCGTTTGTAAATAATTCGTGTTAGCATTTTGCAACCGTGACTTATGAAACTGTTAGTTCGATCATTTTCACACCTGTCGACATCTGCTTTCTTTGGTATTGGAATTATTACATTCTTCTTGAAGTCTGAGGTTTATTTCGCCTGTTTCATACATCTTGCTCACCAGATGGTAGAGTTTTGTCATGACTGGCTCTCTCAAGGCTATCAGCAGTTCTAAAGGAGTGTTGTCTACTCCCGGGGCCTTTTTTTGACTCAGGTCTTTCAGTGCTCTTTCATCTTCATCTACATCATTTTCTATTTCCATAATATTGCCCTCAAGCACATCGCCCTTGTATAGACCCTCTAGGCCTGTATACACCTTCCACCTTTCTGCTTTCCCTTCTTTGCTTAGGGCTGGTTTTCCATCTGAGCTCTTGATATTCATACGAGTGGTTCTCTTTTCTCCAAAGGTCTCTTTCATTTTCCTGTAGGCAGTATTGGTTAGCCGTTTTGCACTTGCTGTCGATTTCATTTTTGAGACGTTTGTATTCCTTTTCGCTTGCTTCATTTACTGCATTTTTATATTTTCTCCTTTCATCAATTAAATTCAATGTTCTTCTGTTACCCAAGTACTTCTACTAGCCTTCGTCTTTTTACCTACTTGAGCCTCTGCTGGCTTCACTATTTCATCTCTGAAAGCTACCCATTCTTCTTCTACTGTATTTCTTTCCCCTGTATTTGTCAATCGTTCCCTAACGGTCTCTCCCTGAAACTCTCTACAACCTCTGGTTCTTTCAATTTATCCAGATCCCATCTCTTTAAATTTCTACCTTTTTGCAGTTCCTTCAGTTTTAATCTACAGCTCATATCCAATAAATTGTGGTCGGAGTTCGCATCAGCCCCTGGAAATGTCTTACAATTTAAAACCTGATTCCTAAATCTCTGTCTTAAGATCTATCTGAAATCGTCCAGTGTCTCCAGACCTCTTCCACGTATACAGCCTTCTTCCATGATTCTTAAACCAAGTGTTAGCTATGATTTAATTTACGCTCTGCGTAAAATTCTACCAGGTGGCTTCCTCTTTCATTCCTTACCCCCAGTCCACCTACTACTTTTCCTTCTCTTCCGTTCCCTACTATAAAATTCCAGTACCCCATAACAATTAAATTTTCGTCTCCCTTAACTATCTGAATAATTTCTTTTATCGCATCATACATTTCTTCAATCCCTTCATATGCAGTGCTACTTGCCATACATAATTTTTATTACTGTGGTAGGTGTGGACTTCGTGACTATCTTGGCTACAATAATGCATTCACCATGTTGTTCGTAGTAGCTTATCCGCACTTATATTTTTGATTCATTATTCAACCTACTCCTGCATTACCCCTATTTGATTTTGTATTTATATCCCTGTATTCACCTGACCAGAAGTATTGTTCTTCCTGCCACCGAACGTCACTAATACCAACTATATGTCACTTTAACCAAACCTTTCCTCTTTTTAAATTTTCTGATCTACCTGTCCGATTAAGGGATTTGACATTCCAAGCTCCGATCCGTAAAACGCCAGTTTTCTTTATCCTGATAACGACGTCCTTCTGAGATCTCCTCTGGAGATCCGAATGGGGGACTATTTTACCTCCAGAATGTTTTACCCAAAAGGATGCCATCATCATTTAACCATACAGTAAAGCTGCATGCCCTCAGGAAAGATTATGGCTGTAGTTTCCCCTTGTTTTCAGCCACACGCAGTACCAGAACAGCAAGACCATTTTGGTTAGCGTTACAAGGCAGATCAGTCAATCACGCATACTGTTACCCCTGCAACTACTAAAAAGGCTGCTGCCCTTCTTCAGGAACAATACGTTTGTCTGGCCTCTCAACAGATACCCATCCGTTGTAGTTGCACCTACGGTACGGCTAGCTGTATCGCTGAGGCACGCAAGCCTCCCCACCAATGGCAAGGTCCATGGTTCACAGAGGAGGCGGGGGGGGGGGGGGGGGGAGGGGTGGCAGACACAGTTAAGTAAGAACATTTACACCACCCTTCAATCTTTTTTCTAGATAGGGGCGTTACATTTATACTCAGAGCACACGGCAGACATGATTCCAAAAAGAAACTCAGCAACAGTGTAACTTACAAAACCTTATAAGAACTCGAACTTCCGAAATAACTGCAGAATGACTTCTATAAAACAGCGGCTAGTAGTACCGCATGGCACCACAGAGAGTACTGAATAACTTGCCACTGCCTCTTGATTTAAGGGGTGATCCACCAGTTTACTATGCTAATGCAAATAGCTCTGATATTGTTGTCACTATGTCTCTGAAAGGCGGATGAATATCAGAAACTGGATGTGTTTCTAAAATAGCAAGTTCAGGTATAAATATTTTTACCAATAACTTCACATTAACAAAAAAATTAATACAAGCTTAATTTCGAGACATGTGTACATACAGTGTAAAATTACATCAACAACAGCAAATGGAACGATATCATCGTAAATACTTCCATTTTTGTCTTCTTAGCGCTCATCGTCTATGGCAAAGCAGTAGCTAGGTTCAAATGGTTCAAATGGCTCTGAGCACTATGGCACTCAACATCTGAGGTCATCAGTCCCCTAGAACTTAGAACTACTTAAACCTAACTAACCTAAGGACATCACACACATCCATGCCCGAGGCAGGATTCGAACCTGCGACCGTAGCGGTCGCCCGGTTCCAGCGCCTAGAACCGCTCAGTAGCTAGGACTATGACTTCTGGACAGATTGAAGAGGCTCCTCCAATATTGTTGCCCACACTGCAACAATGCATTATTTTGAACCCTCGTGGGTCATCGGATCATGTGCACAGACTTCATCTACGAGCTTACTGCAGGCGTATATGTAGGGCAACTACACTGAAGCGCCAGAGAAACTGGTATAGGCATACGTATTCAAATGCAGAGGTATGTAAGCAGGCAGAACATGGTGCTGCGGTCGGCAACGGCTGTGTAAGACAAGGAGTGCCTGGCACAGTTGTTAGAGAACGGTTACTGCTGCTACAATGGCAGGTTATGAAGATTGAACTGAGTTTGAACGTGTTTTTTATAATCGGCGCACGGGCGATGGGACACAGCATGTACGGGGTAGAAACGAAGTGGTGATTTTCCCGTACGACCGTTTCACGAGCGTATCGTGAATATCAGGAATCCGGTAAAACATCAAATCTCCGACTTCGCTGCGGCCGAAAAAATGTCTTGCAAGAACGGGCAAGCGATGACTAAAGAGATTCACAGTGACAGAAGCCCAACCCTTCTGCAAATCACTGCAGATTTCAATGCTGGGCCATCAGCAAGTGTCAGCATCTGAACCATTCAACAAAACATCGTCGATATGGGCTTTCAGAGCCGAAGGCCTACTCATATACACTTCATGATGGCACGACACAAAGCTTTACCCCTCGCCTGGGCCCGTCAACACCAACATTGGACTGTTGATGACTAGAAACATGTTGCCTGGCCAAATGAGTCTCGTTTCAAATTTTATCGAGCGGATGGACGTGTACGGGTATGGAGACATCCTCATGAAACCATGGACCATGTATGTCAGCTGTTCCAGCTGGTGGAAGCTCTGTAATGGTAAGGGGCGTTTGCAGTTAGAGTGATACTGGACCCCTGACACGTCTAGATACGACTTTGACAGGTGACACGTATGTAAGCATCCTGTCTCATCACCTGCATCCATTCATGTCCATGGTGCATTCCGATGGCCTTAGGCAATTCCAGGAGGACAATGCGAAAGCTCACGCGTCCAGAATTGCTACAGACTGGCTCCAGAACACTCTTCTGAGTTTAAACACTTCCTCTGGCCACCTAGGTAGCATATCATATTATACTGTTGAGCCTTTGCAACGTGCTGTTCAGAAGAGATCTCCACCTTTCGTACTCTTAGGATTTATGGACAGCCCTGCAGGATTCGTGGCGTCAGTACCCCCCAGCACTACTTCAAACATTATTTGAGTCTAAGCCACATCATGCTGCGGCCCCTCTGTGTGTTCACGGTGGCCCTATGTGATGTTAGGCAGGTGTACCAGTTTCTTTGGTTCTTCAATGTATAAGGAGAAGTCAAATGAAAATGAGACAGATGGAGAATAGTAGGCAAACTATTTATTTCAAAAACAGTCATCATAACTGTTAATACATTTATCACACAGTGAGCCCAGAGCCTTCATAACAACACATTTGCTGTTTTGTACTGTTCTGGTATAACCACAAGCGCCGGAACGAAGATGCGGAACGCAAAACCAGAGTAGGCGCTGAGGAAACGTCAGCCAATTGTGCGCGGAACTGGACCGCGCCGCGCCAAGAGCGACACCTGGAAGAAGTGAATACAAGCACCGTTCCTGCTAGCCTCAGATCAGCCCAGTCATCAACGGACATTTGTGCTACGCTATCAGATTGTCGTGATCCGTATCAAGTGCTTACTTGGACTTTGTGTATAGCAAGAACTTTACTGTTTTCATGTCGCATCTCGCTAGCGACATTTGCTTTCTAGAAATAAAACTACTAATGCTATTTGTTTGAATTGTTGTATAGCATTCCGGGAACGCAGCATCCTTTAGGCACCCTATAAGCGACGAGTGGGCAAGATCTCCCATGTACGAACCACGAGTGTACCCATATTTCTTCATGACTGCAAAAATATGGAAATCACATGGGAAGAGGCATTGGGATTGTACGGACAATGTATAAGGAAGGACTTCCCTGTAAAACTTCTGCAGCATAGTTGAAACAACCTTGGCAGAATGTGGGCGGCCATTATCCTGCAACAGAATGATGTCGTCCATCAACTTTCCTCAGGTGTGTTTGGACTTCACAGTACCCTTCAGTTTTTGCAAGTGTCCTTGAATATAGGACTCTGTGAACAGGTTTAATTCTTTCAGTATTACTCTGTCAACCACGAAGCATTCCTGTGATCGTCCTAGATGTGGTGATGAGGGCTGCAGACACACTTGCTGGATTATGACATTGCAAGTTTGTATTTAAATAGAGTGTGTGTGTGTGTGTGTGTGTGTGTGTGTGTGTGTGTGTGTGTGTGTGTACACTCACATTCGGGAGTCCGCGTGTGGCTGTCCTGATTTAGGTTTTCCGTGATTATTTCCCTAAATCGCTTCAGGCAAATGCTTGGATGGTTCCTGTGAAAGGGCCAATTTCCTTGCCCTTCCTTCCATAATCGGAGCATGTGCTCCGTCTCTAATGACCTCGTTGTTGACAGGACGTTAAATACTAATATACACCTCATACGAGGGTTGGAACTTAAATAGTGGAAACTATTTATTCACAACCAATGCGAAAGAGTTACATGTTTGCACCTGTTACTGTCCTTCAAAGTAGTCACCAGCATTGTGTAGTACCTGTTGCCAGCAATGTGGAATGCGTAGTATACTGTTACCAGAGCTTGTTCTGTTGATGGTGCGAATGGAGCGGTCTAAAGTTATGGTGATTCTCGCATATGACTGTAATGGGGTTATCCTAACGCATTACATTCCTCCACGGCAGACCGTCAATGCACAGTATTACTGTTCGTTTCGGAGCATCACCTGCTACCAGCTTTGCGAAAGAAGCGGCGACATTTTCTGTGCAACCCACCCACCATTTTGCACCAAAATGCGCAGGCACATACAGCACAAGCTGTGGCTGCTCTGTTCGGTCGATGGGACTGGGAAGTACTGTACTATCCACCATACTCCCCGTACTTATATCCTTGTGACTTTGATTTTATTCCGAAGATGAAGGAACCACTTCGTGGCATTCGTTTCAGAACTGTTCCAGAGATCCGACAGGAAGTAGACCGCTCCATTCACACCATCAGCAGAAGAGGCTCTGCTAACGGTATTCTACGCCTTCCAGATCGCTGGCAACGGGATCTACACAACACTGGTGACTACTTTGAAAGACAGTAAGAAATGCAAACATGTAACTCTTTTGTATTGGTTGTGTGTAAATAGTTGCCACTATTTAAGTTACAACCCTCATATATTGGTATAATATAATGAATTCCTTTTATATTACAGGTGACAGTAAGGGCTGATGAGACTTTAAACCTCCTCACAGATATAATAGGTTTCCTGTAGGCAGGTTGCTGGTCTAGGATGGCAATGAAGATTGTGCTCACATGTACCACTCTTCATACTGAAAAACGTAATTTTACTATTGTGACAAAATAAAACACCTATAGCCTTATGGATGGTTGCAGGTGTTTTATTTTTTCACAATCGTAAACAGCTTTCCTCCCAGAGACCTCCTGCCAAAAGGATGGACATACAAAAACTAAATATTACTATGGTTATCTAATATTTTTCTGGTTTTCCCAGAATTTTTGAATAATGTTGGTCTTCACTTATTATGACCAAACCAAGTCAGTTGGAGGCAGGTGACTAAGTCAAATATTTCGATGTCAGGCTCAGATATTGCTATTACATTCCAATAGCAATACAGCAATCGCTGATGTGAATTTCAACATTCTTTTATAAATATCAGAGGCATGATTTGCCTCCTATCTTTTGTAACCACTTCTCCATTAGCCTTCCAGCTTGCAGCACTGTAGCGTATGAGCACCTGTGCATGTATAGTTAAGCAGTTGCAAATAATAATTGTAATGTATGTCTTTGATATGTTTCATTTTAAAAGCACTGTTGGAAAACCTTCTCACTAGTGATAACAAATTTTCTATTTTTCAGTGTAAATGAAGTTTGAAAGATATCAGTTTGCTGATAGGTCAATTTACTTGTGAACCATGCAGATTTGCACATCTCAGAAAAGTCTAACCTTTGGAAACTAAATTTTCTACACAAAGTCTGATCTAAACTATTCCATGTAATGCAAGAATATTTGTTGCACCATGTTTAATACAAACATGGACCAAAATCATCAAACGTATCCACTCACCAACAACAATTTGGTCGCCAGTTACCAGCACATCAGGTAACAAAAGCAATCACAATAGACCATTCATAGTAGAAACTGTAAATCATCATCACTACTTGAGTCAGTTCTGATTTTCATACTTGACCCCTGTTATGGTCACTGTGACTCAACTGATATATGAATAATTAAGTTGAGGAAGAATGACACATCAGCAAATTTTTCTCAGGTTTAACTCTCCTCTTTTTATGGAGTGAATTAAACTGGTCATACCCCATAAAGACCTTTTTTAATAGAACCATCATAATCTGTAAAAACTGATTGTGTATGTCCTATTGTTATAACTATTCTTTATTTCTTTTCACAGAAACAATGCATGGAATAGCCTATGATAAGCATACAAGTATATAATATACATCAAAGAAGAAAATGAAAATACTAATTGTGTGACAATGAAAAAGGAAAAATTTTGATATTGAAACACAAATACAACAGCAGAAAAATTTTTGATATCTACATGTCATCATAAAATGACATGTAAGGAAGGCATCATCTATTAATTTGCTTAAGCATAGTGTGTTCCTCCTCCTATTTTCAGAGTGGAGAGTACTCCTATAGAATTTAGCTTTTGCCTTACATTTTTATAATATTTCGACTTCACAATATTCAATTGAAAGAAAAAGAAAAATGGATAATTATGAGCCAGTAGAACTGGGATATTCAGAAATTTAAAGAAATATATTTGCACTGAGTCAATTGCGACAACAATCAAATAACGTTATCAAACAGTCAATTGATGAATCCAGACTAAAAATGAAGTGAATTAAAAAGCTATGACATGACATCTAAAAAATTTGGAAGAAGAAGTAAAAAAATATTTCATGGTGTAGTTTATATGATTGTAAATTTATTAATAATTAAAGTCTTTGCAGTAGAATCAAGAATATGAAAGGTAGAAACTAATCATAGTGAAATCAAACCAGCTCAAAGATGAAATCAACAATGATAGAAAACAGAACAAAATTCCTTTCAAAAATATTCAGACAGAAATTCAAACTGTTGACAAGAATTAAAATTTAAAGATTTCTGATACTGGAACGAATGTTAATACAGAACTGGCAGATTAGAAAGCAATTTTTAAGAGTAGGTAAAAGTTGTCAATTAAAAAGTAGATGCAAATGAAATTGTCAGTAGAAGTAATGTGTCAAACTAAGAAAGTACTATTTTTTATTTACTAAGAAATTTGATGACCTTAATAATGATGCAGTAACTAGAACCTTGCTAATAACATTAGCACTATGTGGTGCAACTTCCCGGCAAAAAAACTTTTCAGGTGAGGGTTGTTTGTATCCAGTTGACTTTTTACAACAATGTGAACACAATTTTGTAGCTAATATGAGTGATGGCATGAAAATAAAATTTGTTAAAAAAATTGAAAAGATTAAGCATTGTCATGGGCTAATAAAAATTTTTCTGTGGACACATCTAATTCAAAATCTGAAAAAAGTCTTAAATGAGTTTTGCCCAGAAACTGAGCAGGCCAGAATAAAAAGTGAATTTTTGAAGGACCACAATACAGGGACACAGCAACATGAAACAATTTTGCAATAATAAAATTAAAAAGTTACACTCTTAAACAAACCGTTTGACGAGATACAGATGCTTCTAAAAGGAGGTTACAAGCTCAAATGCAATTGGGCTTAGTGTATGGGCCAAATGAAACTGTAGATCAATTTTTAAAATGTGCAGACAAACTAGATAGAATTATATCAAGATGCGAGGACACCACAACAACAATCACAGTTATATACAAAGGGAAAGTGATCAAAACTGGTGAAATACTAAGTGTCAAAAAGGGTGGGGGGGGGGGGGGGGAGGGTATAATGATTACAACAGTAGCAATTTTCACTCACAGAAGAACAAAACATCAACATAATCATTATATCATCATAGTAGTAGTAGTATGTGTAGTAATTTTCATCCAAGGGCAGACTACAGTAATTGGAATAGAGGCTTTGACAACTGAAATAGAAGCTAGTATGGACACAACAACACGACAAGGCAACTGTTCAGGAACTAGAAAACTAGCTTGCTTCCATTCTTGGTACACAAAGTAGTGACCAATGAATTGTATAATAAATGGATCAACGATAGCAACAATGCAGAGCACAAATATTCATGTGAGATAATTATTTTAAAGATGTGTACTAACCTGCCTGTTGGGGAAGAATGATGTCTATCAGTCAAACTGAAGGATGCAGGTAAGATGAATGAATACACATATCTTAGTGAAGAAGTAGTTAACTTAGTAGAATTTTATGTTGGGTCAAAACTTGGCTCTTGTTAGAAGATGAGCAGTTAACTGATTTGTATGATGATTTAGTAACTGAAAAGCTGATTAAGGAACCAGGTAAGCAAGATGTGAACACTGTCTTAACTGAAAATTATTTGAATGTAATTGGGAGTACAATCACTGTTGAATAGTAGGAAAAGGAGATTTTGATGATTTTTGTGATAGTAAGAAGATTAATGATTATGGTGAATGTTGGAGAGATGTATATCATATCTTTTAAGGAGGAATTAGACAAACTGGGTCTTTTTGTACTGGTATGTCTTCCGATAGTACCTGTGGAGAGCAAATGATCCTTTGTTTCCTGCTTTGGACCATCATTAAAACTGGACAAGGAAAGCTAAGAAATGTTTATATGTTCACATAATCGGAAATTAAATAGCATTATAATTTGACAGATTAGCATAGTGTATTTTGCTATAATATATGTTATACACATGACAATACTTTAATACAGAGAGTCTAAAAAATGGAGAATTTTCTTTATGTACATTTTGCAGCCATATCAAACTGTTTCTGGGAATACAATCTTTATTGCATTATGCTACCTGCTGATTTATCTTCATACTGTTTTCAAGTGAGCACCTTGTAATGCTTTGTTCATGGAAGTGCTGGACAGCATTGTTTGCCAATTCTGTCATCCTTCGGTGCAGAGGACTCAGATTTCTAATGACTGAGTTGGCAAATCCATGCACAAAAGGTGGAGTGGGAGGGATGGGGGTGCCTTCTACAATTTCCCTCTAGTCACTAGCTCCCTGTCCTATAATATGGCAGTGGAATTAGTTATAGTTCTATGAAACTTAGCATGGTTAAATTAAAGAGCACAGTACCTCATCATAATGCCTGGCGATTTTTAATGCACCAGGTATCTGTAGCACTGTTACCATGACAAAGCAACTGTTTCAGCCACTACATATGGTCATGTTCAGACCACAAAATAGTTCCTGGAGTGACTCTTCACACTTGCCTAATCACAACTTTCCACACTGCATTTAGTTTTCTTTTTTTCTCTTTTTTTTACATTTGTTCATTCTCAGCAATAATTTTGAGCTTAGTAGCCATTACATTCTATCTAAAACTAACTATATGAGTTAGCTGGAAACAGTCAGGAAAAGAAATAATTAAATAATTGTGTGTCAGTTACCGTCAGTTACTGTGCAGACAGCTTAATGTGTGAGTTTCAGAATACTTCTAACTTTAGAAAGGGATAAGTGGGAGATGCACTTTGTATAGACCTGCCAATTAAAATCAAAGTATCAGATGTATATCATCATATAATTATAGAGTTCCATAAACTATCTTTATGTGGGACGGATGGCATTACACCTTACAAACTCAGGCACAAAATGACTTGCGAGCAGTAATAGTAACAGAAACAACATTTTATGAAGAAAGTAACATACGCTATGATGTGGACACATGAGTGGATTATGACATCAGTACTTCAGGTATCAATGCAGTGTGTCACACAGAGGGCTCACTCACTTTTAATTTGGAAGAGCAGAGGAAAAAGATAAAATATTTTGACGATATCAGCTAACAGAAAGAATAGAAGTGTTACTCAAGTTCCCAGATACCATTTATTGCTATTATCATGAACCTATTTTCAGTAATTAAAGGAGAACAGGATGTCAAAGAAAAAGAAAATAACACCAGTAGAGACAGATGGACCACATGTTACAATAAAGGTAAGTGACTAAATTTTTAACTTAAAAGATGATTCCAAGAAGACATAAGCACACTTTGTGCTTCATAAAACAAAACGTTTTCCAATTATTGAGTCTTTTTACAGAACTGTTTTTCCAGTTTTGGCATTCTCTTCTGGTAGCTTGTTTTTACACTTTATTCTCACTTTTATTTCTTTCATTCTTCTCCAGTATTCTTATTATGTTGGAAAAGTAAATTCACCAATCATTTATGATAGTGTGGCTGAAAACATGAATGAATCGGTCATAGAAACACCAATACATCATAACACTACCATTGCCATCAAAATATTCCCACTAAGAAATATGCTTGGCTGACATTGCCTTTCTCTGATGCCACATGTCATGGAAAATATTTAATGGTGTTTTCTATTCTGCTTAAGTTTCATCACTTGTTGACATACCTTCACTCTTCTCATTTGATCATAATCTGAAAGTCTGTGTGGTCTATTTGCAGCATTTGACTAACCATGTTTGATTCTAAATAAAATATTTTAACTGCAAACAACTAAAAAACCTGATGTAAATCACTAAAAAGTACCTGAAGATGAGCCTCCAGGGCTCGAAATGCATAGTGCAGTAAATAAATGCAACTTGTGACTGAAGGCAGTTCATTCTACATTTTACAAAAGTAAAACAGTCGCAGACGAAACACTGAGAAACAATGGATAAAATTAAGGTAAAATATTTTAGGTGTTTGAGTTATTTTCAAACAATAGATTAGGTTGCAGACATACTGTAGCTAAGCTTGTTTTCTCTCATATAATATTGTTAGCAATCTCTAATTCAGGTACCAAACAAATGTAATACATTCAATGATGTATCATTAAAACCAATGATTGTCACATGGTTAAGAGCATAAAATAAATTCAGTTCACTGCTGTCCTGAGATTCACTTCATTCTTACCAAAGAACATGGGAGATATGCAAAGTCAAAAAATCACTGTTTTAGCATTGTGTCATTAGTAACTGCACTTTGCAAATAACTTGTCATAGTGAGTGAATGGAATTTTCCTGTCCTTACATATATGATACAATAAGTAACAGCAGGCAACATTTTAAAACCCAGGATTGATTATATGCTTCTAACATTCCCATATTCTTCAACCAGTAGGTTAAGCAAAATCTATGATGACCACACCTTCGTAAAGAAATAGAAAGAATGAGAAAAAGTGAAAGAAAGGGGGGGGGGGGGAAGGGGGGTATGGTTAGGAGCTGCAAATATCCTAAGAATCACTGCAACACAGGTGAAGAAATTACCAAAAGTCATTCTATGGGAACAAAAGTCAGGAGCTATGTTTGTCTCATCACTGAAATACAAAGGAGTGAAGAAAATATCCAAAGAGAAATTATCAGATTCTGAAAAAACATGGTTTTTGAAAGAACTACTGCAGAGAACAGAATTAAAGCTCTGTGCACAGGTAATTTTAAATATACATTTTCAGTAGATATATATTTTCAGTTTTAGGTGTTTCTGAATGCAGATAGCATCTTATAAAATTCTGAAAGTTAATGAAGAGTGGAAGTAAGTATTGTGCAACAATTGGCTATTTTGGTGAGCACAAAACTGCTTCAGTGGCCGACTGTTGTCATAGTTTGGTTACTGCCCTGGCACTAAGTGCTAAGGAATGTGCTAAGAATGGTTTTGCATTACACTCAAATGGAATTTTATACTGCAAAAATAAGCTATGATTCAGGCAATAATGACATTATGATGTTTAACTTTATACCATTATGTGCTATGACATTTTCATTCATTTGATATATTAACACTTCAGCTTCCCTAAAAAGCATATCCATGTACAGATGAAAGCTACATTGCAGGTGGGATAAAACTGAGCAATGTGTAATATTAACCAATTCATTATCATTATTAGTTCTTTTGTTTATAAACATTACAAACATATTATACACTGATTATAGGCTTTGAAGAAAAAAAAATTTCCTATTTTAGTGTCTACTGAAGAAACATTGAATGGAAGGCATCCACTTAAGAAATGTTAGAGGTTGCAGAAGGGGGAGGTCTAAACAACAAGTATCAAGGGAGTTTCAGATTTATTTAATATTTACTTACTTTTTGTTTGTTCTGTCTAGTTTGCAAGCCTCACAATTGTTCAGCAACTCAAAGTTAGCAGTAACAGTGACTGTTACAGCCTGAGATATATAATATTTAGACGAATGAGCTTTTTCCTGTGGATTCACCCATGTATGCACTCAGCTCACACTGAGCACACCTCCTCCTTCCTCTCAGCATCCACCCCATTCACCCACCTATATCTCCTCCTCCCCATCTTCTCTCTCCCTTCGTCTCCTGCTCCCCATATCTTTGCCCATTTCTTTTATTCCCCACCTGTGGCCATATGCTTCTCCCGCTAAGTCTCCAACCCCTCTTCGTTTTCCGACTGTTCGCCACTCCTCTTCATCTTCCACCTACCTCATCCATCTCTCCTTCCTCCTCCACCCTGTCTCTCCATTTCCTCCTCCCCCTGTGTCCATCCCTCCTCTATCCATCTCAACCTGTCCTTAGCCATGCTCATTGGCACATATAGTGCCTGCAATACTGTTCAGTACAGCAGACCGACACTATTCCCTCAGGGGCCCATAATGCGGGGCACCCATCAAATCAAGAAGCCAGAAACCGCTTCTGACACCTGACATGTAGGCTGCCCTACAAAGCAGTTCAGTTTGGTAGGCCGATACTGTTCCCATGAAACTTTCCTGTTATCTCTCTCTCTCTCTCTCACACACACACACACACACACACACACACACACACACACACTTTTCAACAAATGTTAGAACATCAAGGGACACATACATTTTTGTTTGGTTAATGTTTTCAGCACTGGTATCAACTGAGATATTGAGGTAAGTACAGTTTTCTTAATAGAACCATATACTTTTATATCTGCATTCAATACCTCTTGGGAAGACAATTACAGTGATACAGCGTTTGTTAATGTTGATGTTGAAGCCTGGAGTGAAAAAATTTGAGAAATGTTCCAGAATGTGAAAGCATGATGGCCATAAATGACATTTGCAGTGTGAACACTGCCAAGTAGGCGTCTTTGACCAAGCTGCATACTTGTATACTGTAAAGTATGTCGACATTATGAGAACAAAAGCTTTATTTCCCCTTAGACCTGCTTATGACCTAGATGCAGATCACTAATGAATATTATATGTGGAAATATGAGATAGGCTAAACTCTAGCATATCACAAAGGGCTTAGCAAAACTGTTTCACATTTGAGTATCCTCCCAGATTTACATGATCTGAAACAGAGAAATCAACTGTTCATTCTTCAAAAATAAAGATGTCTTATATGCTGCAAAAAGCAACTACTGTATTAAATATCTAACTGTTAGAAGGAAGATATGACTTTATTTTCCTGTATGTTCCTGTGTGCTTCTAACAGTAAAATAAATGCTGTCAAATAATTGTCTATACCTACACTGCTCTATATTATATCATATGGTATACATTCATTGAAATAAATATGTTATTAAAAATAATTTGGTGACCACCTGTATGCTGCAAAATAAATAACTGTTTAACAAAACATCATTTCATGCTGAATGTAAGCACATAATGACAGTGTTACCAGCTATGTGCAATATACACTGTCGACTTATTTGACACTGCAGTTTTGTACATATGTAAGTTAAATGAACAATTTAGTAACAATGATTTGGTAACAATAAATTTCTTCTTCCAAAAAATCATTTTCTCCTTTAGGCATGTGTTCAAACTGTTGACCATGGACTGAAAGGCACATTTGCAATCACCGTTAAAAACAATTATGAACAGAAGCAATTACAGTGGATAGTATGGTAGAGCATGCAATAGTGATTGAATGACGTATTATCTGGAGTAATTAGGGCTTCATCATAGACTGCATCTTCCAGTGCTTCCCCATGAGAGAAATCGAGAGCGGTCAAATTGTGAGGCCTCACAGGTGTTTTAACAACAGAATTTTGTCCTGTTCAACACCTTCAACCCATTACATGCAGTCTCCCATCCTTCATCAAAGACACCAACCACTTTCTCGAATGCCTGGAATCCTTACCCAGTCTGTTACCCCCACAAACCATCCTTGTAACCATTGATGCCACTTCCTGATACACAAATATTCCACGCGTCCAGGGCCTCGCTGCGATGGAGCACTTCCTTTCACGCCGATCACCTGCCACCCTACCTAAAACCTCTTTCCTCATTACCTTAGCCAGCTTCATCCTGACCCACAACTTCTTCACTTTTGAAGGTCAGACATACCAACAATTAAAGGGAACAGCCATGGGTACCAGGATGGCCCCCTCGTACGCCAACCTATTCATGGGTCGCTTAGAGGAAGCCTTCTTGGTTACCCAGGCCTGCAAACCCAAAGTTTGGTACAAATTTATTGATGACATCTTTATGATCTGGACTCACAGTGAAGAAGAACTCCAGAATTTCCTTTCCAACCTCAACTCCTTTCGTTCCATCAGATTCACCTGGTCCTACTCTAAATCCCATGCCACTTTCCTTGACGTTGACCTCCATCTGTCCAATGGCCAGCTTCACACGTCTGTCCACATCAAACCCACCAACAAGCAACAGTACCTCCATTATGACAGCTGCCACCCATTCCACATCAAACAGTCCCTTCCCTACAGCCTAGGTCTTCATGGCAAACGAATCTGCTCCAGTCCGGAATCCCTGAACCATTACACCAACAACCTGAAAACAGCTTTCGCATCCCGCAACTACCCTCCCGACCTGGTACAGAAGCAAATAACCAGAACCACTTCCTCATCCCTTCAAACCCAGAACCTCCCACAGAAGAACCCCAAAAGTGCCCCACTTGTGACAGGATACTTTCCGGGACTGGATCAGACTCTGAATGTGGTTCTCCAGCAGGGATATGACTTCCTCAAATCCTGCCCTGAAATGAGATCCATCCTTCATCAAATCCTCCCCACTCCACCAAGAGTGTCTTTCCGCCATCCACCTAACCTTCGTAACCTCTTAGTTCATCCCTATGAAATCCCCAAACCACCTTCCCTACCCTCCGGCTCCTACCCTTGTAACCACCCCCGGTGTAAAACCTGTCCCATGCACCCTCCCACCACCACCTACTCCAGTCCTGTAACCCAGAAGGTGTACACGATCAAAGGCAGAGCCACGTGTGAAAGCACCCACGTGATTTACCAACTGACCTGCCTACACTGTGAAGCTTTCTATGTGGGAATGACCAGCAACAAACTGTCCATTCGCATGAATGGACACAGGCAGACAGTGTTTGTTGGTAATGAGGATCACCCTGTGGCTAAACATGCCTTGGTGCATGGCCAGCACATCTTGGCACAGTGTTACACCGTCCGGGTTATCTGGATACTTCCCGCTAACACCAACCTGTCAGAACTCCGGAGATGGGAACTTGCCCTTCAGTATATCCTCTCTTCTCGTTATCCGCCAGGCCTCAACCTCCGCTAATTTCAAGTTTCCGCCGCTCATACCTCACCTGTCTTTCAACAACATCTTTGCCTCTTTACTTCCACCTCGACTGACATCTCTGCCCAAACTCTTTGCCTTTACAAATGTCTGCTTGTGTCTGTGTATATGCGGATGGATATGCGTGTGTTTGTGAGTGTGTACCAGTCCTTTTTTCCCCCTACGGTAAGTCTTTCCGCTCCCGGGATTGGAACGACTCCTTACCCTCTCCCTTAAAACCCACATCCTTTCGTCTTTCCCTCTCCTTCCCTCTTTTCTGATGAAGCAACCGTTTGTTGCGAAAGCTTGAATTTTGTGTGTATGTTTGTGTTTGTTTGTATGTCTATCGACCCGCCAGCGCTTTTGTTTGGTAAGTCTCATCATCTTTGTTTTTAGATATGTTTGTCATTTTAGTTATAATGCACCAATTTTGGCCATTAAAAAGTCCATTGTTACCCCACAATACTTTTTTTTTACTAAGTGTGGATTAAAGTGTAAATTTACTTATCACTTGTGGATTTATTTAGCAGCCAAATATTTTGTAAAATTCCATGTTATACATTTTAATTTGTGAAGTTACCTCCACTACATAATTACTATATTTAAACCTTTAATGTGCAATCCACTTTACCTATTGTGTTTGTTCCAAACAACTATTACTTAGATTGATAGAAACTTCCACAATAACACACCATTTTTAATTGCACTGTTGATCCATGCATGTACGATTCTCAGCTAATCACTGTCACCATATCTCATTTGCAGAGCATGTATTGAATTGTTCCTTGAAGGTTGATTGTTATTTTAAGTCTCCTATAAATTAGTGCCATGGTGAAACTTCTGCAAGGACAATTGCATTCATTTCATGCAGCACTTAGGTTCATCAATGTCATCTTTTAGTGTGTATTAACAGCCTTCCAATAGTCCAAAGTAATATCCTCTCATTACTTTCTACGTGCTGTAGTGTATATTACCCCTGAAAGCACGTCACTGGTTTACACATGCAAAAATGTGTAATTCAGTGTGTAATATTTATCATTTTTGTTTTTATTTTTAGAGCAAATTTGTAAACAGCATCTAGATCTAGTAGACAACCACTGCCTTTCAATATCAAATCTGATGACTGTAGAGTTCAGCTTTTTTCATGTGAATGAAGTGTAATGATAATATTCCAGAACTTCAACAAAACTAAGCATTGTATTAACACAGGTGATTAGTATAGAAATAAAACATCAAATAAGATGATATTTGTCATTTCACTGTCTCTGAAGAGGCTTTGATCAACTGTTTACTTCACTTCAGTAATACTCCTCTGTCCAACAGGCTGTATTACAAGTAGAGGCACCTGGGAAGTAAGGAATTTTAGTAAGATTACTGTGAACTATGCATTTCTCTATAGATTTTTAAATTTAAAAAAAGAAAAGGTGAGAAATAATAAATAAATATGTATGTACATGAGAGAACCCACCTGGACAATTGGCGGCTGTGATAAAACAAACACAACAGCATTAGCAACATGTTCTGGTTGCAGATGTGGTAGCTGTGAGTAGACCTTTTCTTTATCTAGATGCTTCGTGTTATCCATGATCTCAGTTTTTACTAACCCAGGGCATATTGACTGCAATGAATGAGTTGAATGAGAAGTATTCAGTAAAACTGTTATTGAAAATTGCTTAACAGATGACAGGAAAACTAGCATCCACATCACCCATTCAGTCACACTCACAGACTGACTTTGAAACACTGAGCAGATAAACATTACTCTACAAGCATTACATTTTAATAAAGATCTTTAATGTCACTGAAATAAATATAATCTCAGCTAATCTCTGACGAGTTATTTGAGGATTATGTGAGGATGAGGGGTAAGAAAGTGTGGGGGGTGTGATTGGGTGGGGGTCAGACACACACACACACACACACACACACACACACACACACACACACACACACTGTTTGCTTGATTTGCCTCTGATAGATGGTTAGGTCATCAAATGAACACTTAATGCTCATTTGATTACCCAGACTAATCTACGGGGTTGAAATACATTAGAGTTGCTTTTCACTAATGAATAGGATAGACCCTGTTGAAAACCACGGCCTGCCTATGATGGGGCCTCTGAAAGCAAAAGGTTGACAACTATGTACAGATTGTTTTATGAAGCTGTCATATGAGCCCATCTCACCACACAGACCAATAGAGGCCTGACTTCATTCCATAATTCCACTTTGCCATGCCAAGTGACAACATCACTATGTGCCACATACAGTCATTGTGATTACCAGACTGATATGTAGATCTTTTGTTCCAAGTCCACTTACATTTCTACACTCTACTAAAACTGCAGGAAAAGCCCTTCTGAAAACCAACCAGCATTTTGTTAGTACTTTCTTTTTGCAAATATGTGAAGCTACTTTTGAATACATTACATTTTCAAGAATTTTGGATGATGATGATGATGATTAGGGTTTTAGGGCGCACAACAACGAGGTTATCAGTGCCCAAGAATTTTGGACAAAGCTGTCAGAAGTGAGACTGGACAGCAGTTGTTGGCATCAGACCTATACTCCTTTTTATGCAATGGCACACTTCAATCTATTGGGAAAAATGCTCTGTTCCAGTGAGGTGTTACATATGTGTCTGAGAATCCTACTTATCTCTTGGAAACAAGCTTTTAGTACTTAGCTGGAGATTCCATCAGTTCCACATGAGCCTTTACATTTGAGTGAGTTTATTATTTTCTCAACTTCAGAAGGAGATGAAGAACTTCAATTTTATCAAATTGCATAGATATTCCCTCTTCAGTATATAGCTTTGTCTTTTACATCTTGATCCTATTTTCTCCACAACATTTAAAAAATGATTATTTAAAATATTTTCAAGCTCTGACTTTTTGTTAATAAACTTTTCATTCAGCTGATTGTCATAAAATCTTCCTGTGTTCTTGGTTGCCCTGTTTAAACAATATTTCAAGTTGGTTTAATTTTATAATCAGAGTTTCTAATCTCAGACATAATATTCGTGCTTCTAAATTTTTAATAACATTCCTTAATACAGTATAGTAGTTTTCATAATATTTGACTATTTCTGGGTCATTACTCTTTCTTGCTGTTATGCCCTTTTCCCTTTACCAGTTACTGGAATACTCACAAACGTATGATGAAATAAGTCATATTTTAAATTAGCATCAGGTTCCTGGTACACATCTCATCTCATCTCTCCTTAATCTACGTACTACAATAGTAAATTGTTTTTATGCATAGTCCCTATATAGAACATTGTTCTCCCAACTAAATTTAGAAAAAGTTGTGTAGATAATAATGCCAGGCAATAATATGTAACTCTAGTTAGTAAGGCTCTGACTTATCCACACGACTGGAACAAAAATAACTTTTTTTGTGATAAGTTAATGTTTGATCAAAATAAATAAATAAATAACTGCTGCAAGCTTTTCCTAAAATACGCAATCATTAAATCGTTAACTGAACATACCATTTGGTAGAACTGTTTTGCATTACTGTAAGGAGCTATGTCATGTACTGTAACTAGCTGTGCATCATGATCAGAAAGACCTTTCATAAGTGGATGAATGTTTATTTGACTAAATATTTTCTCAGACCAAGGTAAATTATCTATCAGTATGCTGCTCTCCTGTACTGTCTGAGTAGAAAAGTCATTAACAAATATCAATTTTTGTTTGTTATGGTTTCAGGGCGCAAAACTGCTATGGTCATTAGCGCCCAGTCTGTGACTTAGGAAAAGCTAAAAAAACGAAACTGGAAACCAGCAGCAATGGGAGCACAACTCAAAAAGTGGGGAAACCAAAAATAGAAAGAAAGCCTACAAAACCACTATAGAAGGGGGGTTGTTTGCCCTCAAAAAGAGCTTCAGATTACTGACATCATCTCACTGGCACTAATGAACTCGAGAATGCGATCGGCTGATCATGTGTCATCTACTAAAATGGAAGATATATCAGGTGACAGCTATAGACGGGCGCGTAATGGAGTAAAATAGGAGCACTCAAGTAAAAGGTGTCTCACCGTCCACAGTTGAGAACAGTGGGAACAGAGTGGGGGAGGATCACCACTTAAAAGATGTCGATGGCTAAAAAGACAGTGCCCTATCCGGAGTCTAGTTAAAATTACCTCCTCCCGACGACGAGTTCGTGAGGAAGAGGTCCAGGCAGGAAACAGCTTTCACGTCCCGCAATTTATTATTGGGAAGTGTCGACCAATGTGCGTGCCATAAAAGAGCAACATGACGACGTGAAACACTCTGTAGATCGGTTATGGGAATCATGCGAATAGCTGGCCGAAGAAGAGAAACTGCAGCATTGGCTGCTATATCGGCCACCTCATTTCCACAGATACCAACATGTCCTGGGATCCAGAGGAACACCACAGAGATGCCCCCCAAGTGGAGCAAGTGGAGGCAGTCCTGAATCCGGTGGACCAGAGGGTGAACAGGGTAGAGAGCTTGAAGACTGAGGAGAGAGCTGAGAGAGTCTGAGCAGATAACATACTGTATCCACTGATGGCGACGGATGTATTGGACAGCCTGGAGAACAGCATAAAGCTCCGCAGTATAAACGGAACACTGGTCGGGAAGCCGAAATCGATTTGGGGTGTCGCCAACAATATAGGCACTCCCAACACCAAATGATGTTTTTGAGCCATCAGTGTAAATAAATGTGGTGGCCTTCATTTGTGTGCAGAGAGCAGCAAATGCCCAACGATAAACAAGAGAAGGGGTACCATCCTTGGGAAACTGAGAAAGGTCACGGAGCAGGCAGGTCCAGGGCTGGAGCCAAGGCGGTGCTGTACCCCAAGTTGTCAAGAAAGTTTTAGGAAAGAGGAAGGAAAGAGAATGGAGCAGTTGACAGAAGCGGACTCCTGGTGGTAGTAGGGAGGAAGGGCGGCCAGCATACCCTAAATCCAAGGAAGTGTCGAAAAAAGTGTCATGGGCCGGATTTGCAGGCATGGAAGACAGATGGCTAGCATAACGACTCAGGACAGATCGCCAATTGGACAGCGGAGGTTCAGCAGTCTCAGCATAAAGGCTTTCCAGAGGGCTGGTGTAAAAAGCTCCAGACACTAAACATAATCCACAGTGGTGGATAGAGTCGAGATGCCGAAGAATAGACGGCCGAACAGAGGAGTAAACTATGCTTCCATAGTCCAATTTCGAGTGCACTAAGGCATGATAGAGACATAGAAGGACCACTCAGTCCACATCTCAGGAGGTGCCAGTCAGGACATGGAGGATGTTGAGGGATCACAGACAGCGAGCCAGAACATAAGACCCAAGAATTTAGTGACGTCTGTGAACGGAAGGTTGACAGAGCTTAGATGTACGGAAGGCGGAAGAAACTCCGTACGACGCCAAAAATTAACACAAATGGTCTTACTGGGAGAAAAGAAGAGTGGAGGCGATAGAGACATCCTTGAAGACATTGTTCAAGAAGGCTGGTCCATTGAGAGCTGTAGTAGATCGCAAAATCGTCCACAAAGAGGGAGCCCCAGACATCAGGATGGAGACAATCCATAATTGGATTTATGGCAATGGTAAACAGTACAACACTTAGCACGGAGCCCTGGGGTACCCCGTTTTCTTGGGAGAAGGTACGGGAGAGAGTAGTGTTGTTCACCCACACTTTAAATGTGCGCTCTGCCATAAATTCATGAAGGAAAAGGGGCAGCCGACCTCGAAACCCCCAAGAGAACAGTGTGCGGAAGATGACTGTCCTCCAACAGATATCGTATGCTCTCTCCAGATCGAAAAATATCGCTACTGTTTGGCGTTTACGGAGAAAATTGTTCATGATATAAGTGGAGAGAGCAACAAGATGGTCAACTGCAGAACGATGCTTTCGGAAACCGCATTGGGCAGGTGTTAAAAGACTGCGGGACTCCAGCCACCAAGCTAAACGGCAGTTCACCATACGCTCCAAAACCTTACATGCACTACTCATGAGAGAAACGGGGCTATAGCTAGAGGGGAGATGTTTGTCCTTTCCAGGTTTTGGAACAGGAACAATGATAGCTTCCCGCCATCGAGTGGGAAAAGTACTGTTGGTCCAAATTCGATTATAAAGGCGAAGGGGGTAACGCAGACTATGGTATGATAAATGCAGCAACATTTGTATGTGTATACCATCCGGTCCTGAGGCGGAAGAGCGAGAAGAAGAGAGTGCATGTTGGAGTTCCCACATGGAGAAAACAGTATTATAGCTTTCGCGATTTTGAGAGAAGAAGGCAAGAGGTTGCACTTCCGCTGCACGTTTCTTCGGGAGAAATGTTGGCGGGTAATTTGAGAGCTCGAAATCTCAGCAAAGTGTTGACCCAATGAGTTAGAAATTGCGACGGGGTCCACTAATGTATCATGCGCGATGGTGAGCCCAGAGACCGGGGAGAAACTAGGCGCTACATATAACCGCCGAATCCGACTCCAAACTTCTGAGGAGGGAGTGAAGATGTTAAATGAGCTAGTAAAGAAGTCCTTCTTGCTATCGCAGATGACATGATGGCATCGTGCATGGAACTGCTTATAGCGGATGCAGTTGGCCAAAGTATGATGGTGTCGGAAAACGCGAAGAGCACATCGCTGCTCACGTATTGCATCGCAGCATGCCTCGTTCCATCAAGGAACTGGGGGGTGCCGGGGCAATTCAGAGGTGCGTGGTATTGAATGTTCCGCAGCTGTAAGAATAACTTCTGTAATATGAGTGACCTCATCATCAACGCTAGGAAAGTGACGGTCATCGAATGTCGCTAGAGACGAAAAAAGTGTCCAATCGGCTTGGGCAAACTTCCAGCATCTTGGGCACATATATGGCAGATGTGGCTGGAATCAAAGGACACTCGAGTGTATCAGCAAGAGCAAACCATTCAAAGCGCCAAGCTAGTGGAAAAGTACTGACCAAAAGGTCCAAATGAGAGAAATTTGTCATGGAGGCAGACAAAAAACGTAGGGTTCCCAGTGTTGAGGCAAACAAGATCCACTTCGTGGAAGTCGTCTATCAATAGTGAGCTGCGCGGACAAGGATGCGCAGTTCCTCAAAGCTGGTGGTGGGCATTGATGTCCCCAACCGGCAAATAGGGGGGCGGAAGCTGACCAAGAAGATGAAGGAGATCAGCTCGTGCCATTGGTGTGGACGATGGAATGTAGACAGTACAAAGAGAGAAGGTGTATCCAGAAAGGGAAATACGGACAGCAACAGCTTGGAAGGAAGTGTTTAAGGGGATCGGGTGATAATGGAGAGTATCATGGAGAAGAATCACGAGTCCTCCATGTGCTGGAGTGCCTTCAACAGAGGGGAGATCAAATCGGACTGACTGAAAACGGGGGGAAAACAAAGCGATCGTGGGGATGCAGCTTTGTTTCCTGAAGACAGAAGATGATCGGCACGTAGGATCATAAGAGGATCGACAATTCATCCCGATTGGCTCGAATGCCACGGATATTCCAATGGATAATGGACATAGGGTGGACAGAAAATGAAAGAATGTCAACAAGGTTGCCCTCAACTCAACGACTACTCAGAGCTTGTGACCGACAGTGTGGAACAGCATTCAGTCGAAGGCAGAAAATCCTGATCAATAGGTTGTTCGGGAACAGCTCCTGCCACCAGCAATCGGCCGGTTGATCGGCTGCCAGCAGTGCGCCTCGGCGACACTGAAGACGGCCGAGGGCGGTTACCACCAGGTGGTGCTGTACATGAGACACGCCGTGGCAGAGAAGGAGAGGAACTGGGTTTCTTATTAGCCTTTTTGGAAACAGAATGTTGAGATGGAGGAGGAACCGATGGTTGTGAAGTTGGGGTACGTAAAAAATCTTCACGAGTAGGCTCTTTTTTGGAAGTCCGGGTGTCAGATTTTGGGGCTCAAGATTTAGCAGAACCCAATGAAGGGTGAGCCATAGAGTGAGCAGGTGAGAGTGGGTAGGTTGAACGGTAGATCTTTGCGCTGGCCGATCTGACGACTGTGGCACTAAAGGTGAGATCACAAGTCTGAGCGGCTGCCTCCTTTGTTGGCTGAGGAGAGGCAAGGACAGTGCTGTATTTACCTATGTGAGGCACAGTGGGCTTTCGACTGATGAATAACTTTCGAGCAAAGGTCGACACCTTTTCCTTCACTCTGATTTCCTGAATGAGCCGTTCATCTTTAAAAATGGGGCAATCTCTAGAGGAAGCAGCGTGGTCACCCATACAGTTAATGCAACAAGGGGATGGAGGTGGACAAGCACCCTCATGGGCATCCTTGCCACATGTAACACATTTGGCCAGATTGGAACAGGACTGGCTGGTATGATTGAACTGCTGACACCGATAGCAACACGTAGGATTTGGGACATAAGGGCGAACGGAAATTATCTACTAGCTGCTTTTATGTTCGATAGGAGTAGAACTCTGTCAAATGTCAAGAAGACAGTATGGGCTGTAACGACGTTCATGTCAACCCTTTTCATGACTCGAACAGCCGTGACGCCCTGGTCAAACAGGTAGTTTTCAATTTCCTAGTCGGACAATCCGCCGAGGGAGCGTGTATAAACGACCCCACGTGATGAACTTAAATTGCAGTGCACTTCCACCCAGACAGGGAAGGTGTGTAGCAGTGAAGTACGCAGGAATTTTTGTGCCTGGAAGGCACTGACTGTTTCTAACAACAAGGTGCCATTTCATAATCTGGAACAAGACTTTAGAGGACCTGCAATTGTGGCGACACCTTTCTGAATAATGAAAGGGTTGACCGTGGAGAAGTCGTGACCTTCGTCAGACTGAGAAACAACAAGGAACTGTGGCAACGATGGAAGAACTGTCTGTGGCTGAGACTCATTGAACTTATGTTTGTGAGCAGACATAGTAGATGATAAGGAAACCATTGCGGAAGTATCCCCCATGATTACCAGCGTCTCCGATGGTGCACTCCTTCCTTGAGGGGGCCCTCTCTGAGGGCACTCTCACCTTAGGTGATTGTTCACACCTCAGGTCACACCTCCTGAGAAACGGACGGAGGGACCAATCAGCACTTTTGGAAGGTATCAGCTCGGGTAATCACCCCTCCCTTGGCCTGGCCGTTACCAGGGGGTACGTACTTGTCCTACCTGTCTACCCGGGGTGGGGAATTACGCGTTACCCAGTCACCGGCTACGCATGGGAGTGCATGGGTCGGCCTTCAGACACGCACAGGGAGGAAAAAAGAGAAAGGGAAAAACAAGGAAAGGGAAAGGAAAGAAGAGAGGTCTCAAACACCGCAGCGGAGAAAAGGGTAAAGATGGGGGATGGGGAAGGATGCGGAAAAGGAAGGTATGCAGCCCGGAAAGGAAGGAGGGCCACATTAGCTCGGCGTCCTGTGCTCGCTACGCACGTATTCACAAAAGAGTTGTGGACCCCCTGGGGGGAAATATCATATTGAATGAATAGAGCAATACTTCAAATCATTGACCCCAACAGAAGCTTTCAGGAAATCTACACTGAAAAGACCACAAATAATAATTTGCTACCCTCTGCCTGACAGAGAGCACAACAGCAAGGAATCCAAGTAATTGAGAAATAGTTGAAAATTTCACAATTGAGATCTAGACACAGTTACAATTATAAAATTATCATTATTTAGTTTAAGCTCAGAGGCACGTGCTTCTGTATGTTGCTCTACACAATTTTTCAGTTTCTAAATTTTTCACCTTATCACAACTTTTAACATACTTGGCAATTTGCACAAATAGGTTACTGGTATAAATTTAAAACAATTCACTAACATTTTTATAACTAAATGTGTAGCATGCAAATGGCATTTTTCTTTTGATCTACTGTAATTTATATACAGCTGCTGTGAAAATGATGAGCACAGAACTTGTTACGGTTATGTTTTGTGTACTATGCAAGGTAAAATTTTAACATTTAAATATTATGTTTTATTCTGTGTGTGATTTTTCAGTGTCCAAAATTTAATACTCAATGTTTTTCTATAATGGTTGACCATTTAACTACAAAAGAAAGTTTGGAACTGAATACTGTACCGTAACTCTGATTCCAGAGTTTCTTTCAGCTAAATCCTTTAATAAGCCCTCTGTTAATACCTGAACTGCATGTTTGCTTGCACCATACATGCTAAAATTTGAGGCTCTTGGGGGATAAATGCCAGAAATACTGAAAAAAAGAAACAGGAATGACAGCAACTTAAGAAACTGGTAATGTATTTAAAAATCATGGCAGTCATGTATTAATTATTTCACACTCACTTTAATCAATTTAATGAAGGGTACAGATTTCAATAAAATTTTCACAGTCTGAGTAGACTTTACTTGGTATCAAATTGAAGCAATTTTTTAACAAAATCCAGTGAACAGCAATTTTTGCTCGTTCTTGCAGACTAGGAAGTCACAGGATTGTATATTTAACCATATTCTTTCTGATAATTGTTTTTAAATAATGCTGGTACCATATGACTGCAGTAATTTTTATTTTATTGTTATACGATCCAGATTTCAGCCTTAGGCCATTTTCTAATACAAAAGCTGGAATAAACAATAGAAGCATAAATCACTAAAGCAAGAAACAGCACAAACATGAACTTATTTACATGTCAAAAGACATCAGACTGGTATGAAATACAAGTCCTAGTACAAAAAGCATATCTAGTCATGGAGACCAGTGATAACATCTGTAAAGGACCTAAATATATTACAGACTTTCATTTCTGGACTGTACAGCACAGGTGTTATATGAAACTGCTAACCAATAAACAAGCAGTCGCCACACTATTGTGTCTGAATAACAGCTGACATGGAAAATCCAGGATGAATGGAACAATATTATGAAAATGAAAGTTGCTGCTTTCTATATAATTGAGATTGTGAGGTGCAAATAGGCACAACAAAAATACTGTTCCAAATAAAGCTTTCAGCCCATAAGGCCTCCATCAAAAGTAGGTGTGTGTGTGTGTGTGTGTGTGTGTGTGTGTGTGTGTGGTCGATTTTTGATGAAGGCCTTAAGGGCAGAAAGCTTTATTTAGAACTGTCTTTTGTTGTGACTCAGCAGCTCCATTATACGGTGAGTGTCAACTTTCCTTTTCATAATATTGCAACAACTGACATGGACCCACAAAAAATTCTTCCAAAGATCACCTGAGACATATCACAGTCCGCATAATGCAATCTGTGGTGTGTTAGGGGACAAGGTAGCTGAACTGTTCATTTTGCTTACATCGGTACATAACATAATTTATGTTTTGTGACATGGAGGTTATGGTGTCCCATAACATTTCCATGGGAAAGGCCATGGCACATCGTTACACTCTTAAAAGCATGAAGGACTGCTGCATGAAGGCATTATAAAAATAGTACAATGATCAGACGTGTCTTCTTGTACAGAGTCGAGATAAGGCACTACCTGGATGTGCAGCCTGAACAGTGAGCGGGCATGTACAGTTGCTTCTGGAGTGCGCTATTTTATGCTACATCCAGCTGAAGTTGCTCTGGAGGGGCCACCATAAAATATACAAGCAGACCTCTTCAAGAATGTCAATAACAGTAAAAACATGAAAGATACCAGTTGATTTTGGCAGAAAGTTATTGTTACATGATTGTGAACTGTAAGCATTGAAGCACTTTGGAAAAGGAGCTATAGAACTTGACAAGAAGTCAAGCTGAATGTGATTAGCTGGCCACCACCACCACTATTATTGGCAACCGTTAATCCAGTGTTAACATATTGTACATTCAACCAGCTAAGAGAACGCAGCGTTACATCTGGTGTCAAGTACAGTGAAGCATAGCAGCACCAGGGGGCATGAAAAATGCTGCATATGTCGACTGTTATAGTGAATGATAGCAGAAGAAGGGAATTTTCAAGAATTTGAACAGTTTCAAGCGGGGAGATGGTAAGGGAATGTGCCATAGTGAAGTTTAGGAGACACTGATAATCAAAAGGAAGACACAAACAAAGTGTACAGTGAAGAGAGCTGGAATTCAAAAGGTCTGGTAGGAAGGCACCTTGAGATGTGACAAAAATGTTGAAAAGCAATACCTTAGGGTGGAAAAGAACAGACAGATGCCCAAACCATATTCTTCATGGTGATGGGAAAAGGAGCTGAAGGGTGTATGTCCCATCAAGTTTGTATACAAGGGGGAAAGAGTAACAAACCCTGGAAATACTGTACAGTGGAGAATGCTTAGTGGTGGGCAAATGTTTGATTTGAAATGAGTTTTCCTTCAGACTGAAGAAAGTATGATGTAACAGTAGTAAGGGAATTATGACACCTTTTTCTGAGATTCACTGTGTCGACTGTGCTGTGTTCTGAGGTTTGGTCCTAAAAAGTAAGGTTTCAGTTCTGGAACATTTCTGAATCTGCCTTATTTGAGGTACAATGTGACATTTATCGAAACATAGTATTCTTATATGAGAAGTATAAACACCATTTTGAATCTTACTGGTTTTGGAACCCAGAGTTCCCATTGACCAACAGATTGTAATTAAACAGAAAAAAGTGGGTATGATGAATTTTCAACTTAAATAAATTTGAGAATGTTAAGGAGATACTTAAAACAAATGCAGAGTATTATTAAGGATTAGAGAAAAGTTCAATAGTGAATTCGTAGTAGTATAGTATCTAAGACAAATGTATGATTGAGTGATGTAAAGAAGTATAAGGATTGTTAATGCAATATCCTCTATTTGCAATTGGTGAGTGTGTGATGACCCATAACATTTCCATGGGAAAGGCCACAACACACCATTATGTTTCAAACTATGAAGGATAGCCACATGAACAAAACATAGAAAGAAAATACTATAATAGCTTAGGTTGATGTTGGAAAAATGGTACACTGACAAGATGTGCCTCTTTGTAGAGAGTCAAGTGAGGTAAGGTGAAACCTGGGCGTCCAGGCAGAGCAGAGGGCAAGCATTTGCTTTAGCTGAAGGAGTGCACTATTCCATGCTGCCATGAGCTGAAGGAGGTGTGCAAGGACCACCACAGAATACACAAGCAGACCTTTCCAATAATGTCAATAATAGTAAAGACACAAAAGAGAGTGGGTGAATTTGGGAGAAGGTCCAGACAAGAAGCTTTTGTTATATGCTTGTGAACTGCAATTGTTGTTGCACTCGCACTTCAGAAAAAAGTTACTGAGCACAGCAAGAAGTCAAGTTGGAACTGACTAGCAGGTCCAGCTCATAACTATTATTACAGGTAACCATTACTAACATACCTCACATTCAACTAGCTAAAGTGAAGGTGGCATTACACCTTGTGTCAAGTATGGTGAAGCACACCAGCACCAGAGAACATAATAAATGCCACAAGATCCACTATTAAAATTCACATGTAAACACTGCGAAGTGTCTTATCATAATATATTTTTAACAACATAGAATTTTTTGAAACTTCCTGGCAGATTAAAACTGTGTGCCCGACCGAGACTCGAACTCGGGACCTTTGCCTTTCGTGGGCAAGTGCTCTACCAACTGAGCTACCGAAGCACGACTCTTTGTAATAAGTTCTTTATGTAAAATAGGGCAGGCTATGTAGGTGAGTAGTAATATGTATTGTTACAAACTGCAACAGCAGTATGCAAATGCTCCCCAAATTCCCTCACACCAGCACAATTAGCCAAGGAAACCACAACGCAAGGATGATAAAATGGTGGGGAGTGGGAAGGAACATGGAGGCAGCTGAGGAGCCAACAGAATATGAGACATTATTCAAAGTCAATAGGGGCAGTGTGGTGTGGGTGGCAAGGGAGGGGGAAATTGAGAGGAGGGGTAGTTTGAAGAAGTGGGTGCCCAAAAGAGGGTGGGGTGGCAAAATTCATAAGGTTACTGGACTCAGATCCATACTCTCTGACAAATATAAATAAAACTTCTGTAAAGTCCATGTTATGGAACTTAATGAAGTATTAATAAAATATGTGTAACCCTTTCTATAACATGCATTTAAAACTGGTTGAGTATGTGCTTAACACATCCACCACAGTTCACATGCCCATTAAGAAAATGTTAAAATTCTGTAAGAAAAATGTACAACAAAGTATTTTCTGAAGTGTAAAACAATATCTCTCCAGTTATTCCAAAAACAATACCTAGAAGTTCAGTGGTTAAATCAGTAGGTCATTTTTTTTTTTTTAATGGTGACATATGTGACTAGCTGTAGGACAGAATAATACTAGATAATTTTTGTGGAGGTTGTATCTATAATTTCAGAACATATATATATATATATATATATATATATATATATATATATATATATATATATATATATATATATATATATATACAGGGTGTCTCATTTAGCTTGACCACCCTAAATAACTGTTTGTCCAGTTGCAAATTACAAAATGTTTCAATCAGTTCTTCTTTAGCCATCACGGGGACATCAATCAGCACGATTGCCTTCGCTGTAGCTTTGTATTTTACAAAGATATGAACAGCGGTATGACTTTTTTAAATAGCACCCTGTATTTTTTATTCGGTAATTCATTTCCTCTCCTAAAGACCTATTCAAAAATGTATCAAAGTGTACCATTCACTGAAACACAACATTATTAATTACATAACACAACATTGACTTTGAGCCCAGTATTACAAACTCTTCCACTTGCTGGAGTTGTCAGAAAACAAATGAAAACCAAGTAAAAACATTACTAAAATTGACTTTTACTCTCCTGTTCCATTGCCCAGGAGAAGAACATTCAAAGATGCTCAAAGTGGTGACCCTGGACACCAATACACTGGTGCACTCATTGAATGAAAGAATTATTTACTGTTTCCATTGTTGCCTGCTGAAGAGAATTACAAGCAAGCACAATATGATCCTGCATGTCCTCTGGAGTTGTTGGAATATCGCAATAGACAATGTCTTTAATGCGTCCCCAAAGAAAAAAGTCCAGAGGATTTAAATCAGGAGACCTAGCAGGCCAGGTAACTATTCCTCCTTGATCAATCCATCTGGCAGGATACCTTTAGTTCAGTACACGTCATGCATGCAAGGTATTATGTGCTGGACATCCATCGTGTTGATACCATATAAGCATTCTCATTCGTGGTGGCACTTCATCCAGAAAAGGAGGAAGAATTCATCCGAGGAAGTTGGCATACGCTGTGCCATATGACTACCATTGATGAAATAAGGGCCAATAATTGTAGCACCAAGCATCCCACACCACATGTTAACTCTCCATTGATGCTGATGTTCCACCTGTCTAAGCCATTGTGGGTTGTCGCTGGAGCAATAATGCATGTTCCTTGTATTTACCTGTCCTTTGTTTGATAAGGAACATTCATCATTAAATAGAACATTGGAGAAGTTCGGATTGGTGAGGATTTGCTGCTGTGCCCACTGACAGAACTGTACACGATTCTGGAAATCATTCCCATGCAACTCTTGACGTAGATGTACATGGTAAGGATGGAACCAGTGACATGTAAGAATATGATGTACACTGGTTTTAGAAATGCTAATCTTGTGTTTAAGCTGTCATGTGCTCACATGTGGATTCATAGCAACAGAAGAGAGAACAGTAACTTCGGCAGCTTCGTCTGTGCGAGTGCTATGACGATTGCATTGTCATGTGTTGAAATTTCCCATTTCCTGAAGCATCGCAACAAGACGAGAAAACATCCATTGGGAAGGTGGGTTCTTGTCAGGATATCGCTCTCTGTACAGTTCCACTGCCTGTGTAGCATTTTGCTAACCTTCAACAACAACAACAATAATAACAAAAGAAACATTATGTCGATGCAGTTTGTAGGAAGGACAGCCTTTACTGTATGCCTACTCTACACAACAGTATTTAAAAGGACTAAACTACTCTTCTAAATGTACCTGTACATAAGGAAACGGAATTGAAATTACTGGTCTGCTAACTTACATTCCCTATAGATGAGTAGTATTTCTACCTTCTCTTCGTTGGTGTACATTCTACTCGCACAACTCTTCAATTGACGATGGTTGATGGAATGACGGGTGTGCATTCTACTTATGTCTACATTTGTCCTCTCAATGTCAGCACCTGGATGTGTTCCATTACCCCGAGTACCTGCACTAAGCACTGTGAGTGTCAACGTCAATGTTGTGTTATGTAATTAATAATGTTGTGTTTCAATGAATGGTACACTGTGACACATTTTTGAATAGGTGTTTAGGAGAGGAAGTGAATTACTTGAAGACTTGTGATTGGTGAATGGTGGAGGGGAGGATTTGAATGAGAAAGTTGTAGGTGGGAAAGAGGTGGATAGTTTGAGTAGTTTGGTAATTGGGGAGAGGGAGGGTGCAGGGGTAATCAATTATAGAATATTTATAAATATTTGAAACACATTTACATGTATTCCAGACACTTTTACATAACTGCTATAAATACATGGGATAATCAAGAGTTTGTAAAAGGACTGGAGAACATAGTCACACTTTGAAGACATACATTTAAGCAACCATTAGAAGTATATGCACCCATGTCTACATCTGCAACTATTTAACATATCAGGTAACAACAATATCAGAGAAGGAAAGTTGCTACTCACCATATAACAGAGATGCTGAGTCGTGATATGCACAACAAAAAGATTCACACACACAGAGAATCTCTGCTCTCTTAGACCAACAACTTCAACCTATTTCCTGGAACTTACCCTCCTATATAAAAGATACCAACCATTTCCTCGACCGACTCTCCACAGTTTCTGTCCCTTTACCACACGGTGCCCTGCTCGTCACTATCGATTCCACCTCCCTGTACACTAACATTCCTAATGCCCATGACCTTACTACTATCGAACACTACCTTTCCAGGCACCCTATGGATTCCAAACCAACAACCTTCTTTCTAGTCTCCATGACGAACTATATCCTCACCCACAATTACTTCTCCTTTGAAGGCATTACCTACAAACAAACCCACGGTAAGGCTATGGGCACCTGCATGGCACCATCCTATGCTGACCTATTCATGGGCCATCTAGAGGAAGCCTTCCTAAAAACCCAGAATCCTAAAACCCTCACCTGGTTCAGATTCATTGAGGACATCTTTGCTATCTGGATTGAAGGTGAGGACACCTTATTCACATTCACCCAGAAACTCAACAACTTCTCCCCCATTTGCTTCACCTGGGCCTACTCAACCCAACAAGCCACCTTCCTAGATGTTGACCTTCACCTCAGAGATGGCTACATCAGTACCTCCATCCATATCAAACCTACTAACCACCAGCAATACCTCCATTTCGACAGCTGCCACCCAATCCATACCAAGAAGTCCCTTCCATACAGCCTAGCCACTCATGGTCATCGCATCCACAGTGATGAGCAGTCCCTCTCAAAATATACCTGACCATAATTATCCTCCCATCCTTGTACAAAAACAAATCTCCCGTGCCTTATCTTTCCGGTCTCCCACCACCTCCCAACGTCCCACATTCCAGCCACAGAGGAGCATTCTCCTATAATTCAGTACCATCCGGGACTGGAGCAACTGAATTACATTCTCCACCAGGGTTTCAAATACCTCTCGTCATGCCCTGAAATGAGAAATGCCCTGCCCACTATCCTTCCCACCCCTCCTACCGTGGTATTCCGCCGTCAACCAAACCTACACAATATACTCATCCATCCTTACACAACCCCTGCTCCCAATCCCTTACCTCATGGCTCATACTACTATAATAAACCTATATGCAAGACCTGTCCCATACATCCTCCTACCACCCCCTACTCCAGTCCGGTCACTAACATCACCTATCCCATCAAAGGCAGGGCTACCTGTCAAACCATTCATATGATTTACAAGCTAAGCTGCAACCACTGTGCTGCATTCTATGTAGGCATGACAACCAACAAGCTCTCTGTCCACATGAATGGCCACTGACAAACTGTGGCCAAAACACAAGTGGGCCACCCTGTTGCTGAACACACTGCCAAACATGATATCCCTCATCTCAATGACTGCTTCACAACCTGTACCATATGGATCATTCCCACCAACACCAGCTTTTCTGAATTGTGCCGATGGGAATTTTCCCTCCAATACATCCTACATTCCCATAATCATCCTGGCCTCAACCTTCGTTAGTCACTGTCCTCACCCATCCAACCCCCTCCCTGTTCCCATTCCAGCACTACACAGCTGTCATTTCACCGCCACACCCAGTCTTAATTTCTCTCTTTTTATTTCTCTCTTTTCCATTACCCCCCTCCCCCTCCACACTTTCGCTACTGCCCTCTGTCTAAGCTGCAACACTTCACTGTCGGCCACTTCCACCATACTATCCCTCCCCTTCCCCGCCCCAGCCTCCTCCTTACCCCCACCCGGCTGCCACTCCCATCATGCACTGGTGCTGCTGTTTGCAGTGTGGTTTCAGTGCTCTGAGACTGCAGATGTGTGTGCAAGTTGCGTTTATGTGAGTGTGTGTCAGCAGTAGACACACAAACACATGCACCACACTAAGGCCTTAATCGCCAAACGCTTTAATTGTGTGAATCTTTTTGTTGTACCTATCATGACTCAGCATCTCCACTATAAGGTGAGTAGCAACTTTCCTTCTCTAGTATTGTTACATTCCATCCTGGATTTTCCGTTGTTTGATATTAGGCAATAAAACACATAAGATGTAAAAGATATTAGGTAAAAGCCACTGATGCATGCTTCAGACATAAAAGAATATTTTGGGGTGGGGGCAGGCACAAAGATAACCAATGCTATTAAGAATAACAGAAAGTAATTTAATATTTTGTATAAAACTGCTACATCTGCATTTGTGATGCTTATATTTATTCACATGTAAAAATAAAAATAAAGAAAGATTAGTGTAAACAGTAGTTGTTATTATAAAAACAATATATAGAAAGTTCATTGGCTGAAACAAAAGGATATACTTTAAACTGGTAACATATGAAATATGCTGTGTAATGGAACAATTACGGATTAATTTCGATGGCTGTTACATGATGTCTACAAAAACAGAGCTTAATTGTGTACAATAATTTTAAATTTTTTTAAAGTTTAAAGAATATTTTTAAAAAGTGTGATTTTGCAGGGGTGGGGAGGATGAGGATTAATAGAAATTTACAGAAACAAAACGAAGCAGTAAAAAACAGAAGGGGATGGCAGAAGCTGTATAGTGGGAAAAGGAGGTGGTTAGTTTCAGGAAGCAGATGATGTGGGGAGGGGTCGGAGGCGGACTGGAGGGGGTAATGAAACATTCACCAAATATTTGGAAACACATTTACATTTTCCAAGCAGCTTTGCGTAACCACTAGAAATATATGGGGCCATCTGATGATCACAAGAATTACGTTCACCATATCTACATCTGCAGCTCTTGAACATGTTGGGAAATAAGCCACTGTGAAGTGGTTGAGGAAAATAACAAGTGTAATTGAATGACACGAAAGAGGAAGGGCGGGCGGGGGGGGGGGGGGGGGGGGGGGCAATATGACCAATGCTAATACAAATACTGGAAGGCAGTTATTCTTAGTAGCACTGATTATATTGCTTCCCTCCCCCCCCCCCCCCTCCCCATTCCTACACGACACTTCATGATGTTTACACGTGAACTGTAACAGTGGAATTCCATGTCATGTACTGCAAGCATCTATTTATCAATGTATGCAAAAATAATGGAATTATCACGCAAAATAAATAGTTCATTTACCTTGTTTCCTAACACACCACACATTGCTTGTGCAGAGTGTGATGTGCCTCAGATGATATTTGGAAGATCATATCAATTGTGTCCATGTCAGTTGTCCAGATACAATATTGCAGCACATACCTGTTTATTGGTCATCAGTTCACATAATAGCTGTGCTACAGGGTCCAGAAACGAAAGACTGTCACATATTTAGGGATTTTAGAGATGTTCTCACTTTTACTAATGGCAGGCTTGGCCTATATGTCCAGATATACTTTCTTGACAAGGGCTTTTATCTCATACCCATCTGAAGTCTTTTGACATATAAATAAGGTAAAGAATCATGATATTTGTACACTATTTTTCGTGTTTGCCTATTTCTTGCTTTTGTGATTTATGCTTCTATTGTTTATTCCAGATTTTGTACTTGAAAATGGCCTAAGGCTAAAATCTGGATTGTATAAAAATAAAATAAAAATTATTACAGTCAAATGGTGGCAGCATTATTCAATAAACTTACCAGGACTGTGGCTCTAGCCAAAATAAAAATTGTCAATGTATGTACTTTGTTCCAACTGAAGTTTTACAAACATAGGGGACATGAATTTCTGGTGCAAGATCAAATTTATTGCTTGCTCTCCTACTGTATCCTGCATACATCACTATGTCTAACTGAATGACATAACAGTGGCTTCATTATTACATTTTGTTTACAGTTCTGAAGCAAGAACAATGATTACAGTAACTTAAGCCACTATAATCCCACATGCCCAATTAAAAAAAAAAATCCTCATCCTGTCACAAGTGATACAGCTTCTTTATCACCCTCTGCCATGATTATGTCATTGTATACCAGCCATTTGTCCTGCAATTTTTGTAAGTTCTCATCACACCATTGTTTTTAAGGCCAAATTAACTCAGGAACTAAGCTTATGGAGTACAATGTAGATCTGACATTAATGACTAAAGTTTTTACAGGGTAGATTTATGGCCATAATATATTATCTTGTGCGCATGTATTGCTATTGCATCATGAAATTTCATTTATAAATACGTTTGGGGCCATAAAAGGACACCTATTTACCTGCTAATATGGATAATAAAACCATCATTAACTCCTCTCTGTAACATGCCTTGTACAGCCTCTCTTGTGCAGATGCTAAGTCCAAGAACATTAATTTCTAGAATTTTCCTCCACTCCTCTGTTGGTGCCTCTGAAAATAAACAGTATTTTAAAAGATGACTTACCTTACTTTAGAGATAACTTTAAATTTTTGTTTCACAAAAATATAAACTTATCTTTTAGTATTTATGTGCTCTTGTAATGAAACAAGGTCCTGACTCATGAATTTGTTGCAGGTTACTAAAGAATGTCACAGGTTACTAAGAGATTATGGGCTGAGGAACAAACATTCCACTGTGGTAGTAATTTTTTGTGTTTCTGAAGCCTGTAATATGTATATATTCCACTGGTGAGGTTATATAAGTGGGAGAAGAGATTTTATTAAGAGCTTCAGTATTCAGAAATTTGGAAATTCATTTTTAATCATGTCAACATGAAATGCAAATCACCTTTCATACTGAAATTTCTGGGTATCTTTAAACGAAGTTATGTCACTTATGCACAAAATGGATTATCTGGTTTGCGTATTATTCGTGAGCCTAAAAAGAAGTACAATATTTTTCTCTAGCAAATAACAATAAACATTCTGTCAGGTGACAAATGCCATTTCTATTGTTTAAACAATTGTCAGGTGATAAGAGTATCATTTCCATTGTTACTGGCCAGCCTGTTCCACATAAATCAAAAACTAACTCTACATTCTCGTGTTAATCTGTGTGTGTCAATGATGCAAGTTTGCAAGTTAAAACACATTTATAAAAACAGATGACAGAAATGAAAGAAATGTCTTGACATTAAAACAAGAATTGGAATAAAATGAAAGATTTGAGAGGGGGATACTGCTGTGAAGCTAAGTGCTGATTACGGTACTGGAATGCAAACTGTTTGGGTCATTAAAAAGAATAAGCAGGAAATACAAGATTTTGTCAGGAAATGCAATTCTAGTTCCACCTGCATGAAAAGCATTAAAATATCTACATTTGATGAATTACCTTCTGCTCTTATGCAATGGTTTAGCCAAAAATGAGTAGAGTAGAAGGTGTCATTGTTTTAGGCGCAATGTGTGTCGACAAAAACTAAACTTTTTCTTGAAGCTCTAGGGTTAAAAACAGAATTAAATTCCTCGTCTGGATGGATAACCAGATTCAAACGACATTACAGGATTTATGAATTTACCATGCAAAGAGAGCGGCTTAGTTCAAATGTTGTGGCAGATAATTCCTTCCATGAGGAGTTCCAGAAATTGGTGGAAGAGAACTTCACAGCAGACCAAATTTATAACGCAGACAAAGTATCAAGAGACCAATACAATTCAGGGTTAATAGAGATTAAAGATAGGGGGATGTCTTCAGCTATTCTTTTGTTCATTCAGAAGATAGCCATGTGATGAGAGGACACACACATTGTCAGATAGTGAGTCATGAGATGTTCACAAAAAGTCAATGAACCTGTAGAAAAATCACTGCAAAAGAGATTTTCCCAGTAGACTACAGAGCTTGGCCCACACCTGGGCAAAAGAGGCACATGTTCCCAAGGAGAGAATGTAGCACTCATAGCACCCTCTCTTACTGTGTTTTATGTTTTATTAAGTAACGAGCCTTTACACGGAGCAGCTTCGAAGTGTTGAGTGCATTCTTTGAAGGATTTAACTTGTTGCATGTCTTTGGACCTCCATGGTGCACCCAACAGTGTAGAAGCCCCACAGGGAGAACAATAGCAGTTCCAGCACTGCAGATGATTGTGTCATAGAGACATCTCCAGCGATATCACAGATGCAATTTAACAACAGAGATGACAGCAGAGGTATACCAGTGCTAGTTGGCACTTTGGAGAGCCCAATATGGCAACTGGATTGTTATGAGGTGATGAAGTGACATCACCACAGGAAAGTGAGACAGACTGAGATAGTAAGCAGTACTTCAATCAGTATGCCCCCTTCCTGGTGATGTACTGTCGCCCTCCCCCCCTCCCTCCACCCCAATAGGTCAGTGGTGTGCATTGATATCCCTACACAGGACACATTGGAGAGGGGGGGGGGGGGGGGAGGACTCAGACTAAGGTGGCTGGGGGACATTTGCACTCACACTGCTATTGTTTCTCAAATGGTAGTGAAGGAAATCCACTCACTGATGAAACCTGTGTGAGCCAATATACAGAGCCATCCAACATACAGAGCCCCCCTGATACTCTCTCAGGGCCAGTAGAATTCCAACAGTATGCATAATAACCACACATGCCTGGAGAGTAATTATCAGTAAAATACATTTCTTGGAAAGGTACAAAGATCACATAACATGATGACATCAGTTATTGCAGTCCTGGTAGGAGATAGTAATATCCACTGTAGTTCCAGTGAATTATCACATTAAGAGCATACTGGTTAGGCATGAAAGGACCAAGAGGATAGGTCACAAATGTGGATTACTATGTATCAGTGGGTTTGGAACCTCTAATACCATGGGTTGAAACCCAAATGATTGAGTTAAATAATGTTAAGAGAGAAGTAAAAAGAAAAAGATGCTTCCTGGAATAACTGATTGTAAAGAGGAAGGGTTATCACGAGAAATGGAGGAGTATGTTTGGGTATACACAATACCATAAAGGAACACGAAGGACAGTTCCAAACATTCAAGCAGATGACAGTAATATCAAGGGATGCAAAGAAAGCAAACATGCAGTACAGTAGAATAATGGTTACGGTTGGGGTGGAGGGCAGGGGGCAGGGATGTGAAGGTCACAAAAGAGGGAAGTTGTCAAAAGGTTCATCTTTAATATCAGAGACATTTATATTGCTGTGAAATAATACAAGTGAGGAAATTTGCAAGGGTTGACAGAATAAGTAAAAATTCTAAAAATCATGGTGGGAGCCTTGAGATTTAATAAGGATTCCTTTTAAACTTTTGTATAAGTAATTGTATGCCCCCACATGAATGGACAGCAGCAGCAGTAATATCTGTGCACAAGGGAGAAGGATTAAGAGGCAATAGCAAAAACTGCTGACCATTTAGTTTTACATGTATTTTAAGTAAAATATCTGAAGGGATCATTCATACATATATGAAAAACATATAAAAAAACAAAGATGCTGTGACTTACCAACTGAGAAAGCGCTGGAAGATAGACAATAAAAAACACACAAACACACACACAGATTTCAAGCTTTCGCAACCCAAGGTTGCTTCATCAGGAAAGAGTGAAGGAGAGGGAAAGACAAAAGGATGTGGGTTTTAAGGGAGAGGGTAAGGAGTCATTCCAGTCCCGGGAGCAGAAAGACTTACCTTAGGGAGAAAAGGGACAGGTATACATGAGAGTGAGCGGCCCCCCCCCCCCCCCCCCCACACACACAGACATGTGTAAATTCAAAGAGGTTGGGCAGAGATGTCAGTTGAGGCAGAAGTACAGAGGCAAAGATGTTGTCATGTTGTTGAATGACAGGTGATGTACAAGGGGCGGCAACTTGAGATTAGCGGAGGTTGAGGCTTGGTGGGTAACGGGAAGAGAGGATATATTGAAGGGCAAGTTCCCATCTCTGGAGTTCTGATAGGTCGGTGTCAGTGGGAAGTATCCAGATAACCCGGACGGTGCAACACTGTGTCAAGATGTGTTGGCCGTGCACCAAGGCAGGTTTGGCCACAGGGTGAGCCTCATTACCAACAAACACTGTCTGCCTGTGTCTGTTCATGCGAATAGACAGTTTGTTGCTGGTCATTCCCACATAGAAGGCTTCACAGTGTAGGCATGTCAGTTGGTAAATCACGTGAGTGCTTTCACATGTGGCTCTGCCTTTGATCGTGTACACCTTCCGGGTTACAGGACTGGAGTAGGTGGTGGTGTGAGGGTTCATGGGACAGGTTTTACACCGGTGGCGGTTACAAGGGTAGGAGCCAGAGTGTAGGGCAGGTGGTTTTCCCCCTAAGGTAAGTCTTTCCACTCCCAGGATTGGAATGACTCCTTACCCTCTCCCTTAAAACCCATATCCTTTTGTCTTTCCCTCTCCTTCCCTCTTTCCTGATGAAGCAACCTTGTATTGCAAAAGCTTGAAATCTGTGTGTGTGTGTGTGTGTGTGTGTGTGTGTGTGTGTGTGTTTTTATTGTGTGTATCTACCAATGCTTTCTCGGTTGGTAAGTCACAGCACCTTTGTTTTTTATATATTTTCCCCACATGGAATGTTTCCCTCTATTATATATATGAAAGACATTTTTACATGAAGCAGGACGGTAGTGTAGGGGCCAGCTTGGGTTCAGAGCAGGGTTTCCTTGCAAGTCACATCTAAATGGTTTTTCAACTGGATACATCTGAAGCGATTGACAGAAGATGAGAACTTGACTGCATAGCAACACATTTCTCTTAAGCTTTTGATAGGGTGAATTGTGAGGAAACAAGTGTACTTGCAATGTGCTAGCAATATGATGATTTATTGTGTATGCTGAAAAAGAACAGATACATCTTCCTTCTCCCAGTTGCTGAAGTCTGCATGTGAATGTAGCAGGAGTGGCAGTTAGATACTGCACAATGCCTTGTCATTAAAATTACCATTTCTCAACATATATCAAAAAGTAGTGTAAATGATCAGATATATAGAAAAGTAAAGGATCTTGAGTTTGAAACCTATAAGATTTTTAGTTTGCCTACAATGAAATAGAGTTTTTCCAGAATTCTGATGTCCACCAAAATACAAGAACTACATACCTAAAATTTTAATGCATGAGTATTTAACAAGGAAACAGCATACTGACAAATTTATTTAATGATATTCAATATTTTCCCTGTCATTAAAGTGATATAAAACCAGTAAAACAGTGCAGATTATTAGCTCTTTTGGATTATCTAATAGGTTGGAAATAATAGCATTGTATTTATTACATCATACACTGCTGTGCCAATTTTCATGTTCGTAATTATAATCATTTATGGTAGCTAGAATTTTGAATTGGCACTTTCAGAGGTCTACAACAGTTCCTTTTGAAAATCTTTACCTTTTATGTCTACAAAGGTATAGAATTCAAATTAACTTCATAGTACTCAAAATAAATTTCTTCTACTAAAGAAAAATTTGAGAACAAAGATTCCCCACCGTGAGGGTTATTTAAAGTTTTGTATGACACAAAAGGCTTTTCTTCGTCTCAAGCAAAAGAACTGTTGCAAAAAAGCTGAGCACTTTATTGGGTGTCTTCTCATATGAACAATATTCAGATCATTTGTGAAGCACAATCAGCTGATGCCAGCAGTTGGTTCAGTCAATGAATGTCAAGGTGACTACATGTTTAGCCCAAGCTAGTATGCACAAAGCTATCATCACAAAAGTTATGAACACATGCCTCAGATGGCAGCTTTTGTTAAATACCATTGTTGAGAGGGCAACACTTATGTTTTGTAGCTGTTTACGGAAGTGACTTATGAGCGAAATTTTATAACTGGATGCAGTGATGTATGAATTAATACCTCTCAGATTTTGTCTAAGTCTCTGTGTGCTGCTTGCATAAAATTCCATGTGGCATGCAGAGTATTTGAAATTTCCACTTTTCTGCTGAGCAGATTTACTACCCAACACCACGAAGAGGGAAACAGAAAATGTGTTTCACATGAAAGAAGATGAAACACCTACAACATGAGACATGACAATACTAAGAAATGGAAACAAATGCAAATGAAGAACACTGGACTGAAGTTAACCATAGAAGAAAGAGATGACCAACTGAGCAACATGAGACACTGACTGGTGCTGGATCAAAAGATGCAAATCTACAAGCTGCAGATAAGACAGCCTGGCTCTATGTAGGACAGCTCAAACATGAGACAACACCAGATTCAATAAAGCAATTCCTTAATAAGAAAGGGATCAAAGAGAATGTGAAATGTGAAGAACTGGCAAACAACAATAACACAGTCCTTTAAAGTAAGCATCCCCTTTCACAACTTAGGGTTGGCGAATATAGCTGAATTCTGGCCAGCAGGAATCACTGTGTCAGAAACTTGTTTTCCCCATCCCCCCCTCCCCGAGAAAACGGAGGAGTGTCTCTTCTGTAAGACACAAGAACACCGCCCAAAAAAAATGCAAAGAGATAGGAGCAATAGGAACCATGAAGAGCCTGCTGTGGAATATAGAAGGTCTAAAAATAGCACTGAACGCAGCTCCAAGAGACTTTCTGTATGGATATGGCATAGCTGTCCTAACAAACATTTTTAATCAAAACCTGGCAACACCCAGAATTTTACTGCACTCATATCCATGCAAAACAAGGCAACAGAGGAAGACCCAGTGGATGAGTAACTGTCCTCATAAAAATGGAATTAATGCCAATAACTGCAACTATCAAAAAGGAACATACACTCCTGACAGAAACGAAACACATTACAATAATATCATCCATTGATATAATAGATAAATTAGGCCAGCTGATAACTCAGAGTAAACATAATAAACCACTAAATATTGCTGGAGAGTTAAACTGCAGAATGAATATACAAACAACAAAGCAAAAGTAATAGCGGAAAAGTTGCAGAGGGAAGACTTTATCCTATTAAACAATCCCAACATACCTACATATACTTTCCACAATGTCAAAAGCACAATAAACTTCATAAAGGGACCAACTAGGGGTAATATATCACCTCTCTGGACTGCAGACCACACACCACTTCAGAAACATATCCCTCTGGAAATAAACATCTAAGGAGCATGGCAAACCGCACAAGAAACAGAGGAAGAAGCACTTTTGAGAACAATAGAGGTCGGGAAAGTGAAAGCAAAATCAGACGATATAAAACAAATCAAAATGCCAACAGACAATTTGCAGCTAGAGGAAGCAACAGAAGTGATAGGAGAACTATGACAAGCTGCCAATACCAGGTACATAAAAAAGAGCAAAAAAAATGGTTCAACATGGAGTGTTACAGTCTAAGAAAAGACATACTAGAAAGTCTACCTCAAATTAAACACTGTGCAGAGAGCCCTATACTCCTCAGCCAAAAAACAAAATATTTATAAGAAAACTCTGAAAGAAGAGAACATTCTGGTCAAGAGAAGGAAAGAAACTAGTGGAGGAGCCTCAAAACACCCATATATTGTGCTATGCCCAGTAAACGAACTGAAACACATTGCATAGATACAAAAATATGGGAGATGCACTTCAACAACATAATGATCAAGAAAGGACTAAGAGGGAGACCAGAGGGCAAAGAGGACACAATGCCACAGACAGCCATGGAATGGGTCCCATTGGCCACAGAAGAGATCAAAGATGCCATTAACAGCACCAAGAACTAAAAATCTGCAGGCCCTGACAGACTTTATAGTGAATATTTAAAGACACTGCCCAAATACTAACACTAATGTGGAAAAAATTCTACAATTAAAACATAGAAACAGTCTCCATTCCAGAATAGTGGAGATAGTCAGTTGTAAGAGTGCTACATAAAGGGAAAAGAGGCCCCAAGGACCTTAGCAAATACAGAGGCATAGACCTACAAAACTTACCTTTCAAAGTGTTCACACAAAAATAATAACAGAGAGAATAAAGAAAACAATCTATGAACACCTCCCCAAAAGCCAAATAGGACTCAAGAAGGGAAGATCAACTCTTACTGCAATAGAACTCCTGCTAAAGAGTGTGTGGGAAGCCCTTGAAGACAGAAATGTTTTATGTGGTATTTATAGACATCACAAGAGCCTTTGACTTTAAAAACAGAAAATTAATGACCAAAAAAACTAGAGGAAATACAAGGAGAAAACAATATATAGACATGAATCATAAACGCAATAATGTGATGGGATGAAATAAGGGTCTCGACAAACTCTCCCTGTCAGAGCCGATAATCCAATCAACAGAGACCCACTGAGTCCTCTGTTATTTAGCCTTGCAGCAGAAGAAATTGTAAGAATACCCCCATAGGGAGGGTGTAATCTCACATGCATATGCAGACGATATTGTAATATCCACAAAGGACACTGCGAAGCTATAAGAAGTGATACACGATATGGAAGATTGGTGTGTTGAACATGGCTTCAAAATAAATGTGGAAACAGAAATGATTGTACTAAGATCTGAGATCTTCATATGGAAGAGGAAACTGAAGCTTGTACCAGACTTCAAGTACCTAGGGGCCACCATACGAAGAACTGCAAAATGTTTCACAAAACATTTAACGGAGAAAGCAGTGCAAGCAATAATGGCAATTCATGAAATACAATACATCAGATTCCTTAGCCTAGAGACAGCAATGGCATTATCCAGAGTCAAAATCTTCCCAATAATGACTTATGGCATAGAAATTATTGGAGCACATTTTACAGTGAAAAACCTAACGACACTACAAACAGTGAATGTGCTCATATAAAGAAAGCAATAGGAGTGTCCAAAACAACACAATTCATACTTTTATACCTGCTGGTGTGGGAGCCCTTCCTTACTGAAGACCTATAGACAAACCTGATGCTACCCAATAGCAGTGCTTTGAAAAATCTACTCAAAACATTGAAGGAAAAAAGGGAAGACATTTTACAGCATGGGCACCATGATTGAACATGGACAAAGGAAAACTTAAAAATGAGACACGTGATCACCAAAATGGCAGTCCATGGTTTTCACCACTTTATTTGCAACAACACATCATATCGTGAACCAAACACAATATGTGAGTGTAAACCGTGTCATCAAATATGCAAACATTACCATATAGGACTCTGTACCAAAAGGACACAGTCAATAAGTGACTGTGCAAATCACAATATATAAGATTTCTAATTTTGTTTATTATTATCATTGTACTTTGAATTTGTATGGCTATTTGGCTACAATAAGCTTATATTTACTGTTGAACTAGTAGAGTCCAAGCTGCCTTTTGATGGGAATTTTTGAGATTCTATGGGAATATTTTACCAGATTTGGTTGTACCTCATTTTTCTGAAAGCATACCATCATATCAATTAAAATATTGTAGGCAAACAGACCTGATGTATCAGCAAGTGGTACCTATTCAAATGATCTGCAAGTCCTTGTTACATGTGTGGAAAATAACTTTTCATACTGGAGTATAAGCATAAAATGATACTAACACCATAAAAGAAAAAACTGGGCATTCTTAGGTTTTGTGTTAGTGAACAGTAGAAAACTTTCCATTTCCTAAAGTTATTTGTCAACAGCCACCCATCAGAAGCATATGGTACTGCTAACAAAACTGTAAGGGCTGGGTCTTCATGAAATAGTAGTGTTTGGGTGACAGCACATGTACAACACAGAAACAGAAGATAACAGTAATAGAGGAGTACCACAAGGCAGTAAATTAGGGCCATTGCTGTTTCTGATTTATGTCAATGACACTGGGAGTGGGTGAAATTGGGATTAAGATGATGACAGTGTACAAGGAAGTAAGCAACTTAGAAGAATGAGAAGGACTTAGACGTCATTAGAAACTGGATCCTGAGAAATGGAATGTTAGCACATGCAGAGAGAGACTACTGGCCACGTTCTCAAATAGCAGAAGTGCTGTAAAACACGAGTACAAGCTAGGAGCCGACAACATCATAGCACGACAATGTCGATACCTGGAGGGTATACTGAGTGCTGCAAAACTATACTGGGAACTATATATAGGTGAGGTAGTAAACAAGGCACGTAGGTAAGTATCAGCACATGTTAAATGAGAGTTATGAAGGCTGCAAGCAAGGGTACAAAGCAGAAAGTCAGTCTGTCTCTTGTAAGACCCCAGTTGGAGTATGTTTCAGGGATATGGGATCACTAGCAAACATATGTTTGAAATCATATGGAGTGAAATGGAGGGCAGCCTTGTACATAAACTGGATAAGTCTTGTCACTGAAATGATTAAAAAACTGAAAGAGGTATACATGGAGGTATTAACCAAGCATACGTGGGTGAGGTCTAACAGTGACTAGACACAAAAGATTATGGTTAATAGGATAAGGGTAAATTTAGCTTTATAGTAAGTTATTGTATAATACTAAGTATATAATGCTATTATTGGATGTAAAAACATCACTTTGGCAACAGCCACATTTGTGGGCAAATAATTATCCATCCATCTAACCCTATATTGTGTGGGTCCTGCCTGTATAAGCAACACTCAAACATCAGCCCAAAATTTGTTTGCAAGCCATTTCTTTCAGGGTAGAATTAAGTTTCCTTGAGATTTCTTCAATGAACCTCAGCTTGTCAATGAAAGCTGACACTGACAGTAAATGGATTTCAGCTAATTAATTGCCTTTAGAGCTCAAACACTATGTATTCTATGTATTCAGATCAGAATTTTTACAATGCTGCCATTCACTATATAAATAAATCATGAAGAAATTTTTACCTTGTTAAATACTTGGGAGTACAATTTCATTACAAAAACTGTTTCAAGAACCATACCACAAAATTACTGTAAGATTTAAATTAAACTATTGGTAACATCATTGTCAGCCATTAGCGACATAACCAGAACCTGACATTTACTTTACCTCCATTCCACATTGTCACATTGTATACTTTACAATTACTTGCAAAGTTCTACTGGTTGTGTAGATGCATGGTACCAAGTTGTACACTACTCCCTTACCACCCACAACTCAGTTTCAAGGGAGATGAAACTGTATGGTTTAAAGCCATTCAGAAAAGAAAACAGGAATGGAAATTCACAGAAACTCTGCTCTCATCATGGATTAAATATGTAAACATTTAGCGTTAAATATAGACAAGTTCGGCTCTACTCTGACAACACCCTTATTTATCTACTTTTGTTAGTGTGATAATATGAAAATGGCAAAGTTACAGTTATAAATAACCAAAAAAATTCATTTCTTAGCTCCACATGTAGCCATACTGTATTGTGGTGGAATGGGCATGACTCAAGAATTTTTTTTTTCCTCACAAATGCTGCATAGCAAGCTGATATCATAGGGCATAAAATGCAGGCGAGTGTAGGAAGTATAGTTTTAAGAAGGCCAAAGGTTATTTATGTATTATTTGAAGTCTCCTGAGTGAGTGCACCAAGTTTCTGTCACTTCCAACAGATAGCATAGCTGCCGGACAGTATCAAAATGGCGTCTGTAGGTGATGTATGTTACAAGCAATGTGCTGTCATTGAATTTCTCACTGCAGAGAAGGAAACTGAGGGGAATATTCCAACACTTGTGAAAATTTTATGGAGCATCTGCTGTCAACAGAAGTACAGTCAGTTGCTGGGCACAGAGGGTAAGGTCATCAGAAGGCAGTTTGGCAGTGCTCCACAATTTGCAGTGGTCGGGGAGACCATCCACACACCTGATATGTTGCAGCGAGTGGATGTTGTCATTCATGAGGACAGATGCATTACAACTCAGCAGCTGGTGCTGCATCTGTCAGTCAGCAAAGGAAGTTCACACAGTGAAGCACTGGCTCGCCACCTGGGTAACGACTGGTGCCAACAGGACATACATGCTCTTGTTTCGCGGTAGAGGAAGACTGTAGAAGAGGATGGAGATTACATCGAAAAATAGGGTGTGTAGATGAAACCCTATTCTTGTCCAATTCTCATTATGTTCAGTAAAGAATTGTTGAAGAAAAAAATGCAGTGCATTACTTTTTGAGCAACTCTCGTATATATGCAAACAGCAGAGTTAAGTGCCTGGCCCTTCTGGTTAATGAACATGTGTTTACCAGCTTTCTGAATGCTGTGTCAAAATAGTGAACCAACAAACACACAATCTTTTAGTACTGAATGTTTATATACCACTAGCTGAAGTATTTGAATCTTCATAAAGTAACTAGAAACTGTTTTAGTAAGATTCAACTGGAGAATCATTGTGGATAATTTAATGTTGGTTTTCTGTCAGATAGTACTGGGTGAGAGCACTTAGAGTTGTTGATGCCCAGCTTTGGATTAGTTTCCACAGTAAAATTCCATACAAGGTTTGAAGGAAATTGACAGTTTGCTTTTAGACCTAACAACTCAATGATTTCACTGTAAGACCAACAGCCAATGGTTTATCTGACCATGATGGTCAAATGTTGACAATTACTGAGCAGTTAGGTACAGACTATAGGAAAGCACTGTATTGCAGAATCATAAACAATGACTGTCACACTTTACAAAGAAATTAAAGGAAGAATGTTTGGTGAAATTTACAAAGGAAACGGTTTTGATGGAAAACTTAACTCTTTCTTAAACATATTCCATAGCACTGAGTCTTGCTTTCTACTAAAATGAATTAGGACATAGTTGAACACAAGCAATGAGAATTGGGTAACTCCTGGGATTGAAGTATCTTGTGCTAGGAAGAGGAAGCTCCACTTAATTCAGAGAACAAGCAAGTCAAGATTTGTATCTCTGTTGCCACCACTATTGTCATATCTTCCATTCATTAAAAAAAAAAAAAATTAAAAAAAAAACTCACCCAAAAAATAAAGTACCCTCAGCTTCAAGAATAAAGCACAAATTATTTGGATCATTAATAAACAAGGAAAAAAAAGAAACCTAGTCATCCAAATGAAATTGAGCCGCCAGAAAATAGCTCTGGCAGAAATAGACATTTAAATCACTGGAAACCCAATTCAATTATTCATTCCTCATAGTGGCTAAGAAAACTGCGCCCAGAAATAAGGAACCAAATGCAGATGATTTAGATTTACATGTGCAGGCACTGCATGCATCACTGACATGCACTAGTTGCAAATTACAATTTATAATGAGATTACAGAAGTCATTAGGTCACTAAAAGGTAGTAATTTTGCTGGCTATGGCAGCATTTCTAGCAGGATATTAATATCTTGTGCCTATTTCATAGGATTACCCTCAGGCTATCTTTGTATTCAGTCAGTGACTTCATGCATATTTCTTGAAACACTTCAATATTCCATAGTGATACTCATCTACCAGACTGGCAAATCACCACTCACTACAGGTTCCTTCCAGTCTTTACAGAAGGGTTTGACAAAGTGGGATATGATAGGATACCAACTTATTTAACTGAGCAGAATGTGTTAACTGGCTCTCAGCTTGCTTTTCTTAAAGGACTCTCTACACAGAAAGCAATTCAAGATCTCTCAAAAGTACTCACAGAAAACAGGAAAAATTATCCTGTTGGTTATTCTGTGACCTTGCCAAAGCCTTTGTGGGGATCACAAAATTCTACTCAGAAAACTGAAGTCTTATGGCATTAATAGTATCCCAATTGCATGGATGGTATCATACCTCCATAACAGAAAGCAGAGGATGTCATTAACAGATTATTTTGGGCAAGAAAATAACCTCTCAGAAGGGAGGAACATAACATGAGGAGTGCCTCAGGACTTGGTACTGGGCTCACTAATTCTAACCTAAATATATGACATTCCAGTTACTTTAAAGGGCAGTTCAAAAACTGTAATATTTTATAACAACACAAGCATACTAATGAAGGTTCCAAACTCAACCCTGGTGACAGTTCATATAAAGTAATGACCTTTTACCACAAGAAGCAGACATTAATGATCGTATGCCAAACGACACACAATGTGTAAAATTCCTCGGAGGCCTGTTGAATAAGAACAGAAAATTGAGTCATTACATAGACAAACTATCCAAGAAGCTCAGTTTTGCATGTTTATTCCCTTAGAAACGCCCCTCACTGTGTTGACCTAAAGACTGGAGTTTTGTCTTAGTTTTTGTATTTTCACTCCTTGTTTCATGTAATTATCTTCTGGGGCAGTGCACCTAAGTGCAAAGTAGACAACCATAGATCTTGCACATGCCTTTTTAAGAATCTTTGAATTGCTACATTCACTTCCCAATACATGTAGTCCTTAATGGCTTTGGCTCCTGATAAAAATGTGTTTCAACTGAACTATGATATACACAGTCACAATACAAAACACAAACAATTTTCCTGTAGAGTGTCTCTTAGTCCAGGGTTCAGAATGGGGTTATCTACCCTGGTGGTCAACTGTTTAATAAGTTTCTGTCTAACAAAGTAATGAACTGAGAATCCCCTAGAAAATTAAAAAGAAGTACCTCATTAGCTACTCTTTCTAAAATTATCTGAATAACTAGATTCATGGACCGAAAGGTTCCACTAGCCACAGGACAAGTAGCAAAGTTTGTTATAAAGCCATTTGACAAGTAATAAGGTACTATATAGGGGACTCAGTATTTACAGAAATGTCAAAAATAGTATTTTTTTGAAAAGCCCCGGTAAATCTAATAAAGTAAGTACTAAGCTACTAACAGCAGATAAAAAGCAACTATTTAGTAAAACTGAGGAAGCTGACACTTTTTTTCAAACTGTCAGCTATTGTACTAATTTACTTGATGAAATTTAAATGGCGTTAGTGTTTTTGTTTTGTTTTAGGGTGTGGAAACAACCTTAGAACATCAAGAGGTAAGGTAAGTTAAAAGTGACTATATGTTTGGCCCAATCAATGGAATGAAAGAGAGTTAGAAACAAGAACTTCCCTTGGAGAAAGGTCCACAAAATATGCCAGAGATGGCAGAGTTCCTGAACCAATGACCTTTCCTGTATTGTTACAATGTATAAAAAGTAAAATGCAGTTGAAAGCCCATGTGTCATTCGCTAAAATGGCCAACAGCTCAGATGGCAAACACACAATGGAACACAACCATTGCAAAAAGGGTATTGGGTCAGGACATGGCAACCTACCAGAGGTTGATGACAATGAGCACAGAGTAGTGAGGGATCACCACAGAACAAATGGTCATGACTAAAACGACTGTGCCCAATATGCAACACAAAGATGTTATCATTACGATGTTTGTGAAGGTCAAGAGATTTACAGATGTGGAGTAGTGACCTTCGGAAGCGAGTGAAGTTCAAAATTAAGACAGGCCTTCACATGAAGCCAAGGTGGAACCCATTGGGAATGTGGTAGGTAGCGTGAAGTTCAGCTGCAGGAGCAGTAGCTGAAAGCAAACTCTGGGAGGTAACAGAAAAGAAGGGTGCACCCCATACTGGCAGTAAAGGGAGTCATTGAGAAAGATGGCACAAGATGGGTGTTCGGTCATGGCAGACAAATGGCATGCATATCCACTGGGGATAGTGGTAGTTCAACATCATCTGCACAGAGACTCTCAACTCTGCTACTGTAGAAGGTGCCAGTCACCAAATTTATTCCACAATGGTGGATTGTGTTACGGTGGCACAAGATGGACAGACATGCACAGGAATAAACAAAACACTGGTAGTCTAATTTCAAACAGACAAAGTATCAGTACAAATGGAGGAGCGTGGTCCCATCTATTCTCCGTGAAGTATCGCTTACGACACATAGGACACTGAGGGACCAGGTACAGCATGTGGCCTAGTAAGACACGTGGGATGACCAAGATAGTTTCCTATTAAGTGTGAGCCCCAGGAATTTTGTAGTTTCAGTGAACAGAAGAGCAACAATCCCAAGATGTAAAGATGATGGAAGAATCCTATTTCACCTCCAGAAATTCATACAAACAGTTTTGTCAGTGCAAAAGAGAAAGGTATTGTTGATGCTCCACAAGTAAAGATGATTGAGACATCACTGAAGATGCTGTTCAAGGAGACAAGTCCATGGGGAACTGCAATAGGTCACAAAGTTGTCAATAAAAAGGGAGCTGGAGATGACTGGCAGGAAACAGTCTTTAATAGGGTTAATGTCTTAAGCAAATAGTACGACACTCAGGATGGAGCCTTTAAGCTTGTCTGTTCTCCTGTATAAACGTGTCCAACAAGGCTGAACCCACACGTACCTTGAAAACTCTTGTCTTTTAAAATTCCTGAATGAAATGTGACAGGTAGCCTCAGAATCTCCATATGTGTATAGTACAGAGGGTACCAGTTCTCCAGCAGTGTCATAGGCTTTCTCCTAATCAAAAATCACAGCCATAGTGCAGTATTTCTGAAGAAAATGATTCATAATATGAGTTGACAAACTGATGAGATGGTCAACTGCCAAACGTTGTGCTTGAAATCCATACTGTGCAGTGGCTAGTAGAGTGCAAGGCTCTAGCCACCATACCAGCTGGTCATGGATCATATGTTCCATCATCTTACAAACACAGCTGGTGAGAGAAACTGAGCAGTAGCAAGAAGGGAGGACTTAGGTATAGGTATGACAGTGGCTTCATGACAACATCTGAGAAATGTGCCAGCTCCCCAAATGCAATTGTACATATGAAGAAGAATTGTACATATGAAGAGAAAGGTGCTGCAACATCTTAATGTGAGCATTGTCTGGCCCGGGGTGGAAGACTGAGATGAAGTGAGAGCATGGCCAAGCTCCCCCAAAGTAAAGGTGGCACATGATTCTGAGAGAAGGATATCACTTGAGCCTCCTCTACTCATTTTCGAGGGAGGAACCAATAAGCCGGAATAATTAACTCGTAGTGACAACAAATGACAGAGGGAGGTGGAAGGTGGATGCTACAAAGAGAAAAGGTGAAACAAGGAAGAAAAATGTGGACTCAACAGCTTTCAGCTGTGGATTCAATGAGATGATTTGGCTATGGACATCATCCCGGATGAACAAGACCTGACTTCCCCATGAGATGGAATGCTGTCCTCTATGAGGGGGGGGGGGGGGGGGGGCAGGGAAATTAAAGCACAAAGCAGGCTGGAAGGAAATCCGTGAGAGGTCAACGCGGTCACGAGGACACAATTTTTATTTCTTGAAGGCAGAAAACAAAGAAGACACTGCAATTCCAAGAGCAGTCATAATTCCTCCTGGTTGGCTCTAATTCCATGAATATTCCATTGGAGAAGAGTCATAATTTGGAATGGGGAGGAAAAAACAATTTAAGGACAGTCACCTCAGAGGCTGCTAAGTGCCAGCCTTCAAAATCTCACTGCTACAGATTGCAAAGGCTGGAGGATCCTGTTTCACTAAATCTACAGAGATGTCATTATTCTCCCTGGGTGGGCTTGTGGATTCCAGGGCAGAAAAATGGCAGGCAGTGTGCACAAGTGAAATAGAGTTCAGCTAGATGAGGTTATTATGTGGTGACACTGTTGAGGAGGACCTCTGAGTCAGGAAGGAGAAGACCATTTGCCTTTGTTCAATTTCTTAGAGACTTTAAGGTTGGCAAAAGAAGATTTAACATTTATTGGCTGGAGGGATGTAAAAAGTCTTCATGGGGGTATTCCTTTCATTCCTTTCAGCCTGTTGGTTGTGTAGAAGATGATGTCATGGTTGGGGGGGGGGGGGCAAAGATTTGGTAGCTTGTTGTGCAGCTGTAGGAGGAGACAGGGATGCTACCATGATACTGGACAAATTCACAACTGCAGTACTGAATCAGAGGTCACAAGTCTGCCTGACCATATCCTTCATGGAGCGAGGCTTAGAAAGAATGGAACTGTAAGTGTCAGTTGGTAAAAAACAGGGCATTTGACTATGAAACAACTTGTGAGTGACAGGGGGTAGGGTACTTTTTCATTCACCCAGATCTCCTGGATGGTCCACTCATCAAGATGCATGGGATACTCATGGGATGAGACAGTATGATCACCATTACAATTGATACGGTGGGGAGGAGGAGGCAGGCAGTTTCCCTTGTGAGCATCTCTGCCACAAGTAACACATTTGGCCATGTTTTGACATGACATGTGAGTGTGGTTACAACGTTGACATTGGTAGTAGTGCATTGGGTTTTCAATGTATAGTCAGACTGCGATGACTTCTAGCCTCCTTTAAACTTCAATAGAAGAAGTACTTTATCAAATATGAGAAAAAGAGTGTGTGCAGGCACTATGTTTTGATCAACCTTTTTCATTACTGAACAGACCACAGTGACACCCTGATCAGAGAGATAATTTTCGATTTCTCCCTCAGTCAGACTGTCAAGCAGCTGAGTGTAAATAGCACCATATGAAGAATTCAGTGTATGATGAACCTTGACATAAACAGAATAGCTGTGGAGGAGCAAAGCTGTAAGCAGTTGTTGGGCTTCAAAATCACAATTGGTCTCCAGAAGCAAAATCCCATTTTGTAACTGAAAGCAGGATTTCACAGGGCCTGTAATTGCATCAACAACTTTCTGAATAATAAACAGATTAACCATACCAAAGGACTGACCTCCTTTGGTACTTGATACTACAAGAAATAGATATGCAGCTGAGAGAGTCTTTGAACCCTTAGCCTAATTCCGTTTACATTTAGTAGACATAGACTGAGATGGTGATTGGCTCATTGTGAAAAAAATCCTCTTCACCTACCTTAGGTGATTGTCCACACCTCCCGAACTCTGGACAGAGTGGCCAATCAGCAATTGGGAAGGTAACAGGCAACCACTCCTTCCTGAGCCTGGCCTGTACCAGTAGGTATGTGCGAACCCTACCTGTTGACCAGGGGCTGGAAATTGTACATTACTCAGTCACCTGCTACAAATGAAACACATGAGCCAACCTTCAGGAGGGCACAGGGAGGAAGAAGAAACATGAAGAGACCTCAAATGCCAAAGCAGAGGAAGGGGAGGAGATGAAGAATGAATAAGGAGAAAATGCAGACAAGGGACTGTTCCAATGCCAGACTATCTAATTTTCAGAATGCATTCCCAAAGACACCCAAGACAAGGAGTGCAAAAACAATAGCAGGAGGATAGACATGCAGCATGGACAGGGAAGAGACACTGCAAAGGCTGGGAGCCCATCTTAGCCAAGCACAAACTCACTAAAGATTGGTGAGCTCCTGACAGGCATAAGTGTGAATAGCATTAAGCAGTATAGTGAGAGTTTATTATTAATATAATATACAGGTTAGCTTCTACCATGTCTTTGTCTTATTTTAATGTATAACTTAACTTGGACCACAACCTTGAATATTCTTGCTTATAAGATCTATGGAACATGATGGATAAATGAATTAATGAATTAAATAGTCCTTACTGGTTCACTTGTGTATGTAACACAATTAGTGCCAGACAGTAAAAAAAGTCTATGCCTTCAAAGAACAACTAAAGAGCAAAAGGTTGCATTTGTCATTACCAAGCAAGGCAACAGTTTCTTTCACAAATATCTGCGTTACCTCCAATACATTAAAACAGGTGTCACAAACCAGAAGTGAAGATAGCTTACCTAAGATATGGCTAGTAAAAGTATACTGAACTATGTGTTTCATAATTACTATCTTAATATAAAGCTAGCTAACATTTAAGACATTAATAGTTATTACAGCCAAGATCAATATCTTTATACACATTCTCCCCACATCAACAAAATTAAAATTTAAAAATGCTTAAAACCTGTAGATCAAATATTGTTAGATGTAGATGTAAGGTTATGCACTGATGAACAGTATTACCAGTAATGTCTGAATGACCTGCTACACCTGCATTATTAATCAGAACATCAACACCTCCAACATTTTCATTTATCCATTTGAATGCATTGACAATTTGCTCTTCATTCCTCACATCGCATTGTACAGCATGCAGCTTGCCTGAAGCATCCTTCATTTCCAGTGCCTAAAAGCAATAAATAAATAAAAAATAAAAATCAGATGCTTGGCCAGTCATAAAGTCTACAAGCTTCACATTTACAATGCAAGTATACTGTCAGATATTTTATTGTAGAACAGAAAGTACTGCATCTTTTGATACTCAATGTCAATAAAATCTGTATATATTTAGAAGATCATCCAAATTTTTGGAGATGGATAAACATTGTGGAAATTTACCAAACTGCATCACAATGGTCCAAAATACAGCTGTATCGACTCACACTGGGAATAGAAATTTAGTGAAAAGATAACTTTTTTTAACTTTGAATAGGGATTGTGTGTATATTAATTCTTACTTGTTATATCTTGAACAATTACATTAAGTTATTATATAGTTCTGTTTATTAGGCCTTTCTTATTTATCACGAAATATGTCTGGGACTGTTTGTAGACAATGAAGCAACTTTAGTTAAATTGTCTCCAGTTTCAGCAGCTAAGAAACTGAATACTTGAACTTATCTGAGTTAATATTTCTCTTTTGATGCACATAAATAAGCTATAAACTGCAACTTGAAATGAATATATTGAGGATATGCCACAGATATTTTATGGGCAAACACTGCACACAAAACTACCTTATACCATTGCCACTGCCCTATCACAAGACCATTTGCATACATTTTACAAGAAGAATCAATTATTCTGAATCACTGTGTGAGGGGCGAGGGAGGAGAGTGCATTTTTTGAATGCCAAGTAAAAGTAATTTTAGAAACTAATTTCTCAGATATGCTCTGACTATTTCAAAAAGAATACTGCTCATTCAGAGAACAATGAATGGTATGTGCTTCCCCACATCACAAAAAAATGAATGTACATTATAAGCTCTAGCTGGAACCCAGTGGCCCTGTACAAAAAAGAAATAAAGGCTCAAGATTACGTCTAGAGTTTGCTGGGATACAACATTAATTATTCTCATCAGTGATTAAACAATTGGTAAAATGGAACTGACAAATACCTCTGTACAGACTGCCTGAAATTATGAAGTACAGGACATCTTAGGATTGCAAAAGTCCTATGTCAAGACACTACAACCAGTAACACTGATGAGCCAATACCTTATGACCAATTGTTTGATAACATGTTTGAAAGGCAATACAGCATGGATTCTGAATTATGTTGATTCAGCAAGTCCTTGGAAGGCTTCTGGAGGTAAGTGGCATCAGATGTCAATACAGAGGTCATGAACTCCCTGTAAATTATGTGGATGTGGTTTGTAGGCATCTGAGATGCATTCCATTGGCTTCAGGTCAAGTAAATGTGGTTGCCAAGACATCAACATGAGTTCACTGTTATGCTTCCTAAACCAATTTACACAATATTCTTGCCTTCTGACACTAACAATTATCCTGCTGGAAGAGATTATCGCCATCAGGGACGAGATCAAGCATGAAGGGATACACGTGATCCACAATAATGTTCACATAGTCCACAGCTGTTTTGATGCCTTTGCTTACTATCACAGATCCCATGGAAGTCAAGGTTAATGCTCTCCCAAAGCATGATACCACCCCCACAGCAGCCCACATCCATGGCACAGTGCCCATTCTCAGCAACAGTATGCTTGGATGACAGCATGTTCAGAAATTACCATCAACATGAGACATCTGACCAGGCAACACATTCCCATTGATCAATGGCACAATATCAGACAGCATGCCTCTGCAACTATGATTAATGATGATGATGGATCAATGTGGGAACAAACAAGTTTCTGTCGCTGAGCCCTGTTTGGGACAATGTGCACTGAATGGTGTGTTCTAACACTAGCACCTGTACAATCGATGTAATCTGTCACCAGATCTACCACAGATGGCCACCTAATCTGCTTTATAGGGTGGGCAAAGTTTTCATCTTGCCATTTCTGACACACTTGTTCCCAAGTGCCAGGCAATAACCATCTGTCCTTTGCCAGTATCATGTCAGTGTGTATTCCGATTTGTGGCCCATATCAGCCACTAACTGACTCACCATTTTTCTCTGCTCCATTTCTATACTTTCCTTACTGAGTCACATGCTCACACAGGTGTCATTCAGTCTTGAACTGGACAGTGGTCGTAATGCTTTGGCTCCCCAGTGTTCTTTCACCATCCGGTTCAAGAACCTTTTTCCACCTGAGCAGCATATTTGGTGCCACACTTTTCCCTCTTAAACTTTGACCCATGTCAGTTTTTGCTACTAATTGTGATATGCACAGTGTACAATTCTTGCACTTGGGTTCCCTTGATGCCCCTAGTGGCCACTGCTAATTGTGATATGTCCCATACAGAAATCATGTAGTTGTGGCACCTCTGCCCCAAGTGGCAGCGTGGGTTCCTTAGGCTTGAACTCACCCTGGGGATAGCACATAAAGTCTTAATTTTAACATCTACACTCTTCAACAGATTTGTCATCCCCTGGATTCAGCCCATTCCCACATATGAAGTACATTGTGGCCTTGAAACATCAGGACCATTGATACATTTTTGCAAATGTTTCAAAAAGGTAGTCCTGGAATCTAATCTAGTCATACAGCTGGAGAGCAAAAAAGACTCTTAATGTGCCTTTGTCAGAATCTGCATTTTTCCCTGCATGTAGACATCTGTTAATATGGAATGATTTAATCATCTGCATACTTTTCTTATAAATTTTAAAATCAAAAACATCTAGTGGGTATGATGAAATATCAACAAAGTTAATTAAAGAATGTGATTCTGAGCTAAGTAACATATTAAGCTACCTGTGTAACCAGTCGTTTATTAGTGGAATATTTCATGAATGGCTGAAATATGCTGAAGTTAAGCCACTGTTTAAGAAGGGAGATAAAGAAATAGCATCAAATTTCTGTCCAATTTCACTGTTGCCAGCATTTTCAAAAATTTTCGAAAAAGTAATGTACAGTCGTCTTTATAACCATCTTATCTCAAATAACATACTGCCAAAGTCACAGTTTGGATTTCTAAAAGGTTCTGATATTGAGAAGGCTATCTACACTTACAGTGAAAATGTGCTTAATTCATTAGACAAAAAATTGCAGGCAACTGGTATATTTTGTGATCTGTCAAAAGCATTTGACTGTGTAAATCACAATATCCTTTTAAGTAAACTAGAATATTATAGTATAACAGGACATGCTGCAAAATGGTTCAAAATCTTATATCTCCGGCAGGAAACAAAGGGTGTTATTAGGAAAGAGACACATATCAAGCTATCAGGCATCATCCAACTGGGAACTAATTACATGTGGTGTCCCACAAGGTTCCATTTTGGGGCCCTTACTTTTTCTTGTGTATATCAATGACCTTTCATCAGTAACATTACCAGATGCCAAGTTTGTTTTGTTTGCCGATGATACAAACATTGCAATAAATAGCAAATCAAGTGTAGTCTTAGAAAGATCAGCCAATAAAATATTTGTGGACATTAATCACTGGTTCCTAGCCAATTCTTTGTCACTAAACCTTGGAAAAACACACTACATGCAGTTCAGAACTTGTAAGGGGTGTCCCAAGAGTATATGTCTAACATACAATGGCAAGAAGATAGAAGAAGTGGACAGTGTTAAATTCTTGGGATTACAGGTTGATAATAAATTCAACTGGGAAGAGCACATCACAGAACTGCTGAAGCGTCTTAACAAATCTCTGTTTGCAATGCGAATTTTGTCACACATAGGGGATATAAAAATGAAAAAGCTGGCATACCTTTGCTTACTTTCATTCCATAATGTCATATGGGATTATTTTTTGGGGTAATGCATCAAGCCAAGATAAAGTTTTCCGGGCACAAAAACGTGCAGTGAGAGTTATATGTGGTGTGAACTCAAGAACATCCTGCAGAAGCCTGTTTAGGGAACTAGGGATACTAACTACTGCTTCCCAATATATTTATTCCTTAATGAAATTTGTCATTAAAAATATATCACTTTTTCAAACCAACAGCTCAATTCATGGAATCAATACTAGAAATAAGAATAATCTTCACAAGGATTTAAAGTCACTTAGTCTTGTACAAAAAGGTGTGCATTATTCAGGAACACACATTTTCAATAACTTGCCAGCAGCCATAAAAAGCTTAACAACCAATGAAATTCAGTTTAAGAGAAGCCTAAAGGATTTATTGGTGGCCAACTCCTTCTACTCCATTGATGAATTTCTTAGTAAAACCAACTGATTTGTATATAAGTACAACATAACTTCTGCACAATTTCAGTGCAGTAATGTGTTCATTGAAAATTTGTGTGTGTGTGTGTGTGTGTGTGTGTGTGTGTGTTAGTATAATCTAACTTCTGCACCATTTCAGTGCAGTAATGTGTTCATTGTAAATAAGTATTACAGTAGTTGTATTACCTTGTAAATAAATAAAAAACTTTTTTATTTTAAATTCAGTGCATTAGTATTTGTAAAATGACTCTTAGTGTTCATTAAAAATGACGATCATTCCACTTGGGACCTGTGGAATGGTACATTAGCTTATTTGTTTTAGTTGTAAATATTTGTCATGTATTGTTGTTTTTCTGACATGTTCCACATCCTGGAGGACCTCCTCACTATGGATCAATTGGAATGAAAGTAAATCTAATCTAATCTAATCTAGTAGGGCTCACACACTCGGGCATGCCAAAGAGGTTTATATTTAAGTTCCTGCAGAAAATCTATTTTTCTACTGTGTTCTGATATTAATTAACATTTTGAAAGACATTAAGGCCCAAAAGCTAAGGCCCAAAAGCTCACTTTCTCATAGGCCTAATACTTTTAGCATGAAAATTCATGTTTTTCTGACCTCATGATGACATAGATGCTGTAGGGGTTATGTAGTGTTGGAAGTAGTTGCCTCCTACTCATTTGGACTTAGTGAACATGGTAAACTTTTTGGAAGGTCCTCATGTGTAGTATCAGAAGCTGCCATAGAAATTGCACAATGTTTCAATGGACAGGTGCTTGTAATCTCCAGGTCAGACAGTTAGGAGTTGCAGTGACTGCCAGACTCCCAACACCACCCATAAAGGTAAATAACAGCTGCCTCACTGAAATATTGTGCAGCTTCCATAACAGTACCTGGCACTAAGCCCAGGGACCCTTCATGCAACAGTTGTCTCCTTAATAGTGCCACATGTCAAAATTGTCAGATTTTATACTTCGCTATCTGCTTGTATACTGCAAACAATGGAGACTTCATGCTGGAATATCAACAATGTAAGGAAAAGATAGATTGCTACTGCCTGTAAAGATGACATGTTGAGTTATGGATGAGTGTGTGTTTCCTTTTCTGATGAAGGTTTTAGCCAAATGCTAATTTATTTATTTATTTAATTTTTTTCCGTAGAGTCAACAAAAACGATGACTATTGCAAACATCGGTGTTGTTTACGTAATTATGAAGATGTTCTTAAAATACAGATAAGACAAATAGTTGATATAAATTAGCAAGACTATAATACAAGCACACTAAGAGAAGGTAGTGTCACAGAAGTAGGTACACAATTAAAATATTTGTAACTTCTAATACAAACTATAAGATCAATGATATAAATTAATAGAGGGAAACATTCCACGTGGGAAAAATATATCTAAAAACAGAGATGATGTGACTTACCAAATGAAAGTGCTGGCACGTCGATAGACACACAAACAAACACAAACATACACACAAAATTCAAGCTTTCGCAACAAACTGTTGCCTCATCAGGAAAGAGGGAAGGAGAGGGAAAGACGAAAGGATGTGGGTTTTAAGGGAGAGGGTAAGGAGTCATTCCAATCCCGGGAGCGGAAAGACTTACCTTAGGGGTAAAAAAGGACGGGTATACATTCACACACACACACATATCCATCCACACATATACAGACACAAGCAGACATATTTAAATATGACTCTGAGGGATCTATGCTGAATCGCCGTTGAGGAGTGGGACACTCTGGACCAACAGGGCCTTGATGAACTTGTGGGTAGTATGCCACGACAAATACAGACATGTATCAATGCAAGAGGACGTGCTGCTGGGTATTAAAGGTACCATTGTGTATAGCAATCTGGACCACCACCTCTGAAGGTCTCGCTGTATGATGGAGCAACATGCAATTTTCGCTTTTCATGAGCAATAAAAAGGGTGTAAATGATGTTTATGTTCCAATTTTCTGTACAGGTTCCGAAACTCTCGGAACCAAGGTGATCCAAAAACTTTTTTTACGTGTGTATTTATTCTTTACCTTGTTCATTGTATGCTTCACTACTTTTGCTTTAATTATTGACAGAATAGTCAATATTGCCTTACAGGGTGTAGGGCATTACTGCACAAAAATAGCTTCAAACATGGGTTTTGTGTTAATTTCTGTTCTCCAGTAATTAGTACCTTGCCGCAGATATGTTATTTGAGAACTTAATTATCACTGCAGAGCATTAGAGAGATTATTATAGCGATGGAGACTATGACATGCTGTATACATCAACCAAACACTTAATTTACTTACCTCATTGTTTATTTCTCCCCATCAAATTAAACTGTCACTTAAGGAAAAACTACCCCATAAATTTTAAAAGTTAAGACAACTGTTATAGTATGCGGAGCTGACAAGACCTTCATGGCTGCTTCTGATAATGCCAACAGCACTCCATGGGATTTGAGAACACTAAAATAAACTGTATTATTATTATTATTATTTTACTGGTGTTTGGGCCTACTTCCAAAGCTGAAATCACAAATGCATCTCTGTGCAGTGGCACTACATTTTTATGTTGTTGTGGTCTTCAGGCCAGAAACTGGTTTGATGCAGCTCTCCATATGGAAAGCTACATTTTTATGTATGTGATTTGAATACTAGTAGGAAGAAATTTTGATCGCTAGTATTTGTCTGGCAACAAAAGGAGAGATTGAGTTCAGTTCCTAACCACCAGAATTTGCACAAATGTTCTGTGCTAAATTCCAAACCTTTTACAAAGTGAATGCATCTGATCCTGTTTATAGCATAGATATACATTTCTGTAATGCTGTTTAGTGAACAAAATAAGAGGTTACTGGAACAGATTTTTTCTTGACTGGATTTGGGACTTCCTGGCACAAAGAACTCAATTCATCAGTTTCAATGGATTAAGTTCAACAGATTTAAATTTATATTAATGAGGCAGTGGATAACATTGAAGGCCTCATGAGACTACTCATTGATTCTGTTATCTGCAGGAACGTTGCAGCGCCAGAAGACAATAGTGAGGTGTACAAAGACCTGTAGAGTATTAACAATTCGTGCAGGATACTGGTAGATGCCTCTTTGACATAAATGTAACATACTGCACATAAATAGGTGAAGAGATCCATTATTTTTCTATGACACTATTGGCAATCATCATAAACGTACAGTACCTAAGAGTAATCATCCAGAGTGACCTACCGCATTCAGGAGGACAACGGTTCAATCCCATGTCCGTCCATCCATGATTTCCCTAAATCGCTCCAGGCAAATGCCTGGATGGTTCCTTCGAAAGGGCACGGCCGACTTCCTTTCCTAATCCGGTGAGACCGATGACCCAACCCCTCCAGAGTGACCTAAGTTGGAATGGCCACATAAAACGAATAGCAGGAAAAGCAGGTGCCATGGTAATATTCACTTTAAGACTCTTAAGGCCATTTAATTCATCCATGAAAGAAGTGGCTTACAAAAGACTCGTTTGTCCAGTTCTTGAGCATTGTTCATGGGTCTGGAATTCTTATGAAGTAGGATTAATACGAGATTCAGAAAGAAGATCCAAGTACCATCATGTTTCTGAGATGCTCAACACAGTCCAGTGGCAGACACTGCAAGTGAGGCAATGTGTACCATAGAGAGGTTTAATGCTTGAATTTCTAGAGTGTATGTTCCATGTGAAATCTGACAAAATGTTACTTCCTCCCATGTACATCTCACAACATGACCAAGCAAAGCAGTGGTGGGAGGGCTGGAACAGTGTGATCTCCACCTTACCACGAAAACTGAGGAGCTACTTGAGACTAGCAGCTCTGAGGTCTAAAAACTGACAACAGCAGAGAGATTGGTGTGCTGACCCCAGGCCCGTCCATACCGCATCTGAATCACACCACTGGCAGACAAAACCGCAGCAGCTGGTCGGTACTGAATGACTCATCAAGACCAGTTATGTGGAGATGGTAGTAGGAAAACAGCAGTTACGAAATGTACAATGAAATTAAAAACTGTCATGACACATTATTTTGTTGGCTTCACGCCCTCAAGTAACCATTTAATGATGTTGCAACCACATCTAAACCTAAGGTTCAGCTACAGTTTGGTGTTACACCATAATCTTCATTTAAAAATTAAGAGTGGTGATGGATGGCAATATTACTGCTCAAACAAAATTGCAGTATCGCAATCTTTGCCAATGCATCTAAAAATTACATGGCCATAACACTATCACCTAACAGTCTATTTTGGAGGTGGTGGTGGAGGAGGAGGAGGAGGAGGTGGAGAAAGAGATTAATGCAATGTCCCATCGACATTGAGGTCATCAGAGATGGAGCACAAGCTCGGATTTGGGAAGGATGGGGACTGAAATCTGCCATGTATTTTCAAAGGAACAACGTCGGTATTTGCCTGAAATGATTTCGGGAAATCACGGAATACCTCAGTCAGGATGGCTGGACACGGGTTTGAACCATCGTCTCATGAATGCGAGTCCTGTGTGCTGACCACTGTGCCACCTCACTCGATGGTCTATTGTGCAGGGCACAAGCTCTCCACAGGGACACAATTGCATATTCAGTATAATGCTCTACTGACCATGTCAGCCTCAGCCTCACATAGGGTATAGCGCATGCAGGATACCGGGACCGATGCGCAGTGACCAGTTTTCGTCCAGTTCGCAGGGCGAGTTCATTCGTTTGTTACGAAGGGGAGGCCGAGTGCTTTCCAACTTTCGGCCGGTCAGTGATGGAAGAATGGAGACGTGCAGCGCGCACCTTGCAGTCTTTCTCAAACGATTTCACAGAAACTATTCAGTAAAAGAATTTCATTTTTGCTTTACTTATAGCTGTATATGTCAGGTTCATAATGGTGTGACTATCATTTCGTTAATGGTCAATGTTAGTGTGACATTTGCGTGGAAGTAAGACACTACGTTAAATTCGGAAAAGTGTGCAGTGAAAAATAGAGGTCGCTATGATTTTGAGTTTGGTGCATATTACATGATATACTGTTGTGTATGAAATAGAGGTAACGCACTGAATTTTTCTTTAGACATGGGTAGAAGTATCTATCTGTCAACAAACTCGAGAAAACTGATCTGACGTAGCACACTCACTTGCGATCGCGCCGCGCCAGCGATAAGGCCAGAGCGAAATATCCGTAACATTCCTCATATTTCATAAACGGTTTCAGATACCGAAAAGATTTTGGCAAATGATAGCACACAAATAGGAGGGTATTTTACCATATCGTCATTATGTAAAGCTTCATTATTCCAGTAGCTACTGACTTTTTCGGTGAAAGAATGTAATTTTTAAGGGCCGTCAAAAAATGGTTCAAATGTCTCCAAGCACTGTGGGACTTAACATCTGAGGTCATCAGTCCCCTAGACTTAGAACTACTTAAACCTAACTAAACTAAGGACATCACACACTTCCATGCCCGAGGCAGGATTCGAACCTGCGACCGTACCAGCAGCGCAGTTCCGGACTGAAGCGCCTAGAACCGCTCTCCCACAGCGGCCGGCTAAGGGCCATCGATAGCCAGTGAAACGAGAAATGCTGTGGGTTTTGGAACAACATATGTGAAGACATTATGTTTTCTGTACCGAGGGTGTACTTTTTCATAAGCTACTGAATTTACTTTTTCTCAGTTCCTCACGTAATAAATTTAATAACGCACTGTTTGAGAATTTTCTCGCAAATATGTCTGCACAATATGTTAATGAAGAGAGACAGTGTAAACACCGTTGTGTTTTGGCAAAACAAGCAAATTTTGACATTGCAACCAGACAAATCTGTAAGTCTTACTCAAAATTCGCCACTCACGACACTTCTCTGCAATCGCTGCATTTTCGGCGGAATTCTTTTTGGATACTAACGAAAGCAGAGGCCACGGCATTTTGCGCGCACTATACCAAAGGGGAACATAAGGTGCGTACAGTAGTCTGTGAACAAACCTCAGCCCGTCTTGGCAGCTTTACTTCTACCAATACTTCTCTTCTTTCCTAACTTCACAGAAGCTCTCCCACATACTTACCAGAGTAATGCTCATGGAAAAATAATATTGCAGAGAAATGGATTAGTGAAAGCCTTGAGGTTCGAATCCAGAAAATCAGTCACACTTCAGAGAAGTGTGCAATCTTGACATTAAAACTGTGTGCCAGACCGGAAGTGGAGCCTGGAACATTACTTCTCATGGGTAATGCTCTACTGACTGAATCATCCAACCCTCAGCTTTGTTGACTGACATTAAGTTGACCAAAACCGCAACACCTTCATCGTCTGAAGAAGACTTGATGCCGCATTACACCTGCCAGATCATTTTTAATCACATCAAGTCAGATGCATGCCAAATCACTGCCATGTACCTGCCACGTCACTTGTTGGATCAATTGGCACGCCACAGCAATGGGTGCCCTGACAACAACATGTCCTGTTATGTACACGGACTTCAGAAACTAGATTAAATTTTGCAAATAAAAGCTACTGATGAGGCGGAGGCGCTCAATTTCAGTTTTTCCACGCGAATCCCCTGGTGAGACCATGGTTTAAGCCCAGGGCCTGTGAGAGACCTGCAATCTAACCTAACCTAACTGCTCAGGTACAAAAAAGTTTATTGAATTAAATGCTGAAGGCTTGGGCATTTCTACCAGTACATAATAGATTATTAGAATTTCTGAAATTTATAAAATAGGAAACGTGAGAATGATTGCTGAAGTCAGATTCTCAAATGAGCTGCTGTCTGGCAGCTTAGTGCTGACATAATAAATGAACGCCAGCTATTCCTGATTGGGAGCACACACACAGAGCCCTATCCTCATAAAACATACTTGTTTATTCTGCTCGTGTTTATATTATCAACCGGCCTCGGTGGTCTAGAGGTTCTAGGCACTCAGTCCGGAACCGCGCGACAACTACGGTCGCAGGTTCGAATCCTGCCTCGGGCATGGATGTGTGTGATGTCCTTAGGTTAGTTAGGTTTAAGTAGTTCTAAGTTCTAGGGGACTGATGACCACAAATGTTAAGTCCCATAGTGCTCAGAGCCATTTGAACCACTTTTTTTTTATATTATCAAATTAAGTCAGTCAAATCAAACTGCTGAGAGGAGTGTTGATAGCAGACTTCGCATACATTCATCGAGTAGCCTACTGACCTATACAAAATTCGTGTTTGGAAATGCAGATGTCATAAACGAATTTTACATAATCATATTATATAAAAGTTGGCAATCAATCGCTTTAGATATGATTCCTTGAAGACCTTTACTTTGCTCTACTGCACGCCATTTATTCCATGTGGCATTTGTTGTTAACAATAAACATGTATAAATCACCTGTAATTCACAGCCACAACAGTACAAGCAAAAATAACCTACTTGCAAACTGTGTGCTCCTCTCTAGGTTTTGGGATATTGCACAAATTGTGACAGGTTGGCAGCAGACAAGCAGAAAATTTCAAAGCCCTAGTTATTCAAAAAACCTAGTAAAACGGCACATACAACAGCGTATCAACCGGAGATGGTCGCCGCCGTCCAATTCAAACTCTGGGTAGGGGGGGATGGCGAGATACGGTTTCTGCCGCCCCCCCCCCCCCCCCCTCATCACCAAATTCACTTGGAGTTTTATTTTATCAACAGGCAGAGCCAGCGAATAAACCATGCTGCCGTTAGGAAATATGGGATCACTATTTTTGTTGGCAGTGATTTTTGGTTTTGATTGAAGCATCTAACACTTAACTACATTCTGCCCTCTCACTTCGTCCCATTTTTCAGTCTATGACTCCTAATGGAGGCCAGCCTCTGTGTGCGTAAATTGTGCATAGCACTTTCGAACAGTAGTTGAGGCTGAACGGGGCCTCAGTGCCGGCTATGTCGTAAAGGCGAACTACGGAGAGGCCAGTGGGCCGAATCTGAGGGAGCGCCAGACCTAAGGCAGAAATCTTGACTGTGAAAACTTGGTTTTACTGTCCCTTTACATTGTTAACAGTTATCCTCTCGACCTGCGTATATTATTATATAGGCCCTGCTGTTCAAAACAAGTATTGGCACCACCATCATTACTTACTGTTCGGTTCCCCTAGAATCTAAGTCCACATACGTTCGCAGGTGGAGCAAAACTTTTTTTTGATCAGTTTAGTCTCGCGTTCACGCAGCACAAGCCACGTGCTGTCCTAACGACAATGGCAACACCGGCCAACAATGCCCGAATGGTAAATGTAATTATATTCCCTCAGTTCTCAGCGAGAGTTTTATTGGAAGGGGGAGGGGGGAGCTACGGCGCACCCGAAAGTATTTGCAAGAAGATGTCAGTTATTTTCGATACAGTGGAAATGCTTTTAAGTTAACGGGGGCATCAAATCTCAATGCAAAAGCAAGAAAACAGTGCCTAGATCTACAATGGAATACTCACAACTCGCTTGGCTATCCGTGTCAATGGCAAACCGGTCAACCCCAACGATTCAACCAGGAAAAGGCGAAATAATTAACAACGGTCGGTTAATAAGCATTCACTACCATTACAACAAGGCAAGTAGAGGTTCAATCAACAAAGATGTCCCATAAAAACACGGGAGAACTGCCGGATATCAATAACTTCCTGCCACGATATTTCGGCGGAGAGTCTTCTGGCCATCTTCAGGTGAATGCCACTGTAGTAGTATTGGTGAGTACGCTTTTTTTTTTCCTTTATTGTATTTCAATTCCCAATCGGGGCGGGCTGGCAGCAGCATAGGCGCTGCTCTTCAGCCGAAAGACATAGAACAAAACAATAGAAGACATTTAAAAACAGCAAAGGAGAGAATAAGGTGAACATAGATATAAAAAAGGGGAACATCATGGAAGGCAATAGACAAAAAATGGGGTGACTGTAAAATGGAGAGAAAAAACTGTTTAAAAGTAGCACACATAAAAAGCCACACACTGTGACGGTTAAAAGAACACAAGGCACAGTAAGACTGGCGCATAAAGGTAGCGACAGACAGCAGAGCACATAACGTAACACTGGCGGCGAACCTCAAGGCAGGACACAATTAAAACACACCTCTTGACGCACACGAGAAACAGCACTAAACAACACTGATGTGGCACACTGATGAAGAGCAACACAGAGGACCTGCCAGGCGCTAGGAGATGAGGGAGACCTGGAGAAGGGAGGGAGGGGAAGAGATGGGGGAGGTGAGCGGGGCATGCGCGGAAGAGGGCCAGGTAGGGAGGGATGTGGGAAGGAGAGAGGCAAGTATGGGGTGCAGGGTCTCAGGGGAGGGGGTGACGGAGGAAAATCCGCTCTGGGAGGAGGAGGAAGGAGGAAAAGGGGGCCCTGGGGTGGGGGGGGGGGAACAAGGCCAGGCTATAGTTGGAAGGAAGGGTAGATGTCACAGCGAAGTTCGTCATCCAGGAGGGGGAGGCGTTGGAAATTGCCCTGATGAAGGAGATGGAGGGTGTGGAGGTGGAGAGAGGGAGGGATACAGCGATAGAGGCGCGGCAACAGGCGGGGGGTGGAGAGGAAGGAGGAAACCAGAGGGTGGGGGGGATCACGCCTGCGAACAATGTAAAGGATGCGGAGATGTTGGAGGAACAGGAGGAGGTGGGGGAAGGAGATCTGTTCATACAGGAGCCGTGTGGGGGAAGGAAGGCGGATACGGAAGGCAAGGTGGAGCGCATGGCGTTCAAGGATTTGGAGGGCCTTGTAAAAGCGGGTGGGGGCGGAGATCCAGGCAACGCTGGCATAACAGAGGATAGGACGGATGAGGGATTTGTAGGTGTGGAGGATGGTAGAAGGATGCAAGCCCCATGTCCGGCCAGACAGGAGTTTCAGAAGGCGGAGGCGGGAATGGGCTTTCTGCTGGATGGTCAGGAGATGAGGGGTCCAGGTGAGGTGGCGGTCAGGGGTGAGGCCAAGGTATTTCAGGGTGGGGGTGAGTTGGATAGGACGACCATAAAGGGTGAGGTAGAAATCATGGAGGCGGAAGGAGCGAGTGGTGCGGCCTATGATGATTGCCTGGGTTTTGGAGGGGTTGAGACGGAGGAACCACTGGTTACACCAAGTGGTGAACTGGTTAAGGTGGGTTTGGAGGGTAATTGAGACCGTTGAAGGGTAGGATAGAGAGCCAGGAAGGCGGTGTTATCAGCATACTGGAGAAGGTGGACTGGTGGGGGTGGCTTGGGCATATCAGCTGTATACAAGAGATAAAGGAGAGGGGAGAGGACAGAACCCTGGGGGACGCCAGCCGTGGGATAAAAGATACGGGAGTTGGTGTTGTGGAGGGTGACATAGGAAGGACGGTGTGAGAGGAAGGAAGCGACCAGACGGACAAAATTGATAGGCAGGGCGTAGGTTTGGAGTTTAAAGAGGAGACTGGGATGCCATACACGGTCATAGGCATTTTGGAGGTCAAGGGAAACAAAAATGGCGGAGCGACGGGAGTTGAGCTGGAGGGGCGGAAGGTGAACAAGGTTGAGGAGTTGGTCGTCAGCAGAGAAGGAGGGTCGGAAGCCACACTGGGTAAGGGGGAGGAGGTGGTGTTGAGCAAGGTGCTGATGGATACGGCGGGAGAGGATGGATTCAAAGACCTTACTGAAGACGGAGGTGAGGCAGATGGGACGATAGGAAGAGGCGGCAGAAGGGGGTTTGTTGGGTTTGAGGAATAAGAGGACGCGGGAGGTCTTCCACAGGTCAGGGTAGAAGCCAGTAGAGAGGACGACATTATAGAGATGGGCGAGGACAGTCAGGAAGGAATAGGGGCTTTCGTGAAGGTGACGATAGGTGACACAGTCGTGACCAGGGGCCGTGTTGCGTTTGGACCGGAGGATAAGTTTAATGTCTTGTGCTGTGATGGGAGTGTTTATGTCGGAGGGGGGCAACTGCCCCAAGTACTGGAGACTAGGAGCAAGAGGAGCAACCGAGGTATCGGCACGTTCCATGACCGTGGGGAAAAGAGAATAATCAAAGTGGGGATCATCGGGGATGGAGAAGACCTCGGAAAGGTGGGAAGCGAAGTGGTTGGCCTTACTGAGGTTGTCAGGAAGGGGGCGATCGTTATGGAGAAGGGGGTAGTGGGGAGCGGAAAAGGAACCAGTAAGACGATGGAAGGCGGACCAGTACTTGGAGGAGTTGATAGGGAGGGTGGCGTTGAGTCGTGTGCAGGTCTGGCGCCAGTCTCGGCGTTTCGTTGCTGTAATAAGGTTCCGTACGTGTCGCTGTATTTGCCGGTGGCGTTGGAGTGTATCCCTGTCACGAGTGCGCAGGAAGGAGCGATAGAGGCGGCGGGATTCACGGAGGAGGAGGACAGCCCGCGGAGGAAGAGGGGGATGGTGTGGGTGGATGGTTTTAGTAGGAACATGGGCCTCCACGGCGTCAGTAATTACCTGCTGAAGGAAGGACGAGGCATGGTTGATGTCGTCAGGATGGCGATAGGTAAGAGGGTGGCTTTCGACCTGGGCGGCGATGGAGTCCCGGTAGGCATCCCAGTTGGCACGGCGATAGTCATGGACGACCATGGGAGGGGGTGCAGGGTGCGGAGCCGGGGGGGGCGGTTTGCAGATGTGATGGTGAGAAGGACAGGGAGGTGATTGCTCCCTGTGGGGTGAAGGACGGCGACAGTGATACGCCCAAGGAGGTTGGCGGAGGCAATGACAACATCGGGGGTGGTGTTACTTTCAGGTCGGGTGTGCTGGGGAAGAGGAACAAGGTCACCTTGAAGTGTGGAGAGGAACTGATGCCACCGCTGAAGGGCAGCAGGAGTGCGGCTATGGATGTTGAGGTCGGCGGCAATCACATAGGTGGAGAAGGTGTGGTCAATGTGTGAGATGAAGTCATAAGGAAGAGGAGCAGTGGAGCGGACATAGATGGTGGCACAGGTAATGGTGAGGGAGGGGAAGAAGACGCTAAGGATAAGGTGTTCAGTGGGGTCATTGAGGAAAGGTTGTGGCCGACAGGGATATGCTTAACGTGGCCAATCGCGACTCCACCCTGCGCACGAGGACCAGGAGCGTCAGTGCGGTGGAGGATATAGGGGGAGGTGCGGATAGAATGGTGGGGCTGGAGAAAGGTTTCGTTCAAGAGGAAGGTGTCGACCTGGTGGTGGGAGAGGGTGTGCATGAGGAGGTATTTGTTGGAGCGGAAGGAGCGAATGTTCTGGAAGAGGATGCGAGACTCGTGCCGCGCCATGACGGGAAGGAGGGGGGGAAGAGAGGGAAGGGAAGAGACTTAAACTAGGGTGTCGAGGCGGGTGAAGGTGAAGTGGGCTTGGTTGTGGGAGTAAGTGGCGAAGGCGTTCAGGTGGAAAACAGAGCGAGCAGCAAGGGATATTTGTTGGAAGGTGTGGGGGCGCTGAAAAGGGTGAATGTTTTGGAGGACAACGGTAATGAACCGGATGATGTCCTCAGCCGTGGGGGGTGGACGGAGGGAATTGTTGGGATGGACAGGGGGATCGACGGGACGAACTGGGACCGTAAGTTCAGGGGTGGCTGGAGGGGGTTTAGCTTTACATTTGTGGGAGTATGTGGGATGGGGGCCATTGCAGGTATTACAGGAAGGAGGAGCAGCGAGGTTGGGGCAGTTCTTAAGAAAGTGGGAGGCCTTGCAATGGGGACAGGTGGGGGGGTTTTTGCAGTTGGGAGTCAGGTGGTCATTGTACATCAGGCACCGCTGGCAACGGTAGGATTGGGGAGGGGATTTGGAGGATTCAACAGGGTGGCGACGGTGGTATATCAGGGCACCCTGGGTGAGGAGATGGTCTATGGATGGGGCGGATTCAGAGAATACCCGCATGAGGTAGGTGGGACCAGAGGCATTGTGGATATGGCGGGCAGAGCGGATTTCCAAGTCCGGGTGGGAGTTCAGTTCTACCAACACTTTATTCTCTGTGATCACCGGGCTGAGCTTGGTGATCACAGCAGTGTAGGTGGGGGGGCGACGGGGAGGCTGGGGCTGACGAGGAGTGGAAGCGGAAAGGAAGGGTGTCAGAGAGGCGTGGGGGCCAAACATAACTCGTGGGAGTTTTCGCAGGAGGTCTGTGTGAAAGGATGGGGACGGGGACTTGATAAGGACTGAGTCCCTGCGGGGAATGAGTTGGGAAATGGGAGCACCAGGTAAGTACTTTCGTATTTCCTTCGTGAGGGTACGAGCGTCAAGGAACTTAGGATCGGGAGTTGACAGGGCAAAGGTGTGGAGGGTGGGGGCCAAGGTATGGGTGGCAGGAGGAGGGGTGGTGTCCATGGTGACGGTAGGGGGAGGGGGAGGTGGTGTTGATTTTTTGTGGGAAGTGGCGGGAGCAGAGTCGGGAAGGACGCGCTTTTGGGGTTTTTTGGAGACTGGAGGCTGGGAGGAGGGGAGAGGGACGGGGAGGAGAGGGAGGTGGCGGGTGGCAGATCCCTGTGGCGTAGCGGAGGCACCGGGAGAAGCAGCTGGTTCAGTGGTGGCGATGGTGGCTCGGCGCGACGTGATGTGTGCGGGAGATGCAGAAGACGAAGCGACGGGGTCGGTGAGAGAGGGGAAGCCAACCACCTGAGGGGCGGCAGCAGAGGCGGCAACAGAGGCGTACGTGAGGGCGGGGGTAGGAGCGGGAGCTGTTGAGGGTGTGGAAGCTGGAGGAAGGGTATAGAGGTGTGGGTATACAGCAGGGGAGGAGATAGGGGGATGTGTGAGCGGGGGAAGGGAATGGGAGGCGGAAGGAGGGAGGCCAGGGGCGGCACTCCAGGAAGTGACTGTGGGAGAAGGGAGGGGGAGGTGTAGATGACGGTGGAGGTGGGAGTACTCATTGCAGACGAACGGCGACGGACAGACGGACGTGCAGCAGGCAGCGGCGGCGTCGGCGTCGGCGATGGTCGGCGGCGAACGGACGGACGGACGAACAACAGGCGGCGGTAGCGGCGGCGGCAGCGGCAGCGGGTACGACGACGGCGATGGACAGCGAGCAGGCAGGCGGGCAGGCGGACGGACGGACGGACGGACGGACGGACGAACGAACGAACAGCGACAGCAGTAAGCGGCGGGCACACAGACAGACAGACAAACACAATCTTCGAAGACGGAGATTCCACCCTGAGAGTAGCCCAGGCTTTGCAATCTGACGCTTTCGAAGGAGGGGATCCAACCCTCTAGATGCGAGTACGCGCTGAGCACCGCTATTTAAAGCCTTCGCAGGTGACATTGCGCATGCGCTGCTCAGCGTGCGCGTTCATAACGGCTCCGTGCGCTGCGCCTCGCGCCCTGCACTGTGAAAGCCTGGCGTATCGGTGTCAGGTCGATTCCCATCTTTATGCAGATAACTACGTCGGCTACGAAGTTTCTCTATAACAGGATTCCAAGCAGAGATCAGCTGATAACCGCTATCTCGATTGATGAGAGTCTCGTTGTCAGACAATCTTATATCCACAGATTCATTGATAATCGAGCTCCAAAAGTTTGATGTATGGGCCAAAATTTTTGTGTCGTTGTAATTCATGGAATGGTCTGTGGAAATACAATGTTCGGCGATTGCGGACTTGGTGGGTTGGAGAAGGCGAGTATGCCGTTGGTGTTCCACAATGCGTTCCTGCACAGTTCGTGTTGTTTTCCCTATATATGATTTGCCGCATTCACACGGAATTTTGTAAACACCTGGTTTACGCAGGCCCAGGTCGTCTTTAATGGATCCCACCAGTGATGAAATTTTGGAAGGAGGGCGAAAGATGACTCTCACTTGATACTTTCTCAATATTCTGCCTATCTGTGAAGAAATATTCCCAATAAATGGTAGATAAACAGTCGACCTGAAGGCCTCATCCTCTTCCTTGTTCCGTCGTTTGTAGGTCTTCATCACTCTGTTCACTTGCCTAGGTGAAAATCCATTCTTCAAAAATACTTTTTGCAGGTGTTCCAGTTCCGCTTGAAGACTGTCGGCGTCAGAGATAGTATGGGCACGGTGGACCAAGGTTTTGAGAACGCCCATTGTTTGTGCTGGATGGTGGCAACTAGTGGCTTGTAGATACAGGTCTGTATGAGTGGGCTTTCTGTACACCGAGTGACCAAGTGTGCCGTCACTCTTCCGTCGCACCAAGACGTCTAAAAATGGCAGACAACCATCTCTCTCTATCTCCATGTTAAACTTTATGTTTTCATGTATGGAGTTCATGTGACGTAAAAATTCTTGGAGACGGTCCAGACCATGAGGCCACACTATAAAAGTGTCGTCAACGTACCGCCAAAATACTGTCGGTTTAAAAGTGGCAGAGTCGAGTACTCTCTCCTCAAAATCCTCCATAAAAAGATTGGCCACCAGGGGAGACAAAGGACTCCCCATGGCGACACCATCAGATTGTTCGTAAAATTCGTTGTTAAATATAAAATATGTAGAGGAGAGAGTGTGCTCAAACAACGCTGTAATGTCTGCACCAAACATATTGCCAATGAGGTGTAGTGAGTCCACCAGAGGCACCTTTGTGAACAGTGAAACCACATCAAAACTGACCAATAAATCACTACTTTGCAGTTTTAGTGACTGAAGTCGACTGATAAAATCACCAGAATTCTTTATGTGATGTGCACACTTGCCTATCATTGGTTTGAGCAAAGATGCCAAGAATTTTGCTAGGTCGTAGGTGGCTGCTCCAATGATACTCACAATTGGACGTAATGGCACATTTTCCTTGTGGATCTTAGGCAGTCCATATAGCCTAGGTGGAACTGAACTGTTTGGTTTCAGTCTCTTGATGACCTCCTTCGGTAGAGAACTATTTGATAAAAGTTCTGCTGTTTTTCGCACTACTCGGCTCGTGGGATGCTTATCGATTTTGCGATACGTTGAATCACATAATAAAACATTGATCTTATTAATATAGTCATCCGTTAGTATGAGGACAGTAGCGTTTCCTTTGTCAGATTTTAAGACTACTGTATCCACATCTGCTCGTAAGTTACGGAGGGCTATCCTCTCCATGGGCGAGATGTTATTCTTCATTGGTGCACCCCTGGTCAATACACGGCAAGACTCTCGACGAACTTCCTCCGCTTCATCTGTATCAAGACGGCGTACAGCTTCTTCGATGGCAGTGATGAAATCCACTAGTGGCGGTGAAACAGGTGTGGGAGCAAAATTCAGTCCTTTTGCTAGCACAGACACAGTCGCGTCATCTAAAGTTTTCTCTGTCAAATTAACAACAGATCGTCGAGTTGGAACTTCCTGCTGCATCTGTTTAGAAAGTCTGTCAATCTTGGCAGTTTGCCTCGCCACAGCTTTATCATGGCTCCAGTTTGCTTTAGCCCATGTCACACCATCCACCCAGTCCCACGACAGAGAAGATAGTCTTGCTGCCAATTCCAAATGTATGTGGAACATGTCCTTTGATACAGAATCCAATTCACGCCGAGTAAAACGAATCCTTTCTCTAACCAAAGCCATGATTGCTTTACGTTTGATGTTGTTTGCAGCAGTGGTATTTATGAAATGCACAATTTTGGCAAACGTTGGAATAATGCACTTGTCTCTGCAACTTAATAAGAATATCAACGAGCTCAGCAACCTCGCTCTTCTTTCACGTAACTTGTCGAATCTTCGAATACATTCCATCACTTCCTCCTTGTAGAGTTGCTTGATGTGATGTTTAAAGCTTTCCCGGCGTACTGATTGTTCCATGAAAACACGGGAGAACTGCCGGATATCAATAACTTCCTGCCACGATATTTCGGCGCAGAGTCTTCTGGCCATCTTCAGGTGAATGCCACTGTAGTAGTACTGGCGAGTACGCGCTGAGCTCCGCTATTTAAAGCCTTCTCAGGAGACATTGCGCATCTGCTCAGCGCGCGCGTTCATAACGGCTCCGTGCGCTGCGCCTCGCGCCCTCCACTGTGAAAGCCTGGCGTATCGGTGTCAGGTCGAATTCCATCTTTATGCAGATAACTACGTCGACTACGAAGTTTCTCTATAAAGGATTCCAAGCAGATTTCAGCTGATAACCGCTATCTCGATTGATGAGAGTCTCGTTGTCAGACAATCTTATTTCCACAGATTCATTGATAATCGAGCTCCAAAAGTTTGATTACAACGACACAAAAATTTTGGCCCATACATACAATTATGGCAGATTCAACAGCGGACTTGGCTGGCCAGGAGCAGTTCACTCTGTGTGCATTGTGTTGACCCTGAGACACTCGAATAAAAGAACTTTTTCGGAGTTTATATAATCCGTCGGACTCAAAGGCGCAAACGCTGGCAACTATCATTACAGACATGCTTCGAAGACTGACACTAGAAATTGAGTTTCTAGCCACCCACTATTTCGATGGTGCAGCTAATATGTCTGGGCGGAAAAAAGGTGTTAAGGAAATCCTTCAAGATCAGCCAAAGAGTTGTTACATCCACTGCAGCAATCATTGTTTGTATCTGGCACTACAGGAAGTTTCAAGAAACTGATCCATTGTGCGATATACTGGTAACTGTGAATGACGTCTCAAATATAATTCTAGAATCCGCAAAAAGGAGAAACGTGTATGCAGATGATGTGCTACTATGAGGCGAATCCAAACCCAAAATGATTCCAATGTGTCCGAACCGATGGGCTGTAAGAGTAAAATAATTGATACGTTTCAGGGAAAACTATGAGCGGGTCCAGAAAACTGTGACCGAAATGTTGAATGTACCGAGCTCAGATAGAGACGAAAGGTCAGTCCTGCGGGGCTCTGCGAAGCGACTCGAAAAGTTTGAAACTATTTTTTTACATGATACCAGCAGCTGAAGTGTTTGGACTGTGTGAGGAACTGGCCAGATCCCTTCAGAATCCAAATTTTAATGCAACTGGAGTGAAACATTCTGTAGAGGTTCTAAAAGTTGCTCTTGCAAATCTTAGGACTACAGAAGCATTTGATATGATGTTAGCGAAATCCAAAGATTATTCTAAAAAACTAAATATGAAAGACCCAAATATCTCACAGCCAAGAAAAATACCAGAGAAATTGCAACGCACAGAAACACCGTCTGTTCCCAAAGAATTGTCTTAAGAACGAAAATTTAGGAAAGATTTGTTTGAAAATCTTGATCTCCTTCTGAATGAGACTCATCGAAGGTTCAGCCAAGAGGATCTAAAGCGACTATCCCATCTTGAAGAGATACTTATTATGTCCTCCCAAACATATACTCCATCTACATGACGTTTGGAAGAATTGCTTGGAGTACATACAACAGACTTTAACCTGGACAGGCTTATGCACAGCTCGAAATGCTGTGAACCATTACGACTGATATACAACCACGTAATGTCTCCTCTATTGGAAGAAAACTTATTGCTGAACCTGGCAGGGTTAAAACACTCTTTCAGGAAGTTATTCACCTCGTCATTCTGATTTTTAGAGTTCCAATATCGTCAACATACTCTGAGAGGTCATTCAGCGCCTTGCATCAGATCAACAATGACTCAGTCGAGACTCACCCATCTACTCCTCCATGTTCATCAAGACAGAGCTGCAAAAATTAATCTTATGGATGTCATGAAAGAACTTGCAGCTCAAACTGTCGAAAGGAAAACTACATTTGGAAATTGTATTTAAAAATGTTTAGTCTAAATAAAAACAAAATAAATGCCTTCTTCTTTTTCAAACAAATTATGTTTTTATTTTTTTCACTAACATGTGAAGCATAGTGTTTGTAAAACAGTACTAATAACAAAGGGTTTCTCTCTAGCCAGTTGCTTTTGCAGTCTACAGTAAATATGAACTCCTTTTCGTAAATGGCCTCAAAACAAAGTAAGACCAGTGTCTTCAAAGATAAGTGATGTCTTTTTAAAAATTAAAGCAACGAAATCGTTTTCAATGTTTCTCTCTGTAAAACAACATAGCTCTGGGTACCTAACACACATTCCCTCACTAACGGTATGCACGTATTCTTAACGGTTTTGCTCAAAGACGAAATCAGTAAATGGGTTTGCTTGATCCCCCCTTCTCTAAACAGGTATTTGATACCCCACTGAGCACATCATACATTTATCGAAATATCTGGAGTCAGGGCTGTAAATATAGGTTAAGAATAATATCCATGTTAGCTAGGTTTCAACTTTTCCAATATAGAGACAGCTGACAGCACAGCTAACAGGGCTTTCTTTCACCCAGTATACTTACAATGAAGGAAAGGAGATAAGGGTGTAACATCCTGTCGACGACGAGATCATGAGAGACGGAGCACAAACTCTTGGGGAGGGAAAGGGTAGGAAGTTGGTCTTGTCCTTTGAAAGGAACCGTCCCAGAATTCATCTTAACCGATTTTCAAAAACAGCGGAAAACCTAAATCTGAATGGCCGAACAGTGATTTGAACAGCTCTCTCGAATGAGAATCCTGTGTCTTAAGACTTTGCCACCTGACACAGTTGATGGGAGAAAAATTGCGTGGAGTGAGGAGGGGATCACTGTTGTAGCAAAGTGTTTGCAATCTGACAAAATCTATTTTTTCGGTACTCCATAAATGATTATCATAATGTGTTGGTAGTGTACTTCGTAGAAGTCGTCTGCAGTGGCTGGATCTGTCACAGAGAATTATTTTGTCTATAAATGACAAAATCACTATAGGAGTCCGCAGTCATTGTAACTAGTGAACATAATTGTCCATCTCGTCGTTATTTTAAGTTCTTAATTATGAGAACTGACTTACATATACCGGTAGAATATCGAGAATTTAAATACTTTCGTTTTATCCTATCTAAGCATTACCGCAATACTTGTAGAAATACTCCTTCTCATTTGTTATATTCCTAATCTTACAGACTTTGATGGTGGCTGTGGCCGAAACACTTTACGGTAGCTTACGCATGCATTCACAATGGTCTTCCGCATGCATACACAAATTCCTCGTCCCTCCACCTCACTCACAGCTGTCTGTACGAGACAAACGGCTTTCCAGAAATTGTCGAGCTCACACGCCGATGCACTCGCTGTGGCAGCCGGTTTGTTTGCGTTACGAAAACAAAAGAGTGATACGTGTAGTAAAGAGTGGATAAAGAAATCAAAATATTATTCCCTTATTAACTATTCGCAAGAGAGACGCTACAGAAATTGTTTTTCCTTCTCTTTCCATGTGATGTTGCATTCTTCGATTTGTCCTAAGGTACAGTACAACCTTTCTACAGAATGTAACTTAACAGGACCACACACAAATTACGTCCAAGTACGGACATATGCTTGCACAAACCTCCCTACTGTTGGTGCACACGCTCAATCATGCACACGATTTAATATTTGCACAAGCACACATAATCTAAATTCCATCAAGCATCAAGCTGCTCGTACAATTCTCAAGCTTTCTTTTTGAAAAAGGAATCAAACAGATATTTGTATGGGCTAGCGTTTCATTGTTCTTGATCCACATCCCTTAGGATCTCCGACATGGTGGCATTGCGTGGACGAATGATGAAAGATTCTGAGAAGACCCACAAAACATCCGATTGAAGCATATTCTCGTTATGAATTTGCTAAGTACGGAAACAGTGCCACCGAATTTTCCTGTGCTATTACTCAATGAACGTAAAAATTTTGACGTTATCCCGAATTAATAATAGAAGTACCGCAAACAAATATTGTGTCGTAGTTACACACACACACGCAGACACTCACACAGTGAGAGAGAGAGAGAGAGGTCTAGCAGCCGAAAAAACGCAGAAAAACAGGACGAGAGTTAACTGCCTACTCTAAACGCAAGTGGCTTACCTTGACCCTGTCCACCCTCCTAGCGAGTCCTACAACAGTCAGGCCATGCCGAAGCAGCGTCTGTGTTATGGCTGCTCCTATTCCCGCACTAGCACCAGTGACCACAGCAACGCGTCCTATGTATTTATCCATCCGCCCGTCAAATGCAATTGCTACTTCGATAGTGGCACTGCACCAACGCTTCAAAGAAGTTAAAACTTAAACGTCTTCCCCCACCAACCTACCGCCTTCAGTGCTGCCAACATCGGAACAGTGAGAAGGATGACCTTGTCGGCTGTGGACAGCTTCATCCTAAAACTTTTGCGCATGAACGTACACTCGAAGGCGAAGGCTTTTTCACACGCTACGATTTGTCTGGGCACGTCATGTCCGCGCACACCCGTCATAGAGTTGTATACCACAAAGCTAAGCGAATATTAGACGGACACAAACCTTGAAACTAGATTCTTAAGTCTGAGCAAAGTTCCTCTCTTCTGTGAATGCAGATCGCATCCACGCAGACAAATCTGCCTGTGAAAAAGAGACCGTTCCAAAAATGATTCACGAAGGATGACTGAATCATCTGTTTGCTCAGTTTGGTGTTTCTGGCCTTTACGTGCACACCGAATTCTAAAACGGGCGATGTGCATTAGTGTCCTATAGAGCTCACTGCATGATTAATTGAAATGTATAGGTCTCACAAATGTTTGTACGAAAAATTAAATAATATGAAATACCGCGATCGGAATAAGAAGGCAGTTGCTTATGATTCTTTGCTAGAGGAAACGAGACTAGCTGGCCCACCGGCAGACAGATAATAGGTAACAAAAAATAAATTCAATGCAGACTGTTTACCGTTAACTAAATGGTTCAAATGGCTCTGAGCACTATGGGACTTAACATCTGTGGTCATCAGTCCCCTAGAACTTAGAACTACTTAAACCTAACTAACCTAAGGACATCACACACATCCATGCCCGAGGCAGGATTCGAACCTGCGACCGTAGCGGTCTCGCGGTTCCAGACTGCAGGGCCAGAACCGCGCGGCCACTTCGGCTGGCTAACTATTCGATTTGAAGTACTTTACTTGCCCTCACGAAATACTTCATCAGAACAGTGTATATAGCTTTGCAAGTGTTCGGTGTAATTTCCCTCAGTGCTTGCTTGGACAATTCAATCGAAAACTCCAAATCTTTTTCTTTTTTTTTTTTTTTTTTTTTTTTTTTTATAATGGCTCTGAGCACTATGGGACTCAACTGCTGTGGTTATCAGTCCCCTAGAACTTAGAACTAGTTAAACCTAACTAACCTAAGGACATCACAAACATCCATGCCCGAGGCAGGATTCGAACCTGCGACCGTAGCGGTCTTGCGGTTCCAGACTGCAGCGCCTTTAACCGCACGGCCACTTCGGCCGGCCCAAATCTTTACAATTTCTTCCTGTCGCCAGAAATCGTAACGCTACTGTCACTCTCTCTTGAGGTGAGTTAGTTTTCCTCATACAATTTTTTCGTCGCATCGAGCGAATAGTTACGAGCTCAGGTGAATAACTGTTTATATCTCGATTCAAAAATAAATTCTCCACTCTTCCTCGCATTCGGGAGGATGACGGTGCAATCCCGCGTCCGGCCGTCCTAATTTAGATTTTCCGTGATTTCCCTAAATCGCCTCAAGCAAATGCCAGGATGGTTCCTTTAAAAAGGCACAGCCGACCTCCTTCCTCCATCCTTTCCTAATCCTATGAGACCGATGATCTCGCAGTTTGGTCTCCTCCCCCCCCCCCCCCCCAAAATCAACCCAACCCAACCCATCTCCAATCTTCAGGATCGCTATATAACTTTCGAAATAAAGTTGTGTGCGATAACTGCCTCATCATTTAGGCAGTTCTTTGAGCCTCCGAAAATGCGTTTGCAGTTGTGAACACTCACCGCTGAAGAAACTTCCTTCAGTATGAGCAGTAGCCGTTTTTGCAATAACCAGATACCGGTACGTCCACTTTTGGCCGAAAATGAGGTTTTATTACCATTGCACCGTTCGAAAATAGCTCTGTCGTGTGGTGCAAGAATGAGACCTATCCTTGGGACCAATTCAGAGTAATATAGGTTATGGAGTTGTGGACGTTGAGTATTTGGGGAGAGAACCAGACATGTTCAGGGCTTGGTTTATCATTGCAGTCCGACTCTGAACCTGTAAAATACATCTAAGAAGGTGGTTGATGTTACGGAATATCTATTTATCAACTTCTTATTCCAGAAAAAAAAATTCTTTCGGTCTAACATCAACAGTGTTTGTAATGAGAAATTCACTGTTTTCAAATCAAGTGTTCTTTGAGTACGCCACTCTACATAAGCATGTCGTTTGCTGTAGTGAACCACTGTCAGAGCTTGACTATCTTTATTTCGTCATTGAGAAAGTTTAAATCACACAGATTTTTCCTGAGGAAAAACTTTATAAGGGTGATTCTGCCAGTTAAGTCTGAGAAATATAAAGATGTCATGAAGCTTGCCAGCAAGTATATGCCAACCTCAGACGTGGAATTTTATAATGAGGTGGTCTGTGGAGAACTGCTACATATAGTTCATGTGAAGGATAAGCACAGCGAACTTCTTACTAACATTCCATACGTATGAATCTTATTAGGGTATTCTCTTTCTTTTTTTCATCACATTCAAAATACAAAGCTGTATGGAGCAAGAGCGAGATGAATCTACTTTAATTCAATAAACATCATAATGAATCTTTGTTTGGTTATGTAATAAGTTGTTACAGTGTGTTGCTGGCCTCATAATGGTTGGAAAAAGACAGGGCTGGTTAATAAAGTTTTCCAATTTCTGGTGAGTTTTTTGTGTTTTACTCTAAATTATGTAAACGTCACTTACCTGGATACTGCACCAATGCCTTGAATCGGTGTGCTAAATTGTTTGCTAGTATAAAATAGAATTTGCGAGAGCGTTGCCGCTTGACGCTGAAAGTTCTCTCGTGTGACTGACACATGACGGTGTAATATTAGTAATTTTCGCCTCACAAACATTAATATACGCTCAATAGTAAACGCCTGATGGCCTAAAGTTATCGAACAGTTGTAAAGTAAAAGAAATGAACCATCGCATAGCAGCGAGCGACAGAATCTATTATTCTTTATCTTTGCCGTTCTTGCGCTGTGCCTGTAAATCTCTATGTACATGTATCGATTAATGATGTAAAAAAGAATTCTGTTCTTTCAAGATAAATGAGGCATTGGGCACCTCACCTTTTACTGTTTGTATTCCATGAAAGGCAGACACGGACTTGCTGCGTTCCGCAACTGTATTTTATAATGTGAAAAATATTGATTGAATATGCTAATTGTTATTTTTCCAATCAGAAAACATGTAGTTTCTTGTAATTGATTACGAACAGACAGCATCAAGAGGACATTTTGACTGTTAGGTATAAAGTATTTAACCTCAATGGTCATCTATTGTAATTTAATAATGAAAAGGTACGTAGCTTTGAAAAACGTGTGTTAAAGATAAGTGTCCTTATTTTAGTAAATTGATCTTTATGATTTCCATCTTCTTATTTACTTGAATGAAAATTATTTTGTGTTAGTTCATCACCAGAAATTACGATCACGCTGATGGGACGAACGCAGCATGAGGCAGAAGGAACATTATCGTTTTCCTATTATTTCTGAATCAACTCTTTTTTAATTGTGTAGTGTTGCATTTCTTTTAAAGCTTATAAATCTTCTTGTCCCTTAGTTTTGTTCCGGGTATGACTACATCGCGACTATAAAAATGCATAGAATTGATAATGTTTCTTCCGAACGATCTCAAATATATCAATATGCTGCTCTTATTCAGGTGTTTAATGCTCAACGTATGTTATTATAATAGTGTAATCAATCCCTGATTCTGTTGCCAAGTGGCCCACCAAAGTAAAAAAAAAATAACAAAATCTTTTTCTTTTCGCCCCCCAAGAGTAACGCAACAGCGGGTCGGCAATAGACGGCAACAGCGTCGTGGGATCACTCGAGATATGTAATTATGCAGTGATATTTGCACAGATATCTGCGCAGAGAAATTGTAGTGTGTGGATCGGCCTGTAGTTGATTATCTTAAATCTCTCTGTTCTGTTTATTTATGTAGCTTCACAAAACTCTCGCTTCTACAATCAAGTGGAAATCATCCATCTGCGAAACACAACAATTTCGTATACTGGTGTCTTATAGGTTAAGTTTTTATATGATCACTAAATTCTAAGAAACATGTCCAAACGGATAGACACTTAGTAATATCCTGCCTCCCCCCTCCCCCCTATGAACCACGGACCTTGCCCAGATGAGATGGCCTTAATCAATACAGACAGCCGTTCCGTGATGCAACCACAACGAAGGCATATCTGTGGAGAAGTCAGACTTACCTATGGTTTCAGGAGAGGAGCAGCGGCCTTTTCAGTAGTTGCAGATTGGCTGATTTGGCCTGATTACATTAGACAACGTCGCACTTGACGAAAGAAATGGAACGTGAAACCACTTGGTAAAATCTTGCACAGAGCGCATGTTAATTACTGCTAACACTTGGCTTAAGAATCTTGAAAGTAAGGGAAACCACGGTTGTTATCTTTCCCCAGGGCATGCCATTGTATGGCTTAATGGCGATGGAAACCTCTTATCGTCGAACGACATAATAAGTTCCCTGGCAGCTAACAGCGTTGTTGCCAGCTTTCAACTAAAAAGAGCTAACGGCTGAGGTGAAAACTGTGGCTATCTACAGAACTGTGACAACAATGAGGCGTTGACACTTATTTTTTACAAGGTCTTTGGTTGACACAGAAACGTGTGCAATATCGAGTCACGTTATCGGCTGAGGCAGGCGCGCGGAACAGCTGCGCTCAGCCCAGTGCAACCTACAGGAGTAAGTTTACGTCGACTCACATACAGGTAAAATACGTCGGAAGAAAAATAGATCCACGTGTGGATCTCCAGGCGGGAACCACTCAGGAGGATGTTGTCAACAGAAGAAACTTAACTAGCGTTCTATGAGTTGGAGTGTGGAATATTAGATATTTCAGTGGAATAGGAAGGTTAGGGAATTTAAAAACGGAAATGGACATTTTGAAGTTAGATACAGTGAGAATTAGTGAAGTGTGGTGGCAGAAAAAACAGGGCCTCTGGTCAGTGTTATAAAAACAAAATGAAAAGGGAGTAATGCAGGAGTGGGTCTAATAATGGATAAGGAAATAGGAACTTGGGTAAGCTGCTATGAACAGTCATTATAGTAACCAAACTGTATGCCCATGACAGGATCCACCACTACAGCGCTATGTTGTTTTACAGAGAGAAACATTGAAAACGATTAATAAACGGTCAGAACGCCCATATAGTAGTAGGGACAGAAAGTTGGCTGAAACCAGACGTAAACAGTAATGAAATCCTGAACTCAGATTGGAATGTATACCGCAGAGACAGGCTGGACAGTGAAGGGGGAGGCGTGTTTATAGCGATAAGAAGTGCAACAGTGTCGAAGGAAATTGACGGAGATCCGAAATGTGAAATAATTTGGGTGAAGGTCACGGTTAAAGCAGGCTCAGACATGGTAACTGGATGTCTCTATAGGCCCCCTGGCTCAGCAGCTGTTGTGGCTGAGCATCTGAAGGATGATTGGAAAATATTTCGAGTAGATTTCCCCACCATGTTATAGTTCTGGGTGGAGATTTTAATTTGCCGGATATAGACTGGAAGACTCACACGTTCATAACGGGTGGCAGGGACAAAGAATCCAGTGAAATTTTTTTAAGTGCTTTATCTGAAAACTACCTTGAGCAGTTAAACAGAGACCCGACTCGTGGCGATAACATATTAGACCTTCTGGTGACAAACAGACCCGAACTATTTGAAACAGTTAACGCAGAACAGGGAAGCAGCGATCATAAAGCGGTTACTGCATCGATGATTTCAGCCGTAAATAGAAATATTAAAAAAGGTAGGAAGATTTTTCTGTTTAGCAAAAGTGACAAAAAGCAGATTACAGAATACCTGACGGCTCAACACAACATAAACATAGCCAAAGCCTTGCAGACAAACAAAAATTACGCGAAGCGAAATATAGTGTGAGGAGGGCTATGCGAGAGGCGTTCAATGAATTCGAAAGTAAAGTTCTAAGTACTGAGTTGGCAGAAAATCCTAAGAAAATTTTGGTCTTATGTCAAAGCGGTAGGTGGATCAAAACAAAATGTCCAGACACTCTGTGACCAAAATGGTACTGAAACAGAGGATGACAGACTAAAGGCCGAAATACTAAATGTCTTTTTCCAGAGCTGTTTCACAGAGGAAGACTGCATTGTAGGTCCTTCTCTAGATTGTCGCACAGATGACAAAATGGTAGATATCGAAATAGACGACAGAGGGATAGAGAAACAATTAAAATCGCTCAAAAGAGGAAAGGCCGCTGGACCTGATGGGATACCAGTTCGATTTTACACAGAGTACGCGAAGGAACTTGCCCCCCTTCTTGTAGCGGTGTACCGTAGGTCTCTAGAAGAGTATAGCGTTCCAAAGGATTGGAAAAGGGCACAGGTCATCCCCGTTTTCAAGAAGGGACGTCGAACAGATGTGCAGAACTATAGACCTATATCTCTAACGTCGATCAGTTGTAGAATTTTGGAACACGTATTATGTTCGAGTATAATGACTTTTCTGGAGACTAGAAGTCTATTCTGTAGGAATCAGCATGGGTTTCGAAAACGACGGTCGTGTGAAACCCAGCTCGCGCTATTCGTCCACGAGACTCAGAGCGCCATAGACATGGGTTCACAGGTAGATGCCGTGTTTCTTGACTTCCGCAACGCGTTCGATACAGTTCCCCACAGTCGTTTAATGAACAAAGTAAGAGCATATGGACTATCATACCAATTGTGTGATTGGATTGAAGAGTTCCTATATAACGGAACGCAGCATGTCATTCTCAATGGAGAGAAGTCTTCCGAAGTAAGAGTGATTTCAGGTGTGCCGCAGGGGAGTGTCGTAGGACCGTTGCTATTCACAATATACATAAATGACCTTGTGGATGACATCGGAAGTTCACTGAGGCTTTTTGCAGATGATGCTGTGGTGTATCGAGAGGTTGTAACAATGGAAAATTGTACTGAAAGGCAGGAGGATCTGCAGCGAATTGACGCATGCTGCAGGGAATGGCAATGGAATCTCAATTTAGACAAGTATAATGTGCTGCTAATACATAGAAAGATAGTTCCCTTATCATTTAGCTACAAAATAGCAGGTCAGCAACTGGAAGCAGTTAATTCCATAAATTATCTGGGAGTACGCATTAGGAGTGATTTAAAATGGAATGATCATATAAAGTTGATCGTCGGTAAAGCAGATGCCAGACTGAGATTCATTGGAAGAATCCTAAGGAAATGCAATCCGAAAACAAAGGAAGTAGGTTACAGTACGCTTGTTCGCCCACTGCTTGAATACTGCTCAGCAGTGCGGGATCCGTACCAGATAGGGTTGATAGAAGAGAGAGAGAAGATCCAACGGAGAGCAGCGCGCTTCGTTACAGGATCATTTAGTAATCGCGAAAGCTTTACGGAGATGATAGATTAACTCCAGCGGAAGACTCTGCAGGAGAGACGCTTAGTAGCTCGGTACGGGCTTTTGTTGAAGTTTCGAGAACATACCTCCACCGACGAGTCAAGCAGTATATTGCTCCCTCCTACGTATATCTCGCGAGGAGACCATGAGGATAAAATCAGAGAGATTAGAGCCCACACAGAAGCATACCGAAAATCCTTCTTTCCACGAACAATACGAGACTGGAATAGAAGGGAGAACCGATAGGGGTACTCAGGGTACCCTCCGCCACACACCGTCAGGTGGCTTGCGGAGTATGGATGTACATGTAGATGTAGATGTAGACAAGTTAATACGCCTACCAACTCCACAAATGATGAAGAGACTGAAAAAAACTTATGACATAATAAATTATTCAGATAGCTGAGGCAGACGAAAATTTAGATGTGACAGGAGAATGGAATTTGGGAAAAGAAGGAGATGGCATTGTAGCAGCAAAACATGGACTGGATGAAAGGAAGAAAAGGGTGAGCCGCTTGATAAAACGTAGCACGGAGCACAATTTAATCATTGCTAGCACTCGGTTTAAGAATATCGAAAGAATGTTGTATGTACGAGGCCAAGAGACAATGGAAGTGTTCAGGTAGATTATATAAAGGAAAGATAAAGATTTCTGTATTATCCTTTAAACTGCAAAACTTTCCCAGGGGCAGATGTGGACTGTGGCCATAATTAATTGGTTATGAACTCCAAATTAAAAGTGAGGAAACTGCAGAAAGATGGGAAATTAAGGAGATGGAACCTGGGTAGACAGAAAGAAACGGAAGGAAAGAGTTTCAGAGGGAGCATTAGGTAAAGATTGACTCACACAGGGTTAAGTAACACAACATAAGAAAAATGAATACGCTTGAGAAATGAAATAGTAAAGGCACCAGAGGATCAACTAGGCAAAAAGACAAGGACAAGTAGAAATCTTTGGATAACACAGGAGATAATGAATACAATTCACGAAAGGAGAAAATATAAATGTGAAACAGTTGAAAGAGAATATAGAGGTCTAACAAATGAGATTCACAGAAAGTGCACATTTCCAGTAGGATAGGTTACAGAATAAATGCAAGAATGTAAAAGCATGTATGACTAGGGAAAAGATGGATGTCGCCTATGGGAAAACTAAAAAACTTTCGGAGAAGAGAGAAGCAACTTTATGTATATCAAGAGCTCAGATGATAAGCCATTACGAAGCAAAGAAGAGGAAGCTGGACTGTGAAAGGAATATATAGAAGGCGTATACAAGCGAAATGAACTTGAAGGCAATATTATAGAGAGGGATGAGGAAGTAGACTAAAAGCGAGACACGATACTGCGAGAGTAATTTGACAGAACACTGGAAGACCTCAGTTGGAACAAGTCCCCTGGAGTAGACGACATTGTCTCAAAATAGTTAAGATCCTTGGGAGTGCCATTAGCCAGGTGTGGAAGATATAGACCTACGAGACAGGCGAAATACCCTCACATTTCAAGAAGAACGTTATAATTTCCATTCCAAAGAAGACAGTTGCTGACAGTTGTGAATATAACTGATCCATCAATTTAATATGTCCTGTTTGCAAAATAGTAACGTGAATTTTCACAGGAGAATGGAAAAACTGGCAGGCTGACCTCAAAGAAGATCGGTATGGGTTCCAGAAAAAAGTAGGAACACTTGAAGCAATACTGATCTTACGAATCGTAAAAGATGGGCTAAAGCAAAACAAACCTAAGTTTATAGCAGTTGTATATTTAAAGAAAGCCTTAGATACTATCTGAAATACTGGAGGTAGCAGGAGTAAAACACAGCGAGCCAACTGCTATTGAAAACTTGTACGGATATCAGATTGCAGTTATATCAGTGAAAGCGTAGGACTAGCTGAGAAAGCAGTGAGACAAGATTGTATCCTATCCCTCATGTTATTCAGTCTACATCTACATCTACACTCTGTAAACCATTGTGGAGTAAAAGGCAGAGAGTACTTAGCTTTGTGGTGCTACTTCCAGTTCCATTCATGTAGTAATAGTAGTAGTAGTATCTAATTCATTTGTAGATCTCTTTTAAAAGAATATTTGACATGTCTTGGTATTACAGTTAATGAGCTAAAAACAAATACAATAATTCACTTGTACATAAGTTTGCGTAAGTACAGGCCCAGTATGACGAGGATTGGACAGGTAGTCGGCCGTGGCCTTATAGTGGGAATCATCCCGCCATTTGCTTGGAGTAATTTAGGGAAACCACGAAAATCCTAAATCAGGATGGCTGGATGAAGACTGGAGCCTCCACCCTCCCGAATAAAAGACCGTTCCGCCTAGAACAGTGCTGCCTCATTTGGTTTATCCGTAGAATACATTAAAGTTTCATAAATAAATTATTTAATTATTTAAAAGGCTGTGATACACTGTTTATTCATTTCTCACTCCCAGTCGCTGCACACACTATACATGAAATGTTTAATAACTCTACACACGCATCAGCTGAAGTCAGGACCTTTTTGTGGACCACCCCTTCCCATTTGTTAGCGATAAAAACTGAGTCAGCATCCCTCTATAAACAGTGAGGTGTTGAGCTCAGAAAGAGATCTTAGTATTACACATTGCATAGATTTTGGAGTAAGCTGTTCCAGAAAAGGAAAAAAAAAAGGAATCAAAATATAATTTGAAACTGTTCTGCGGAATGCTGGATGTTTTATTATCGTTATTATTATTTAATTGTCTTACATTTTTTATAAAACCCCATACTCTGTGTTCAACTTATAGAATGTATCACACAAGAGGCACCTTTTTAAATGAAATTTTAAATAAGTTCGTAATTATAATTTCTTGCTCACCTAAGCGAATTTGTTATACCGTCTTACTCCTTGGTAGAAAATGCTATTTTGAATCTTATGTTTATTCTTTCTTGGTAAATGTAAGTTGAGTCTAAAGTTTGTTCCATGGTCTTGGAGGGTGGAAAGAATAACTGTTTTAATGCCTCTTTGCCCGCTGTAATCAGTCTTTGCCCTGAAAATATCTCTAAATTCTTCACTTAATACCAATCTTGAAATTTTAGGCAAGCTTACGTGGAATAATTTGCCTCTTTCTTCAAGCGTTGTCCAGCTCAGTTTTTTGCACATTTCCATGAAGCTCTCCTGTGAGTCAGACAAACCTGTGACCATTTGTCACCCTTCTTTGTACATGTTCAGTATCCCCTGTTAGCCCTATGTGGTATGATTCCCACAAACATGACCTATATTCTAAGATGGGACGCACAAGTGATCTGTAATCAGTCGCCTTTGTAGAGTGACTGTATTTTCCCAGTATCGTGCCTTACCTATGATTGGGCTACATGACAGTTCCATTTCACATCCCTACAAATTGTTACGCCCAAGTTTTCTTTTGAGCTGATATTCTAATTGTGAATCACTTACATTCTAGTCTTAGGATATTATTTTTTTCATTTTGAAAAGGGAATAATAATTTAAAACAAGTTACCAACCTTTGCTTCTCTTTGAAATGATATCAAGACCTGACTGAATATTTGCGAAGCTTTCTCCAGAGAGCACTTCTTCATAGATAACTGTACCATGTGCGAAAATTCAAAGTTTGCTATTAATATTGTGTGCTAAGTCATTAATATAAAACGTGAACAACAGTGGTTCCAACACATTTGCGTGGGGAACACCTGAAGTTACTTCTACTTCTGTTGATGACTCTCCATTCAAGACAACATGCTGCGTCTTGCCTACCAATAAATTCTCAACCCAGCAAAAAATTTTATCTGACACCCCACACATGGTGTAACGGGGGGGGGGGGGGTGATATTGTTGTATGTAATACCTTAATATGTAATCAGATTAGTGTTTTGGTTGTTTTTTCTCTGCATCGAACTGTCTTCCCAGAAACACGTCACATAATTTAGTGCCTGTTGTTTTTTGCACTGTCGTAACTGCACCACTAAGTAGACTATGCCAGTCAGTATAGGCTAACCGTTTCGCTTACTACTAATAGCTACAATTATGAGTCGGCAAGTTAAGTAAATACTGATGTAATGTTGTTCAGTAAAATGTACTCAGTTACCAATAAAAAAATCTGTACTTATATCCATTACAAGCTGTACAATCTTGCTTTTGTTAATACACTCCAGAACCTGTACAAAAAATTGGAACAGAGATCAACAGAAACATCATTTCCACCCTTTTTATTGCTCATGAAAACCACACATTGCATGTTGTACCACCATACAGCGAGACATTCAGAGGTGGTGGACCAGATTGCTGTACACACCAGTATCTATAATACCCAGCAGCACGTTCTCTTGCATTTATGCATGCCTGTATTCGTCGTGGCATACTATCCAAAAGTTCATCAACGCACTGTGGGTCCAAATTGCTCCACTCCTCAATGGCGATACGGTGTAGATCCCTCAGAGTGCTCTGTGGGTCACGTTGTCCATAAACAGCCGTTTTCAATCTATCCCAGGCATGTTCGATAGGGTCCATGTCTGGAGAACATGCTGCTCACTCTTGTCGAGCTACGTAATGCTGAAGGAAGTCATTCACAAGATGTGCACGATGGGGGCGCAAACTGTCGTCCATGAAGACGAATGCCTTGTCAATATGCTGCCGATATGGTTGCACTATCGTTCTGATGACGGCATTTACGTATCGTACAGCCTTCCACGACCATCAGCGGCGTACGCCGGACCCACATAATGTCACCCGAAAAAGGCAGAGTACCTCCACCTTGCTGCACTCGCTGGACAGTGTGTCTAAGGCGTTCAGCCTGACCGGGTTGCTTCCAAACCCGTCTCCGACGATTGTCTAGTTGAAGGCATATGTGACATTCATCGGTGAAGAGAACGTTACGTCAATCCTGAGCGGTCCATTCGGCATGTTGTTGGGCCTATCTGTATCGCGCTGCATGGTGTTGTGGTTGCAAAGATGGATCTCGCCATGGACGTTGGGAGTGAAGTTGCGCACCATGCAGCCTATTGCGCACAGTCTGAGTCGTAACACGACGTCCTGTGGCTGCATGAAAAGCATTACTGTACATGGTGGCGTTGCTGTCAGGGTTCCTCCGTACCATAATCCATAGGTAGCGGTCATCTAATGCAGTAGTAGCCCTCGGGAGGCCTGAGCGAGGCATGTCATTGACAGTTGCTGTCTCTCTGTATCCCCTCCGTCTCCGAACAACATTACTTTGGTTCACTCCGAGACGCCTTGACACTTCCCTCGTTGATAGCCTTTCCTGGCACAAAGTAACAATGCGAACGCGATCGAACCGCGGTATTGACCGTATAGGCGTTGTTGAACTACAGACAACACGAGCCGTGTACCTCCTTCCTGGTGGAATGACTGGCACTGATCGGCTGTCGGACCCCCTTCGTCTAATAGGCGCTACTCATGCATGGTTGTTACCATCTTTGGGTGGGTTTAGTGATATCTCTGAACAGTCAAAGGGACTGTATCTGTGATACAATATTCACAGTCAACATCTATCTTCAGGAGTTCTGGGAACCGGGGTGATCCAAATTTTTTTGATGTGTTTATATGCTCGGGTGGTACTGAGAAAAATGCTTGTAGGAATCAAGAAATGCTATGTCTATCTGATTTCCTCGATTCATGGCTTTTATGAGGTCATTTGAGAAAAGAGTTAACTGGGTTTCGCAAGATCAGTGTTTTCGGAATCCATGCTGATTAGCAAGGAGGAGATGAATCTGTTCGAGATATAACTCATTATATCTGAGCTCGAAATATTTTCCTGGTTTCTACAACAGATATATGTCAATGAGATTGAACTTTAGCTTTGTGGGTCACTTCTGTTACCTTTGTTGTAGACATATACAGACTGTGCTCCATCACTAGGAACAGTTATTTTATTTTATTTTGTTTCATTTCCATGGGATCTACAGTGTATTATGTGATCTAGCTCAGTTCGAAATTCTGTTTAGAGTGTGACAGTAATCCCATTCGACCCTGTGCCTCGTTTAACTTTTGCTGTTTCTCCATGCCATTGACACTAATATCTATATCGCTCATCTTTTAAGTGGTCGGAGAGTAAATTGGAGCAGAATGAGGCGTTGCAGTGTTACACTGTTCCTCTAGACACTCACTGCACTCCTCGTTAGTAACTACATTAAAATAATGAAGCAGAGAAATAATCAGGTGAAATCATATGTAGATATATGTAAAATTTTATTAAAGAGAGTTTGGTGATAACTACATCATGATTCAAGCGAAGAATCACCAGATATTTTAATTTAGCTTAATGATCCGAATTCACGCAAGCTAGCAACATACGCGGACCATCATTGTCATGGAATAGGGGGGAGATGCCCACAAAAACGAAAGTGAACGCTGCAGGATCTCAGACTATGGGGTCGTGAAGGCTAGCGGGGTTATACTAATCGTGGTCTAACCTAGAATACTTTGCAGTTTGCAGAAACAGACTCCCATTTGGCACGACCTGGTGGAAACCTCAGGGAGAGCAGAAAGGAAGAGGAAAAACAATTCATGATAAACTTATGCATTGTCATAGTGAGGAGGTAGGAGATATTCTATCAGGTTCTGAGAGTGTCTCCAATGGAGTAATAGATGTAAGTTATCATAATATTAAAAAGTATAATAATTCTTAAATTGGATAGTGTGACATTACTGACTCCCAGGACAGATAGCAATGGTGGCAACATGCAGTTGTTAGAGGAGAACACAGGTGGTCTTGGGAGAGCTCGGACATGCGGGAGTGTCATCTCCACAGTTCTGGCCTAATAAGCTTCGTTTTTGCTCATATTAATTCGACAATGTTTAATCGAGTAGAGGCTCGTAGGCAGTGAATTTATTTGGTGTTGACAAAGTATATGTTGATTCGTGACAGCATACTCAGACTTATTTGATGGTAGATAATGCACAAAGCTTATGCCAGGCGAGATGCCATCACTCCAACTCATTTTAGTAAGTAGATTGCTTTGACGATTTCAGTGCTTACATCTCAGTGTTGTGATTTTATCATCGCTGCTGAGGCTTTTATCATCGCCGATGACCACTTGCTTGCGGCAGTGGGGTTAGTTTACATTTTTGTCTCTCGGAGAATATCGGGTTATTAATTTCCAGTTTCTTTGTAACCATCCTGGCATTGCGGTTTTAAGTTCCGTGTAGCATTAGCAACAATCATATTGCGGAAAGCATCGCAGGTTTGTGTCAGCGTAGCAGCGAAAGTTCTTGCGCGAGTAACTTTTTCTTGAGCATCGGTAGTGTCGGTGCACAAGGAAGAAGTTACGGTCGCACGAGCTTCGTGAATATTAATAAAATCATTTGTAACTTGGTGCAACTGATGTAACTAATGTACACCTACAAAACTGGAGGATACTCGCATAAAGATTTTACCAGATTTGTCTGTTATTCGTTTATCTGTGTACAAAACTGTCCGCCAGGGTGTTGTTATAGCAGGACAGTTCGTTATCAGAGTTCATATGGTCGAACACAACGTGCCAGCAGCAGATATTTTTAACAGATCGAGCATGTGCGGTTGGACTTCGAAGACGCAGAGCCAACAGGAGAATCTACTACTCGATAGAGCCAGCCCCCCCCCCCCCCCCCTCCCCGATCCGATTACACTCAAGCCCCCTGAAAGAGGCAGTTTGTTTATGGTACGTTGTCGCGGTTGGCGCTAAAATATCCCAGATCAAATTAACGTAAGGTACGAGAGGAAGTAGCGGAGAATGCTTCAGGTTCATCTGTATCGTCCTTAGTAAAAGAACATTTAAAAACGGAATTGAGTATTTCTGCTTTTGGTTTGCTAACCTCACTTTCAGTTCCTGTGTCGTCCATGAGTGTATGGACATTACCTTTAGTGCCACTGACAGCTTTTATAACTGACGGGAAAAAATCCAACACCCAAAAATAATTAATCTAGAGCAACGAAATTTCGCAAATACGTTTGTCTAGGTAACATAAGCAAGTAATTAACATTACAAGATCTCAGGTTAATGTAAGCGCGAGATAAGTCATTGCAAATGTCAAATGCTTATAGATTAAGGACCGGTGTAACCGCCAGATGTTGAATGCAAGCCTACAAACGCGCATGCATTGTGTTGCACAGATGCCCTATGGCAGTTTGTGGGATGAAATTCCATGCCTGTTGCACTCGGTCGGTCAATAAAAGGACAGTTAATGCTGGTTATGGATAACGCTGGAGTTGTAGTCCGATGATGTTCCATTTGTGCTCGATTGGAGACAAATCATATGATCGAGCACGCTAAGGAAATATGTCGACTCCCTGTAAAGTATGCTGGGTTACAACAGCAGTATGACGAGCGTTATCCAGTTGGAATACTGTTGGAATATTGTTCATGAATGGCAGCACAACAGGTCGAATCATCAGACTGATGTACAAATTTGCAGTCAGGGTCCATGGGATAAACACGAGAGTGCTCCTGCTGTAGTGGCATTCCAGACCATAACTCCAGGTGTAGGTCCAGCGTGTCTAGCACTTAGACAGGTTAGCTGCAAGCCCTCAATTGGCCTCCTTCTAACCAATACACAGTCACCAAGGCAGAACCAGCTTTCATCAGAAAACACAGTAGACCTCCATCCTGCCCTCCAAGAGCTCTCGCTCGACACCACTATGTAGCCAATGGTGGTGGTTTGCGGTCAATGGAATGCACGCTGTAGGGCATCTGGCTGGGAGCTGCACTTGAAGTAATCGATTTTTAACTGTTCGTTGTGTCACTACGGTGCCTACTGCTGCTCATATTGCTGCTGCAGATGCAATACATGCGCCAGAGTTCCACGTCGAACACGAAGGTCGTCCCTAGGCTAGGCGCAAATTTGAGACATTTGATTACATGAATTGCAGATATTTACGTACTCTTTAACAGTTTTGCTGGGATTTTATCGATGTTTTTTGTGATGTCATCTGAAATTAAGATAGGTTAGACACAACATTCATTACATCAGTAGGCAAGACCAGGCGTTTTCACTACTCAATAAATATTCAAAATAATAAGAGAAGGAAAACTGTTAGATTCCTCGCGTTTTGTGAGTGTGTTTATAGTGTCTGTGTGGCCTTGGCTACTGGTAGATGCTTTTCTTGCTGAGAGATGTGCGTCTAATCTATTTCTTGAAGTAAAAGATCGCTTCACAGATGACGTCTGTCGGTTCGTCAGGTGTCATACCAAGTCAGTGGTACCTACAGTCACATATGTTCCGTGAAAAATTAATATATCATTCACTGCTACGTAATCATAAATTTTACCTTAATATTCAGTCTTCTTGGTAGTGCCGCGGCGTTGAAAGAAAAGTTCTTCTGTCTTCAACTGCGTCACTGGTACAGCTGAAATGAAAATTTCTATACTACTTATTATCTATGTTGTGATTTGTTTTAGTTCTTGCCACACAGCAGGTCGTTGAGATAACGGTACGTTATATGTGTTGTGGTAGAAGATCTTGTGAGGCTTAACTTCAATCTTGTACACATACGTGTTGATAACACCTAATCGTTTGATAAAAGCTTGTAAATATTTGGATAACACTTCCTGTAGTTTCATACGTTCCTGTACACTGAGAGCTGTAGCTTCATTTATCTTATAATCAAGCAATGTTTTCAAGTCCATTAGCTCTGTGTCAGATGTGTGTGCGTGCGTGTCTTGAATGTCATTGTCAAGTACTAACTGAACCTTGTACCCTGTACAGTGTTTGTCATGCTTTAGAGTTCTCCTGTCCAAATCAATAATAATTACACTGCCTTTATCATTTAAAATACATTTACCTTTGGAGAAGTCTATAATGCAGTCCTTCTCGCTCATAATATCTATTCCTAATATGCAATTTGTCACAAGGTTTTGTGCAACCAGGAATGGCCATTGTACGGTTCCATTACCTACTTTAATGTTTACAAAAACTTGCTTCGTAACCCTACATGACTTATTACCTAGAGCAGTAGTTATTTTACAGTTTTGGGCAGGAAACTCAGGCACAGGCTCCAATTCACACATCTTTTTATAGAAATTAAAAGACAAAACGCTCACAGCTGCACCTGTATCTAAGATAACAGTAGTTGGAATCCCACCTACTACACCAGTAGTGGAGGCTAAAACAATTTCATTTGTGTTTGAACGACATTGTGTACTGTCTTGCAAAAGTTCATTTGATATATTCTCATTGTGGTTATATCTTATAAATGAAACAGGTAGTTTTTGTTTAGAATTATTAGGTAAATCAATATTTTGTTGTTCAATGGTGGTGTCAAATAACTGATTAACATTGAAGTCGCCCCCCAAGAATTCTTCAGCCACGACCCGGGGCATAGAAGTGACTGTTTCTAGTTTGTTGGATTAGCATTTGTATTACGTACTGACACAGACTGAGGTTGTGTATCAGGTGTCACTTCTATTATATTCACATTCGGATATTGCCTGTTGTGATCTCCAAACTTTTGCGGTTGTTGTTGCTGTTGCGCATTATAACTTACCTGTCGGTCGTAAGGTATGCTCCAATTTTGTCCTGGTGGCTGCTGTGGTAAAGCAGTGTTTGAATGAAAGTATTGATCGCTTCGAGTCCAGCCTTGATGCTGTCTTGGCTCGTAGTTATTATTATTTCTATTTCTGTTTGTGTTTTTGTTGTTACATTTGTATCCGTTGTTACCGTTGTTGTTATTACCGCGGTGCCTTTTGTATGGATTGCCTCATGAAGTGTTATTACTGTTGTAACTGTTGTTTGTATTGGAATATGCGTGTTGATTTTGATTTCCGTATTGAGACGGCATGTGAGTTTGCTGTTTTTGCTGTACCGCGTATCCAACTGTGGGCGCGCCAGAATTGAGTTGGCAAGCCTGCATGTTTTGCATACCACTAGTATAAACATTGTGGCTGCTGTTTTGCCGCGCGAAGCGCTGATCTTCTAGTAACATGTCAACCGAATCTAAAGCCGTTAAAAAATAATCTGGATCGTCATCCGGAATATGTAAGAGTTTTTCTTTAATGTTGAAAGGCAATTTGGCCTTCAACGCACGGAGTATATCACGTGTTGCGACTGGCTCGTCCAAAAAATGTCCCGTGTTCAAGTATTTTTCAAAATATCTGCGTAAGTTACCATTTTTACTGTTAAATGTTTCAGGTTCTAAAATTTGTCTTCTGAGTCGCTCCTGGACGGATTGCGACCAGAATTCGTTCAGAAAGGCACGCTCAAACTCACTGTACGTGGTACATACGTCAGCTTGACTGTATGCCCAGACAGCTGCATCGCCTTGGATGTAACCGATAATATATGAAATCTTTTTCCGGTCACTCCAAGTGCGTGGAAATGCGTTACTAAAAGATTTAAGAAAAATCACCGGATGAATGGTTCGTTTTTCTGGGATAAAAGTCTGAAATTGCCTGTGTTTTATTAAGCTTTCTTCTTCCTTTGCATTATGATATGGATTTGTTCCACTGTAATTACTGTAATGTTCAGATGGCGAGTAATTACGATAATGTTGCTGTGGTTTACCATGATAATAGCTTGTGTTTGTGTTTGCACGTCGTGGTATGTGTTGTAGTCGTGGTGTGTTTTGTTCTTGTGTGTTTGTCGTGTGCGGTATGTGTGCGTCATACTCGAATGTATATTGGTTTCTGAACTGTACGTTTTGACTGATATTTTCGTTACATTCAGACTGTGGTTGATCGGTGAATTGTCTCATGGGTGCAGTGACGGATTATACTGCGTCACTAATCAGCTGTTTGTTATTAGTGATGTATTCCGCTACGGAGTCGTGCACAATTGTTGGTAAATTTTCACGTATGCATCTATCAAAATGTTTGTCTTTGCTCTCTACCCAAACATGAAATTCTTTATTAATATTTTGAAAATGAGCTGTGGCATCAGATTGTAATCTGTCAGTCAGTTGTTGCTCAACATCGCCAAATTTATTCTGCACGTCAGTAATTCGTTTTTCAAGGTTGTCATGTACTGAAGGATATGTTTGAATTTGTTCAGTAAGAGCTTCACACGTGACATTAAGGTTTTTTACTTGTGTCTGTAAAAGTGCCACGTCATTTGTAGTCTTTTCTTGTCTCGTATTAAGCTTGGAAAATTTCGTACTGAGTTCAGCCATCTGTTTGGTCAGTGTGGCGTCTATAAGTTCCACACGTTTACATAAAGTGTCATTACATGCCTTGATTGCTATGAGGTCAGATTTAATTTCGTCATATTGTGTCTTTAACTGTTCATTTTGTGTCTTCAAGGTTGTCAGGTTTTCCGCGTTCTGCATCCTTAAGGTTGCCATATTTTCTGCGTTTTGTTTCATTAGCATTTGTAACATGTTGGCAATGTTTACTGTTTGCAAGGTCTCTGCCCCCGCCGCGTCATTAGACGTGACGTCATGTATTAACATGGGCTCTGACTGAGACTTTGAAATTTTTGTGGTGGACGGCCTATTGTCAAAATTTCCGTTAACACTTGCGTCAATATTTGATGAATCGTCACTACCGGTTGCTGTCGTAAAGTCATTTTCTAACATTTGTCTCTCGTCCGCCGGATTGCGTCTGAATAGTATGTCTTTGCTGTTCCATCTTTGCGTATCGTTTTCTAGTTATGACCATGCCACACGTATGGTATGCTTCAAGAAAATAAAGTTTGACACTGGTTTTAAAATAAAATGCAGTTGAACATGAATCGCTCGTAGCAACTATGGCTGTTTGTTAATTTAAAAATGTAAACTGAATATGGGATTATTGTTAATGGCTGCTGGCCATGTTACAACGTATCGTACAGAAGTCGGCCATATTGTACACTCGTGTATTGGTATTGTTGCAGAAGTTATTGTTTAAGGAAAAGCACTGAGAATGAAATTTATCACTGAAAACTGCTACGCGCGAAAGAAATACTACAGAATCTACTGAAGAGCTAATACACTGAATTATGCGTCTGGTCAAGCCTGCCAATGCAAAGATACTGCGTCTTACCTTATTTTGCTGGAAGCTTCATTGTGTCTTCCCGCAAAATTTTAGAATTGGAAAATATCTTCAGATTTTTGTTATTTCTCATACATTCACGTCCAGGTCCAGAAAGTTGATTTTTCACATGAAACAAAGAGAAAATATAAAATAAATAAAATAAATATAAATATAAATTATTGTATTAATTATTGTATATGTATGATAGTGATTGGTTGTAATTAATATTTGCTTATCTGGAACGTGGGCGTTTAATTAATTGGTATCAGACGCTTGACAATGGCTTTTTCGTAAATGTAATGTTATTCGTAGTTGACCGTGAAATAAGACTCAAATAATCGGACTTCGTATTTAAATCTTTTCCGAAGACTGCTGCAGTAGGTGCGGACTCAAAATCTAAATCTCAATATTAGAATAATTTGCCAGCCATGTCAATACGTCGTACAGAGGTGACTGTCTACTAAACATAAAAAAAGTTTACACAGTTAGTTAAATAAGATATATTCAACGAACAAGCCTACAGTTAAATAATTCTACTTACTTTCATAAATATAAATTCTTTACAGAATCGAGTGCCTAGTAAGATTGCAACTTGCAGTGTTCTTATGTTGTTTGTTGTTGTGGTCTTCAGTCCTGAGACTGGTTTGATGCAGCTCTCCATGCTACTCTATCCTGTGCAGGCTTCTTCATCTCCCAGTACCTACTGCAACCTACATCCTTCTGAATCTGCTTAGTGTATGCATCTCTTGGTCTCCCCCTACGATTTTTACCCTCCACGCTGCCCTCCAATACTAAATTGGTGATCCATTGATGCCTCAGAACATATCCTACAACCGATCCCTTCTTCTGGTCAAGTTGTGCCACAAACTCCTCTTCTCCCCAATCCTATTCAGTACCTCCTCATTAGTTACGTGATCTACCCACCTTATCTTCAGCATTCTTCTGTAGCACCACATTTCGAAAGCTTCTATTCTCTTCTTGTACAAACTATTTATCGTCCATGTTTCACTTCCATACATGGCTACACTCCATACAAATACTTTCAGAAAAGACTTCCTGACACTTAATTCTATACTCGATGTTAACAAATTTCTCTTCTTCAGAAACGCTGTCCTTGCCATTGCCAGTCTACATTTTATATCCTCTCTACTTCGACCATCATCAGTTATTTTGCTCCCCAGTGTTCTCATATAACATCAAATATGGCGGTGTGCCAGTTAATAAAATATACGTGCTTCCCGCACTAGTTGTTGTACAAGACCTCCCCTTTCTTCATCAAACATAAGAGTGTCTTAATTGTATTTTGTTTTATCAGCGACATAGCGCTGCAGTTCTGTGCCATAGGCTTTATTTGTTTGTCAGTGATTAATTATTTAATTAAGATTTCGCGTTTCCGAGGAAACTCACGCACGGCATGCAAATGTGCCTTTATAGGCGTATATGACCAGAATTCCTGTGGGTTTTGTGAGAGATCTTTACATAAGATTTTTCTACGGTAGTCATTGAGAGCTTCACTCGTTCCCTCTTTGCAACCAATCGCGTTTAATTCAGCATCTCTCCTCCCATGGACCCATGTTCTCTTTTACACCTATTATGCAGAAGCCTGTTTCTTTAGCAGTTTCTTTACAGTGACTGTATAGCATGGAAGGTCACTCCCTTAGTGAACTTTTCTACTAGGTAAATATCAATACAGTGTGTGGCCAAATATTCTTTTCAACTTGAGCCAAAGGTCTAATACATGTTCTACCCATAGATACATGTTTTGAATTCCTCTTCGACATGTGACAGGAGTGCCACTTTTTTCAAATTGCCAACTATATAAATCTTCGTCCTTGTTGTGCTGCCGTTTGTATTTTATTAACCATTGTTGCCACAACTGCTCAATGATCACTTATACCGGTTTCAATATGGATGTCTTCGAAGGTCAGCTCTATGCTGCGCCGGCCGCGGTGGTCTCGCGGTTCTAGGCGCGCAGTCCGGAACCGTGCGACTGCTGCGGTCGCAGGTTCGAATCCTGCCTCGGGCATGGATGTGTGTGATGTCCTTAGGTTAGTTAGGTTTAAGTAGTTCTAAGTTCTAGGGGACTGATGACCACAGCAGTTGAGTCCCATAGTGCTCAGAGCCATTTTGTAGCGCCTAGAACCTCTCGGCCACCCCGGCCGGCGATGTCTTTTCACTCCCGCCTTTTACAAAACTATAATTTTCCCAGACGACTGTTGATTAAGGACTCCTGTAACGATGATAGTATGATATGGAAATATTCCTTCTAGCAAACAGATTTCCCCAAAGTTTTCGGTTACACCTAGGGGTGAGTCCGATGGTCGCATGTTACAATTACAGTTACTAATTTATTTGCATCATTGACACTGAGTTTTTGCCGAAACACTCGCACACGCATCTTTAAAATCTTCCTCGACTGATTTTGCTTTCTTATCCACTGCAACAAATGCATCACCTTCATTTCCCATTAATCTATCCTTCCGATACACATTTAAATTGAACCCAAAAATCTCGCTGCTGTCAATTTTGGGTTGCAGACAACTATCTGTACCTGGTATTACATGAGCTCCACTACTCTGTACCTGTAGGACTGCTATAAACAGTAGGCGATTTTTGTAGGATTTTAATAGTTTCATTCCTGGAGCGGCCATTTCTTTCAATCTGACCTTAATACTTTGAGGTCCCCTATAGCTATCATGATCTGGAATGTACAGAGTGTCACTTAAGCTAAAAAGCCCTTGTGTGCACCCAACGCACAGTCAGCCACCTGGATAGCAATCTCTGACGTGCGGTGCGCCTTGTTCATTTAGTGAGAGGCATCACTACGGCGCAAGCCCAGAAAGTCACAGCATAGCTTGTCACAGAATTTTCGAAATCTCTGATTTAAGCCTCCTACTCGTCTTGATCTAGAGGTTCCCAATAAGTTCTGGAGACAATTCTGCAAACTGTGAGCTTCGTCCGTGAGCAACGCTGGTCTGCTCAACCCTCCCTGCCAGTCGCTGGAATGATCCAAATACGACGTCAGTCATCAGACGACAGGCATCGTCCGTTCCAACGTGCTCCGAAATCTGGAGACGATTTCACCTTGTTCACTCAATGGCTGCAGGAATAGTCTCCAGGCATATACACAATAGAGTGCACAGGGTGCTCCTTCCTATCCCTTACTGTCATTTCCGGAAAGAGATACCATCATTCGTCATACATTTGAACTGCCAACGATGAAACCCCTATCCTCCTGTGTTTGCCTCCATTTGATACAGTTTGTTTCACTTTCAGCTGCAGACAACACGTCGAACTTGTTGCTTAGGGGGATGGGTATAATACCCTGCATTCTCCCTGGTCCATGCCTCACCTGTAGAGTGCCTCCAGGCCTACGACTGAGACCGCACTCCCAGTCAAGTTGAGGAGCGGTGGTAGATTCTGCAGAGAAGACAGTATCAGTTGGTAATTATAGTACGTGGCGTACCTTTGGTACCTCTCGGCACTTTGCCCAACACACCGTTTCGGAGCACACTGTGCGATCAAAAGTATCTAGACACACCAAAAACATACCTTTTTCATATCTGGTGCATTGTGCTGCCACCTACTGCCAGGTACTCCATATGAGCGATCTCAGTACTCATTAGACAACGTGAGAGAGCAGAATGGGGCGCTTCGCAGAACTCACGGACTTCGAACGTGGTCAGATGATTGGGTGTTAATTGTGTCATACGTCTGTACGCGAGATTTCCACACTACTAAACAGCACTTGGTCCACTGTTCCCGATGTGATAGTTAAGTGGACACGTGAAGGGACACGTACGGCACAAAAGCGTACAGGCCGGCCTCGTCTGTTCACTGACAGAGACCGCCAGCAGTTGAAGAGGGTCGTAATGTGTAATAGGCAGACATCTATCTAGACCATCACACAGGAATTCCAAACTGCGTCAGGATCCGCTGCAAGTACTATGACAATTAGGCGGGAGGTAAGAACTTGGATTTCGTGGGCGGGCGGCTGCTCTTAAGCCACACATCACGCCGGTAAATGCCAAACGACGCCTCACTTGGTGTAAAGAGCGTAAACATTGGACGACTGAACAGTGGAAAAACGTAGTATGGAGTGACGAATCACGGTACACAATGTGGCGATCCGATGGCAGGGTGTGGGTATGGCGAAGGCCTGGTGAACGTCATCTGCCAGCGTGAGTAGTGCCAACAGTAAAATTCGGAGGCGGCGGTATTATGATATGGTCGTGTTTTTGCACATCTTGTTCTTTTGCGTGTCACTATCACAGCACAGGCCTACATTGATGTTTTAAGCACCTTCTTGCTTCCCACTGTTGAACAGCAATTCGGAGATGGCGATTGCACTTTTCAAGACGATCGAGCAACTGTTCATAATGCACGGCCTGTGGCGGAGTGGTTACACGACAATAACATCCCTGTAACGGACTGGCTGCACAGAGTCCTGACCTGAATCCTATAGAACACCTTTGCGATGTTTTGGATCGCCGACTTCGTGCCAGGCCTCACCGACCGACCGACATTGACCGACATTGACTTTTCCTCAGTGCAGCACTCCATGAAGAATTAGCTACCATTCCCCAAGAAACCTTCCAGCACCGGATTGAACGTATGCCTGCGAGAGTGAAAGCTGTCATCAAGGCTAAGGATTGACCAATACCATGTTGAATTCCAGCATTACCGACGGTGGGTGCCACGAACTTATAAGTCATTTTCAGCCAGGTGTCCGGGTACTCAGCATTCACGGTGGGACCCCATTCTGACGGGTGCAATATCTGGACACTAGGCAACTAATTTTAAATTGCCCTCGTTGATATTGTTGTAATTTCAGTATATAGTAAGCTACAAATATTGCTAGTTCTCTTTGAGATAGAAGCTACAATGCAAAAGAAACTAGTTTGTGTAAATAACGGATGAAAAACCTCGCATAAAAATTAGAGATTTCTCGAAGGTAGCATCTTTCACGAACTTTTTTTCAAGATTATGCTCACTAACAATGTCTTAAACAGTGTTAACATCAGAGAAATATCGACAATATTAATTACTGTTGAAGTGGGAAACTGAATGGATGACGATACGATAGCTACAATAGGCGTTTGACAGAATGTTGTAACTCAGAGGTTGAATTCGTAACCGTTAAATTTATGCCACGATCGTAAGACTGTACACACCGATATAGAAGAGACAGGTCGATGAGCAGAAAAATTTGAAATGTTGCATAAATCACACAAATACGTACGCTGTAATAAGGAATAAATGATTTTCTGAGAAAACGTTGCTGCCAGAATTTGCGGAATACACCGGTGTAGCTCACAGTTTACTACGAAATGCGTTGCGCACAACACCCGTGAGCGTCAGAAAATTCTCAGGAATGTTCCTTGCTTGGTGTAATTACACAATGAAAGTAGGGAAATTAGGATACCGTTGTGAAAAGTTTTAAAAAATCAGAAATTAAGTTTACGATTCACGATACAGGGAATTTTGTGTGGCACTCGCAAATGTTCTAAAATTCGCTATATATCACGTCACACACACAAGTCTTGATACAATAAATGAAAGGGTGACTCAGAACTACATTGACAGTCAAATATTGGAATCTACGATTCTGAATCAGACGTGTCTGGCACACGAAGTCTCACACAACGAAAAATCCGGAAGATAGCTTATGTAAGTGCGAAATGCACGGATGTTCAGCTTAACTGAACTTAGGAAACCTTCTACACATATTTACAATGAGCAAACAGTAAAGGAAACCAAAGAGAAATTTGGAAAGAGAATTAAGGTTCAGAGAGAAGAAACAAAAAATTTGAGGTTTTCTGACGACACTGTAATCCTGTCAGAGGCAGCAAAGGACTTAGAAGAATCACTGAACGGAATTGATAGCGTCTTGTAAAGAGGTTGTAAGATGAACATTAAGAAAAGTAAAAGAAGGGTAATGCTATTTGACCAACATAGAGAAGTAGCAAGAATTTAAAATGCAGACTAACAGCAGGAGGAAAAGCATTTCTGAAGAAGATAAATTTGTTACTATCGAATACAAATTTAAGTCCTAGGAAGTTTTTTCTGAAGGGATTTTCTGACGTGTAGCCTTATCGGGGAAGTGAAAGGTGGGCGATAAACAGTACAGACAAGAAGATTAGGTGGTAGGAATAACTAATGAGAAGGTACTGAATCGAATTGGGGAAAAAAGACAGTTATGACACAACTTCACTAAAAGAAGGAATCTATTGATACGATATTTACTGAGACATAAAGGAACCATCAATTTTGAAATGGAGGGAAGTGCGGAGAATAAAAGCTGTAAAGACAGACTAAAGCTTGAATACAGTAAGAAGATTGAAATGGAAGTAGGTTGCAGTGGTAGTATAGCAATGGAGAAGCTTGCACATGGTAGATTAGCGTAGGGAGCTGCATCAAACAGGTCTGCAGACTAAAGTCCACTACAACATTATCCCAGTAGTAACCTTGAGTCGTAGAGTGCGTGCCTGTTTTCCTTTATGATAATTTATTCACATGCTTTGGACCGTCTTTTCATGTTTTCGCCGTTCGTTATGCAATCAGAACGCAATCATGTACTTCATTTCATTTTTCCTCACCTCCGGAGCAAAATCAGCCAGAAGAGGTTATCTGCAGGCAGATGGGCTGTTTGTCTTGACTTGATCTATTCGATACCCGATTATTCATGAGAATTCTATGCCTCTTAGACAGCACGTACTGAGAAGGCGTTTTCGTTCTTACCAGATGAGGCTACGCTTTGGAGGAAGAAAGAAAATTATCTTATAAAGGACCTATATGAAAGAAGAATAAAGCATTCTTCCTTCCTGAAATAATGTAGGTCGCTTCCTGCGTAAAACAATTATTTATTTTATAAAAGAATAAAATCTTATTTTACGAAAAAATAACTTCATGTAGGAAGAAGCTTACATTATTTCAGAAAGGAAGAAGTCTCCATTCTTCAGTTTTCTTTCTTATGGAAAAGCTTCTGACAGAGAACCCAGAGCGAGAAGGCAAAGCTATAAAGACAGGTTAAAGCGAGAACTGGAGGCAAGGCTTGCAGATCTCTAAAATACTCTATGGAAAGTAGAATGTGTTACCCCATTAAGCGCCGTCTGATACTTATCAAACTTTGTGCAGCCACATGATGGATATTAAACAATTAAACTTTTACTCCTTTCGGAACTTAAGTCCATTATCAACTTCAGTATGAAATGTTATTTGCAAGGGTACGATTATACTCATGTATTCGTTGTAACGGGGAAGTAAACAGCCTCCAAATATAATATTGAAAGATTTCTTGCCATGCCTGCAAAATATGCTCTGTCAGTTCTTGAAGACACTGGCTCTGGACTGGTACGAAGATACAATCACTTTAATAACTTTTCTTCTGTCTTAACGACACTTTTTTCATTTCCAAAAACACCTTACGCGTTTCGACTTTCCGTCACTTTCAAAGGCTACAAAATACAAAACAAAATCGGTATCAGAAGATATGGAAATATGTTACGTTTCATCATTGGTAAGAGACATAGTACAACGACTAGAATATGGCCTTCTAGTTCACCAGTGTTATGTCACTCATATAAAATTGCTCATTATATTCATTGTATCACGTCAACATTCTCAATCACGATACAAATGCAACTACTACCCAGAGAAAATTTAGAAAAACAAGTGGACTAAACCGCTAGATGGCGGCAGATATGTGGTACACGCTGCATTTTGTTTTGTTTACAGCCACAATTTCATCTTACATCGTATGAAACAGTTTCGTCAGTAAACATGAAAATCATTATCAGTGTTTTGCAAAAGATATTTCTTCACAAAACAATGTGTAACAGATCTTTTTTAGTGATCGAAATTAATATATTGGAAGAACGCTCTGATTGGCGCTGGGGCCAACTGCCTGTTAACAAACATTTCTTTTTCGTTTGTCTTGCTACAATCACAGCTTGTGGTTGTGATGGTTGCCGTATATTAGTGACGGTTGCCGTATATTATTGATGGAATTAATGTATGAGGTTCCAAGACTGCACCTCTCAAATTGTTTGATTTTCCTGTATAGAGATGCATTTGCACCCATTCGTGGAAATACCAGCGCAAGGGCGTCATCTGTTCCTCGTAAGTGAAAGCTACATGCCTCAGCTGGTATTTTTAGACTTTGTTGATTCTTATAAAAATGATATTTGTGAACTTTGGTAATTTATATGCTGTAAGATGCAACAAAAATTGTTTGTTAATACACAGTTGGCCCCAGCGCCAAACAGCACGTTCTTCCAATATATTAATTCCGACCACTAAAAAGATCTGCCACACATTGTTTTGTAAAGAAATACCTTTTGTAAAACATTGTAAAGTGATTGTCATGTTTACTGATGAAACTGTTTTATACGACGTAACGATGAAACTTGTAGTTTTAAACAAAACAAAATGCAACGTGTGCCACATATCCACCGCCACCGAACGGGTAAGTCCATTTGGTTTCCAAACTTTTCCCACGGCAGTGATTGAGAATGATGATGTGATACAATGTATCTAATGATTAATTTTATATGGCTGACATAACATTGGTAGCTAGAAAGCCATTTCCTAGTCGTTGCATTATGTCTCATACCAATGGTGAAATGTAACATATTTCCATTTCTTCTGATACCAGTTTTGGCGAGTTGCTGCGTAGGTGGTTCCAGTCCCGTACTGCTCGGGAGGTCTGATATTTTGTCGAGTGATGGCGCTGGATCAGTGAATCTGCTTGCGCCGTCGTGATGCCATCGATTATGCGTGGTGTGGATATCGTATTTTGTAGCCTTTGAAAGTGATGGAAAGTCAAAATGCGTTGGAAATAAAAAAGTTATTGAAGTGCATCCAACTGTCTGCTTCGTCTCACAGCACTTTCATGCAAATTGCAGAAGGTACAGTCCACGCAGGATACAGTGGCTGATGCGTAGTGACCAGTTTTCGTCCAATGCGTTGGGCGAGTTCATTCGTTTGTTCAGAAGTGGAGGCCGACAACGTTTGCTACTTTTCCGCCGATCGGTGATGACAAAATCGAGGCGCACGCTCTGCAATCTTTCTCAAACGATTTTACGGAAACTATTCAGTAAAAAAAATTTCGGTTTTACGTTACTTACAGCTTTATATGTCAGGTTCATGATGATGTGACCATCATTTCGTGAATGGTCATAGTTATTACAGGCATTACGAAAAATTCGAAAAAGTTTGCATTGAAAAATATGGGTCAATATGATTTTGTGTTTGGTGCAGATTACATGATATGTTGCCGCAAAACTTCAGTATCTCTCATGTTATTCCACGAACTGCAGACTTTTTTAACGAAAAAAATTAGTTTTTAAGGGTCTTTGACAGCTGGTGAAATAAGAAATTCTATGGGTTTGGGAACAGCATAATTTATTTTTTACCAAGGATGTGCTTTTTTTTAAATTACTGGCATTATCTTTCTTAAGTTCCCCACTTGGTAAACTTAATAAACCATTGTTCCAGAATTTTCTCGCAATTCTGTCTGCACAATATGTTAGTGAGGTGACATTTTGTAAACTCCGTAGTGTTTTGAGAAAAGAAGCAAATTTTAACATGACAAAAAGAGGAATGTGCAGATTTTTCTCAAAATCCGCCACTCATGACGCTTCTCTGACGGTTACAAACAGTTAACAACCCAAGCGAAAATAAATCGCTGCGTTTTCAACGGAATTCCTTTTTCATACCAACCAAAGCAGAGGTGACAATTGTCACCGTGCAAGTGTGGGTGTGGCTTTCACTCTCATCTAATACTTTCCCCTCTTTGAGGAAGTGTGTGGGGGAGTTTGTAGCCTTGCGGCTTTTACTCCACTTTGTACTTGTGTGTGTGTTTATTTCTGTGATTTTTGGGTGTCTGCAGGATGTGATGATTGTTCTGTGTGTGTCTGGTACTGGCCTGGGGTTGATATTATGGGGGAGGGAGGAGGACCAGGAATTGGATAGAGGGATTTTCTCTTCGACTTAGTCGTCGAAGATCGTCATTGGGCCTTTGTGCTTGCCACGGGACATGTCATACCAACCTAGGGAGTGGGTTAGGACGTTTCCTGACTTGGAAGAACTTTCTTAGAAGGCCCTTGCCAGATCTTGGAAACGCTTTTTTAGGAGTGGGATTTCAGCTGCAGCGTGCAGATCATTACGAGGTGCATTCAAGTTCTAAGGCCTCCGATTTTTTTTCTCCTGACTGGAAAGAGATAGAAACATGCGCATTGTTTTAAAATGAGGCTGCGTTCATTGTCAATACGTCCCAGAGATGGCAGCGCCGTACGGCAGATGGAATTTTACGCCAGTGGCGAGAATAAGAACTGTTTTAAATACTTAAAATGGCGACGTTTTCCTTACTTGAACAGCGTGTAATCATTCGTTTTCTGAATTTGCATGGTGTGAAACCAATTGAAATTCATCGACAGTTGAAGGAGACATGTGGTGATGGAGTTATGGATGTGTCGAAAGTGCGTTCGTGGGTGCGACAGTTTAATGAAGGCAGAACATCGTGTGACAACAAACCGAAACAACCTCAGGCTCGCACAAGCCGGTCTGACGACATGATCGAGAACGTGGAGAGAATTGTTTTGGGGGATCGCCGAATGACTGTTGAACAGATCGCCTCCAGAGTTGGCATTTCTGTGGGTTCTGTGCACACAATCCTGCATGACGACCTGAAAATGCGAAAAGTGTCATCCAGGTGGGTGCCACGAATGCTGACGGACGACCACAGGGCTGCCCGTTGGCATGTTGCCAAGCAATGTTGACGCACAACGACAGCACGAATGGGACTTTCTTTTCGTCGGTTGTGACAATGGATGAGACGTGGATGCCATTTTTCAATCCAGAAACAAAGCGCCAGTCAGCTCAATGGAAGCACACAGATTCACCGCCACCAAAAAAATTTCGGGTAACCGCCAGTGCTGAAAAAATGATGGTGTCCATGTTCTGGGACAGCGAGGGTGTAATCCTTATCCATTGCGTTCCAAAGGGTACTACAGTAACAGGTGCATCCTACGAAAGTGTTTTGAAGAACAAATTCCTTCCTGCACTGCAACAAAAACGTCCGGGAAGGGCTGCGCGTGTGCTGTTTCACCAAGACAACGCACCCGCACTTCGAGCTAATGTTACGCAACAGTTTCTTCGTGATAACAACTTTGAAGTGATTCCTCATGCTCCCTACTCACCTGACCTAGAGACTTTTGGCTTTTTCCAACAATGAAAGACACTCTCCGTGGCCGCACATTCACCGGCCGTGCTGCTATTGCCTCAGCGATTTTCCAGTGGTCAAAACAGACTCCTAAAGAAGCCTTCACCGCTGCCATGGAATCATGGCGTCAGCGTTGTGAAAAATGTGTACGTCTGCAGGGCGATTACGTCGAGAAGTAACGCCAGTTTCATCGATTTCGGGTGAGTAGTTAATTAGAAAAAAATCGGAGGCCTTAGAACTTGAATGCACCTCGTAGTAGGGAATCCGAGGGGTTGACGTAGTGCTCTCCTGAGGGTGCGGTTCTGCAGCCTCTGGAGTTTGTCCAGGTGCTGCTTCGCAGCATATCCCCAGACAGAGCATGCATACACCATTACTGACCGTATCAGGGCCTGATATACATTCACACCCACAGAGCAGGGAAGGAAGCTGGTTGAGTTGAGGACTGGGTATAGGATGGACATTCTGGCACAGACCTTCCTGTGGACCTCGTCTATGTGGGTTTCCACATAAGACGAGGGTCCAAGGTTATGCCAACGTACAGTTCTGCGCCAGGGGAGTTGGGTTCCGGTTAGGTGAAGATGTAAAGGAGACCATTGAGGAGGTCCACGCCTTCTGAGCCTTCAGGTGATCAGCATAGCCTGTGTCTTTTCAGAGTTGATGATAATGCGCCAACGACAAGTCAATTTTTCTGCATCATCTAAAACCCTTTGTAGCCTACGGATGACCAGGTCATTGTTTGCATTTTGTGTGTAAAAGGCTTTGTCATCTGCGGACTGTGCTGTGTGCACCAGGGGGCCACTCGCATGTCCGCAGTGTACAGATTGTACAAAACAGGCCCTAGGACCGATCCCTGTGGTACTCCAGCACGAATATGGCTTTTGGTGAGGTGGCGGTTTCTACTTTGACAGAGAAAGTTCTATTCGTGAGATAGCTTTTGATCTGCTTAACTTGTGGGTGGGTGTGGAGGGCCTCCACTTAATATTTGCAAGAAACGTGAGCTTCCGTCTAGAATGGCACTTCCCCTCTAGTGCTAAGCACTTCACCTACAACGTCTGCCCGTAACCCCCATCATTACCGCTCCCCCCACGCCTACCATGCCGACAGCGCGTCTACCGGCCATGGTATTTTGCACGGATTCTAATAGAGTGTGGTTTATCCAAACGTCGGTCGACCGAACGGCCACTTAACCGAACTGTTGTCATTCGTTCGCGCATGTCGCCCGCAACCCCCCCCCCCACACACACACACACACAGACACACACACCACACCCCGCCCGCCCCTCCCCCCGCCGCTAAGGTCTTGAATAAAATTTTGGGTATGGCGAAAACTTCTCAAAGTCTAATTGAAAATGACGAACAGAATGATACGTCTGAAATGCTCAATATGCTGAACGAACTCAACTGCCATGAATGTGACGAAGAACACGACGTAGAATGGTTTAGTATCGACGATGCAAATCCAGGGCATAAAATCATGCCTGACAGCAAAATTATAAACCTCGTCAGTAGTAAAGCTGACACCACTAGCGTCTCATTAACTAATTGTCCAGAAAATGAAGATAAAAATTTACCAGCTGCTTCTGAAGCATTTACAAGTTTAGGTATTGCCTTCCAATGAAGCTCAAGATGAAAGCGACCAGTATCAGTAACTGTCCTGGTAAAAGTGCATGACTTCACTGCTCACAAATGGGTAGGTTTGTTCAGACAGACGTAAATTAAGGCTTTCTTAAGCATTAATTCTATATATATGTACTGCGCATGAGAAGTCCATATGTACTACATATTTTTTGTTTATTAGGCTGTACTACATAAATGCCTACGGCACTTGTCTTTGTAACAATAAAAGAAATTTATATTATTATAAACATACGAGGGTGTAATGGGTATAATTGCAGATAGTTCTATTGCCGACTGAGCAGTGTTTATGTCATTTGCAGATTAATAATTGGAGCCGTTACAAGCTGTATGTTTTTAGCTTTAGTTGCACCTCCAAGTAAGTAAGGCAAGAGCAAGTCATTAATATTTATTTTCTCCTGGGCAGCAGGTCAGGTATTGAACTGAAGACCTGTAGTCGCAAACTTGTTAGTCTATATTGACAGGGTTGCCCACTCAGTGATGCACTTATGACCTTGCGGAAAACATCAGGTAGTAAATTATGTGACATTTATGCTGTAAGACTGTTCTACGCATAGAAAAACAGCCAGCACACTGACTTATGTACATATTAAGGTTCCATACATAAAAATATATGCACTACCAGTTACACCCTGTATATAGTTTTTATTGGTAACTTGGCAAATAAAAGTATACAGTTCGATTATCAGAATAAATCTCTTTTCTGAACAGCCACGTCGCCCAATTAATTCAGAAAATTGTCTCCCTACTGTACATGTCTTGCCATCGCATGCTCTGTAGGAGACGAATCAGGCGGCTGGGCAGGCAGATCAGGGATCCATACATGTCTCAAGACGTCTGATGTGTTAACTACAATGTTTATCTGCTGGAATACACCATTGCGTACTCTGGTCATTAAGGGCCTGACAGTGGGGGTTATTAATTTTCCACATACTAATGAGTGTTCACCCTTCTTTTAACAGTTACCAAATCAGTCAAGTTGTGATATCCAACAGCACTCTGCACCACAATTCCAAGTATGGTACGGACCCCGCTAATTACTGCTTCCTGTGACCTTACACCACGTTTTGTACGGATACATTAGTGTCGACCTCATCGCTATAAAGAGAAGTGAACTCGCGGCTGAACACAGAACGCCACTAAATGTACCAGGTAGCTCTGACTAAACCATGCAAGTCTCTATTGTCAGTGGTACGGTATCAGCGGCGAATGAAACTTGGCAGCTCCAAATCGCAGTCCACCTTCTGTTGGCACGTTGGCATGGTTCGTGGTGGCACACTGCCTGCAACCTGTGGTGTAACTGCCTTGCTGGGAATAAATGTTGTCAACAGAAAATAGCTCTAAGTAAACGTCCTTGCGAAATATGAATTTTGTCAATGATGGCTGAAATAAATGTTTTCGTAATTTAGTGGAGTAAATCAGTTTCTTCAAAATAATAAATGTTGACCAGAACCTATCTTCACTCCATTGCTTCGCTGCACGTTCTCAGATGACGTGAAAAGTCAGTTGTTGTTTCAGGTGTACAATCTTACTACAGCACAGAACGCTGCTGAAGACCTTACATCACACTGGGTCTCCCACACAATTTCTCACGGGTCTTTTATGCTCTTGCTAACAACTGATGTGTTGTTGCATATAGTAAATTCGCTAACTACAGTTACAGAAGTTGTTGATAAGTACGAAAAATGTTACTATGGCTATAACTGAAATGTATGAAATATGATACAAAGACGATTACTTATCTCTTGGTTTTATGGAAAAATAAGTGAAATTATACGAATAAACAATGTTGATTACATTTTTGTTAATCACAGTGAAACTACATCATTCCAAGTATTCCTGCCACGTACACTATTTCAAATATGTGTACATTATTCTTTTAGTGTGAATAGAATTTCGGTATATAATACAGCAGTGCAAATAAACACTTTGTTTGCATTGTTAATCTGGTTTCGTTTTATGAATTGCAGTAATAACGAGGTAATTAGATGTTGTTATGTTAGCCAATAGCGTAGCAAGCTGACAGTATGATAACATAACCTAACATAACAGAACATAACCTCAACATAACCTCACCTTGCATGCACTGTCGCAGCTAGCAAGCCACTCCTGCCCTTACTACCCATCCTACTGTTGCAGCTTTTTTTTTTTTTTTCCTTGGCTCTTGCCTTGGCACTTTTTTTCCTCTGTCCTTACAAACTGTTACCTTCGATCGCTTTCGTCCACTTACTGTCTCCTGATGGACCATGTCAATGGGTAATCGTACCCAGATGCATCGACATCACAGCCTGCATCCTGTGACTCCTGTTCAACAGCTAAAATACGGAGGCGACAGTAAAACTTTTGGTCTGGTCACCTCGTTGGTGTGGGTGTGGAGGCGCCCCATCCTACAAAAAGTATGATAATCAAAGTTATTACAAATTTTAAACATTACAATTACAGTATATTTGGTATCTCTTTTGTTATTCTATTGTTCGCAAATGGAAAGTCCTACCTGCAGTTAAACGAATCAACAATACATGTTCCTATCAGTGTACATAAGATCAGTAAGTTCTTTTACATGAAGTTGTTGATTACAGACCTCAAGAGGTGAAATTACTTATAAGGGTCCTACCTAAAACATAACATGTAATCAAGTAATCCAAACAAGCTCTGAAATCGTATGAAAAATGAGCTGCTACGTCTCGAATCATTGCCCAGTTTTAGAATGCCATCTGTTCATCATAAATAGCCAACAATTCAAGTCTTCTCATGGTGTAGTCCCGAAAGGATCCATGCCTCTTTCTTTGTCACATTTTTATCTGAATGGGGCGAAAAGTGGCAACTGGTTTCAGTAAGAAAAAGTGTGACATCACCCACAAGAATACAAAAAGAAATCCGTCAAACTTTTGTTCCACTATAAATCACACAAATTTAAAGGTTGTCAATTCAACTAAATATCTAGGAATTACAATTAAGAACAACTTAAGGTGGAATGACCCCAGAGATATTGTTGTGGGGAAGGCAAACGATAGAGTATGTTGTAAGATGGCAAGAACTATGCCCCTTACATGGAGTCATTAAAGATCACCTAACTCACGTTGAGCGAACACTAGGGCTGAACAAAAATGACTGACAAGGCACAACACATCTTGTAGAGGGTATAGTATGGACGTATTGGAATAATTAACGCTGGGTGATGGTTTTAAAGTAATTCACATGACATGAAAACTTTGTGGAAACGCGTCGATTTACTGGAGGCTGGTTTACCCCAGGGAAGTATTCGAGTTGACCACCGTGGCCGGCGGGGGAGCGGCGAAGGAAACCAACAATAGGCAGCTTAGGGCGGCTCAAACTCTTGAGAAAGCAGTAACGGTGCGCGACCTCCAGCTGCCTTAAGATGAGTGACAGTGAGGGGGTGGTTGATCCCGACTCCATGCTGGTGTATCGGGAAACAGACGGAGAACTTATACGCCTGTTGATAAATGTCCATCGTCCCGTTTCCTGTGAAACCTGCGAGAAAGCCGGGCAAAGCGGTCAACAGAGGTCAAAATATGTGTGTTCGTGACTATAGCAACTTCACGCTGAATTCACGGTCCGCAGAGTCTGAAGTAAATCAGGTGAAGAACGACAGAATGAAATAAGCCGGCCTCCGATGGGAACGTAGGACCAAGGAATTTGAAGTACTCTCCTGGGAGTCAGAATTCCGGAAAACTTGGTGTTTGTGCAGACACTAACCTTGAGGCCGGCCGCGGTGGTCTAGCGGTTCTGGCGCTGCAGTCCGGAACCGCGGGACTGCTACGGTCGCAGGTTCGAATCCTGCCTCGGGCATGGGTGTGTGTGATGTCCTTAGGTTAGTTAGGTTTAAGTAGTTCTAAGTTCTAGGGGACTTATGACCTAAGATGTTGAGTCCCATAGTGCTCAGAGCCATTTGAACCATTTGAACCAACTAACCTTGATGGGTGGCCTGGGGGGAGCTAAATAGAAGAAGTTGAGAGGAAGGGAAATTTTGTGGGAATTTGTTCACTTCCCAGAGCAGGCATTGATCGGTGCTGGGAAGCGACACATAATTAAAGCGACTTGTGCTGCAATTGGCGTAAGTGGTTTTGCTGGAGGGGAAACCGAGGCGAAGAGTGGACTGGCAGAAGTCTTGGTAGAGGTCTTCCGTTCCCAGCTTGCCTAGAGTGCGGACGTGGCGTTCTTTACTCAGCTTGCCTGAGAAAGAGTGAGCATCTCTGCAGTTTAGGACTTAGCAAATGGAACGATTGAGCTTGGAGATATAAAGTTTTGTTTCAGCTATGTACTGAGCAAGATAGCTAGGAGTGAATAGACGAGCGCAGCCTTGTAGCACCACGAGGTCGGCCTACATCCACACAACGACGCTGCTCCGCCACGCTGTATTTGGTGATATTGCGCCCGCTCCGGCCACTGATTAATTTGTAGGATCACGTGGGCAAAGTTTCCACGGGGGTTTCATGGGCCGTGTATTGTAGAATGCTTCTCGCACATTGCATTACGCCTGGGTCAGTCGATAGGAATTACTTTTTATTTATTGCGCTTTACTCCACGCAAACGCAATTTATTACCACTGCCTGTTAGGAGAGTCATGTAATGTGATGATTGAAGGTCGTGAGTTAAAATAAATCTGAGCTAATCGACTGCATCTGTTTTCAATCAAGTAGTTGAAATCCCAAGTCACTTTCTTAATTAATTTTATGTTCACATTCGCATCTGGTGTTCAATAGCTGAATATATCATCAATGTGCACCCCTTTTTAATTAAAAAGGGATCAATTCTGAACCAATTAATGTCAACACTGCCACCGCAGTTCAATCAGGAGTCACAGAGCCATATTACTTTTTTGCGTTATCCGATATTGCGGCAGTTTTGCGCTCTCTGTTGATCTGTTAGTCAATTAGTTGGGGTGAACATACGCCAAAACCAGCTAAGTGACGGGTGGGGTGTTACAATGTTTTATTGGCAGAACACTTAGAAGACACAACAGGGCCATTAAAGAGATTGCCTACACCGCGCTTGTTCGACCTGTGTTGGAGTACTGCTATGTTGTGTGGGATCCTTACCAGAGAGGATTTGCAGAGGACATCGAAAAGTTCAAAGACGGGCAGCTCGTTTTGTCTTATCTGGAAATAGGTGTCAGAGTGTGACGAATATGATAAAATAATTAGGATAGCAATAATTAAAACAAAGGCGTTTTTCGTCGCGGCGACATCTTTTCGCTGGCCTCTGTGGCCGAGTGGATCTAGGCGCTTCAGTCGGAACCACGAGGCTGCTAAGGTCGCTGGTTCGAATCCTGCTGCGGGCATGGATATGTGTTATGTCCTTAGGTTTAAGTAGTTCTAAGTCTAGGGGACTGATGACCTCAGATGTTAAGTCCCATAGTGCTTAGAGCCATCTGAACCATTTTTTTATATCTTTTCACAAACTTTCTGTAACCACCTTTCTCCTCTGAATGCGAAAAATATTTCATTGTGCCATCCTACAAATGGATAAATGATCAGAATTATAAAATATGAGAATTCAGAGCTATACAAAAAGATTTAAGTGTTAATTTTTCCCAGGCACTGTTAGAGAGGGGAATGGTAGATAAGTAGTCTGAAGGTGGTTTGATGAACCCCTTGCCAGGCTCTTAAGAGTGAATTCCAGAGTACTCATGTAGATGTAGATGTCACTGAACGTTCTGCAGTCACTGCAATACAGCCCACTGCCTGTGTGATCTGTCGGCAGGCTGTCCTGAGTTCTAATGATTCCAGCTATCTCATAGTCTGAAAGATAACGCAGACCAAAAAGGAGAGAGGTCATGGGGGTTATGAGCCCTTAAATTTTTGTATGGAAACGATTCTGTTTTTACACAGGAAGCGTGTTAAGAAAATAACGGTAACATTGGTATTTTGGAAAGAATTCTTTTTATTCATATACACTAATGTTATCCCTTTTAAAATAGTCCCTGTTAAATTTTATATCGTTATAGCACCGCTTTCTCCAATCCCAGAAACACTTCTGGAACTCGGTCTTTGGGATAACTTTTAGCTCTCTCAGCGATGAGTTTCTAATCTCGTCCATTCTTGTAAAACAATTGCCTCTTAAAGTTTCTTTATTCTTGGGAAGAAGAAAAAAGCCACATGGGGCCATGTCTGGCGAATATGGAGGCTGGGCCATCCTTAAAGTATTGTCTTTGGCCAAACATTCACGAACAAAGGAATGTGAGCATGTGCATTAATATGTCGTAAAAGCCATAGTTTGCTTCGCAGTTTTTTTCGGATTGCTTCATACAAACAGCGTTGAACTTGTGCATATTACTCCATACTGCTCATTCGCATTTGTGGCAAGAACGGGTGGTGCGCCAAGGTGTTAAAAATGAAGAACATAGTGAACGTAACCTTTACGTTTGGCCGTATTTGCCGAGCCTTGATTGGTCTTGGCAATCCCTAATGCTTCCAGTGGAACGACTGTGCCTTAGTTTCGACGTCACATCCATAACTCCATGTTTTATCACCTGTTAGGGCACATTTCCATAGTTTTGCATCGTTGTTGACTTCGTCTAACGACTACTGAGCAATTTGAACTCGCCTCTATTTTTACTCGATATCCAACAGTTTTTGTACAAATATCTCTGTCACACATTTCATACATAAAACAGCCAAAAGAAATCATGGCATGAGAGAAATGGAATACCAACACCATCAGCGACTTCTCTGATTATGAGTCGGTTATCGTTCTTCTTCTTCTGCTTTTGCGGCCTTCTTGGACTATTTCAGTCAATCATTTTTTAGCCATGTTTTTTAGTAGGTTTCTTTCCCAACTACCCAACATCTTTTCATTCGTTCTTATATTTTTTGTCGGTCTTCATCTGTGAATAACCTTTATATTGTTTGTCGTCTGTTATTTTTGGTTTAAATCTTATGTTTATGTTTTTAAATTTCTTTAAATTTTCTGTTTTGTTTTGCACATCGCCCTGGTTTAATTCTAGCTCTTTCAGCTCCTCCCTGATTTCCTTTATCCACCCTACTTGTTGTTTTCATGTTCGAAAGTTTCTCTATAACTTTTCTTGATAATCTGATTTCTGATGACCTCGTAATGTGAACAAAAAAAGAGATCCTTTTTCCCATATAGGATCTGTTAATGGCTACAGTTTGCTGTACGCCACTTATTTGACAGTATCCACCACCACTACTCATCTTTTTGATATTTTTTATTTACCCAAGTTCTAGCTATTCTTCTATTTTTAGGATTTTTATCGATTGTTTTCCTGTGTGACTCTGGAAAGAGATACATTTCTGTATGCAGTTCTGGTTGAACCACCGTCTTGTAAAGTTTTAATTTAGTTTTGTTTGATAGAAATTTTTTGTTGTATGTACACCATATTAATTTGTGAGCTTTTATCATTTTGCTAGTTCTTGCTTGCGATGCTGGTTTCTTGTCGAAGTTGTACATTAAAATTTCTCCTAGGTAATTAAACTGTTTCACTATTTTCAGTTTGTTATTTACCGTTATTTTGAAGATTACGAGTGGATCTGCTACCATTATCTCAGTCTTCTCAGACGATATTTGGAGTCCTATTTTTTGTGCTGTATGTTGTAGTCTTGTTACTTGATTTCTGGCTTGTTGAATGTTATTAGCAAGTAACGTTAAGAATTCCAAGCAATTTAAGTTTATGTGATACTTCTTGAATCCAGTTCTTATGTTCTTCGGATTTTCCTTGTACCATTTCCTCATCACGTACTCGCGTGCACAGTTGAAAATTAACGGCGATTAACCATCTCCCTATCTTCATCCTGTTTTAATCGTAAATGGCTCAGATATTTAGCGTCTGAACGTTACTTTAGCTTTGGTGCTTGTTAGGCTTAAGTTTATCGTTTTTATTAATTTGGGCTGGAGACCAAAATTCCGTAGTACCTTCATCACTGAAGATCTGTGGATACAATCATAACCTTTTGTGAAGTCTACAAAGGTAACAACATGTTTTTTTTGTCTTCTTTGTTAGTAAACCGTTACCATTTTCAAAGTAATTATCTGTTCTGGGCAACTTCTCGGTTACTGTCCATAATCATTTATTTAATTTTTTCCACGATTCCAGCGCCTTATGCTGTCCTGGGGTATCCAGGGCGTTTGTCATCTTGAACATTTTTATGGCCTTCTTTGAAATGCTTATACCACTAGTAACCCTTGTTTTTCTTATAGCAGAATTAACGTTTCGGAAATTTTGCTGCACTTTATTTCTTTCTTGCAGCAAAATTTAATACAAATTCCCTATTCTATTTTTAAATGAAATAAACAACCTCCCATACTATAAAGCAACATTACTGACAGCTGGCAACACAATAAATAAGTAGTCATTTACTGCCAGTACTTTCCAGACATGTTTACCAACATAAAAATGAAAAAATCGCGCGGATCGGACTAATACGCGAAAACACAAAATTACCGTCAGAAACAGTATTTTCCCCCGCCACAGCCACAGTTTGCAGGCCAGTGTTCACACTGTATTGCTTGATGAATGCCGGTAGCCGGTCGCGGTGGCCAAGCGGTTCTAGGCGCTTCAGTCAGGAACCGCGCGACTGCTACGGTCGCAGGTTCTAATCCTGCCTAGGGCATGGATGTGTGTGATGTCCTTAGGTTAGTTAGGTTTAAGTAGATCTAAGTTCTAGGGGACTGATGACCTCAGATGTTAAGTCCCATAGTGCTCAGAGCCATTTGAACCATTGTTTTTGTCTTGTGTAAATTGTAATATGTTCAATGGTTTGATTGTTTGCTGCTATTATTCTTAAATTGACTCAAAATTGTTAAGGCTTTCGTGATCACTTGACAAATTGCCTTTCGGCTTCTGTCCGGGGTTCTTCGCCCGACATTTGTTTGATGATTTTGCTGACGTTTCGCCAGTACGAGTGGCTGACACTGTCAGAGCTACTTCAACCATTGTTGGTGGTGAACTGGAGTCGAGCTCAAGGCCGCAGAGTATACGTCTATACCCAAGGACTTTTCCGTGGGCATTGAAATGATCGAATGGCATTGTTGGCCGGGAGGCCCCATGCGGGAAAGTTCAGCCGCCTTATTGCAAGTCCTTTTTTAGCTGACGCCACTTCGGCGACTTGCGAGTCAATGATGATTAACACACAACACCCACTCATCACGAGGCAGAGAAAATTCCTGACCCCGCCGGGTATCGAACCCGGGACCCCGTGCGCGGAAGCGAGAAAGCTACCGCAAGACCACGAGCTGCGGACTTACGTGGGCATTAGGTCTAATGCTCACGGATAAGTCCTTGGACGTTGGCGCGCCAGGTAAATATTGTAATCCGCGGCCGCGAGCTCGACTCCTGTCCACCACCACCAGTGCACGGTGAAGCTTTGACAAAGCCAGCCACTCGGGCTGACGAAACGTCAGAAAAACCGTCAAACATACATCGGCTGAAGAACCCTAGACGGAAGACAACAGGCAATTTGTCTTAAATTAAGGGGAGGCCCGAAAAAGTATGTTCCTTGGGATTTTTTTTCTCGGGATGTGTTATAGATATCAATGTCAAATTTGATCAAAATGTGTATTGATATTTCCTCTACAAACTGGAATTTTTTCGACAGGAAATGTCGAAGAGCAAAGGTGGAAGTGCCGTCGGAATGAAACAAAATTTAGATGTAGACCTCCATGCGCGGTATGTCACTGGTCAAGGTGGATATGGTGTTATGGGCGCTCAACAGTGTAGTCTTTAGCGCCCGAACGGAAACAATAACGGACGAGTATCACTAAAATGCAGCAAGTGCAAAAACAAGACTAAAATTAAAGGTGACAGTCTACATAGGCAGTGTGCACGTCAACAGTAGCCAAGTGGAAAGCAGAACATAAAGAGGAGAACTGCAAGAGAACGTAGGGCAAGGGGTTAAAATGAAACACATAGCACATGTTTGGAACTGGCCTATTACAAGAATAAAAAGGAGTGGTCAGCCACTCGGCAACACACTAAAAATTCCAACCTAAAATTTTAGGCTGAAGCCCTGAAACGTCACAGTACCTTAGAACTTTTTTGATACTCGCCTCGTCATCGGCTAAAATCGAGGGCAGATACCCACTAATGTTAACTTCCGCCCTGACAGAACGATATAAATCACACGCAACTAAAATGTGGCGTACAGTGATTAGTACGCCACAGGCATCACACAGCGGGGGTTCCTCTCGCCGTAGTAAGAAGGCATGCGTAGGAGGACAGTGCCCTATGCGAAGACGTGTAAGGGTCACTTCGTCCCGCCTAGGTGACCGGCAGGAGGAACACCACGGCTGGATGGTGGGTTTCACCAACCGCAGCTTATTTTCCCTCACCGCCAGCCATTCCTCCTCCCACAATTGCATATACTTCCGCCGCAGCACAGAAACGACACCTTGCAAGGGAATAGAACATTGTGTCACCTCCGGTAATCTGCAGGTGTCCTTGGCAGCTCTATCAGCTTGTTCATTTCCCCGTATGCCCACATGCCCTGGCACCCAGCAAAAGGACACTTGCTTGCCCTGACGTTGGAGGATGTACAGTTGGTCGTAAATCAGCTGTTCCAACTTCTCCGCTGGGTACAGGTTCTGCAGTGACTGTAATGCACTCAGTGAGTCAGAGCAAATTAGAAAGTGTTTGCCCTGAGTACACCGTATCTGCTCCAATGCCTTCAGGATCGCGTGCAGTTCTGTGGAAAAAACAGTGTATTCCTGGGGAAAGCGAATCCTGATGACACGTTCGGGGAACACTACTGAGCAGCCAAGAAAATCCCCCTGTTGTGATCCATCAGTGTAGACTACTGTAAAATCATGATGCCTATCTAAAATACACTCCTGGAAATGGAAAAAAGAACACATTGACACCGGTGTGTCAGACCCACCATACTTGCTCCGGACACTGCGAGAGGGCTGTACAAGCAATGATCACACGCACGGCACAGCGGACACACCAGGAACCGCGGTGTTGGCCGTCGAATGGCGCTAGCTGCGCAGCATTTGTGCACCGCCGCCGTCAGTGTCAGCCAGTTTGCCGTGGCATACGGAGCTCCATCGCAGTCTTTAACACTAGTAGCATGCCGCGACAGCGTGGACGTGAACCGTATGTGCAGTTGACGGACTTTGAGCGAGGGCGTATAGTGGGCATGCGGGAGGCCGGGTGGACGTACCGCCGAATTGCTCAACACGTGGAGCGTGAGGTCTCCACAGTACATCGATGTTGTCGCCAGTGGTCGGCGGAAGGTGCACGTGCCCGTCGACCTGGGACCGGACCGCAGCGACGCACGGATGCACGCCAAGACCGTAGGATCCTACGCAGTGCCGTAGGGGACCGCACCGCCACTTCCCAGCAAATTAGGGACACTGTTGCTCCTGGGGTATCGGCGAGGACCATTCGCAACCGTCTCCATGAAGCTGGGCTACGGTCCCGCACACCGTTAGGCCGTCTTCCGCTCACGCCCAAACATCGTGCAGCCCGCCTCCAGTGGTGTCGCGACAGGCATGAATGGAGGGACGAATGGAGACGTGTCGTCTTCAGCGATGAGAGTCGCTTCTGCCTTGGTGCCAATGATGGTCGTATGCGTGTTTGGCGCCGTGCAGGTGAGCGCCACAATCAGGACTGCATACGACCGAGGCACACAGGGCCAACACCCGGCATCATGGTGTGGGGAGCGATCTCCTACACTGGCCGTACACCACTGGTGATCGTCGAGGGGACACTGAATAGTGCATGGTACATCCAAACCGTCATCGAACCCATCGTTCTACCATTCCTAGACCGGCAAGGGAACGTGCTGTTCCAACAGGACAAAGCACGTCTGCATGTATCCCGTGCCACCCAACGTGCTCTAGAAGGTGTAAGTCAACTACCGTGGCCAGCAAGATCTCCGGATCTGTCCCCCATTGAGCATGTTTGGGACTGGATGAAGCGTCGTCTCACGCGGTCTGCACGTCCACCACGAACGCTGGTCCAACTGAGGCGCCAGGTGGAAATGGCATGGCAAGCCGTTCCACAGGACTACATCCAGCATCTCTACGATCGTCTCCATGGGAGAATAGCAGCCTGCATTGCTGCGAAAAGTGGATATACACTGTACTAGTGCCGACATTGTGCATGCTCTGTTGCCTGTGTCTATGTGCCTGTGGTTCTGTCAGTATGATCATGTGATGTATCTGACCCCAGGAATGTGTCAATAAAGTTTCCCCTTCCTGGGACAATGAATTCACGGTGTTCTTATTTCAATTTCCAGGAGTGCATTAAAAAACAAAGATTTGAAAGTAAAATATGATGTACTGTCTTTCTTAAAATTTGTCAAATCTAAAATCGGTCTGGGCCTCTGGAGGAGCCAAGGTGAATATCTGCTCCAACCTCGACGTGAAACATTAAAACTGACCACACCCATCTCTAAAATGCAATCCTTTGCACCAATCCCATAGGGACTTGTTGCTCGCTGCCGGTTGCGAAAAAGCCTTTCCAGTGGAGGCCGAGCAACAGTGTGGTATGCAGGTGTGTATGGTGTAGATAATGTTTTATAGGCCTGGCGCACCATTAGTAGACGCCGCCGGAGGTGAGTGGCGGTTCACCTGCCTCTGCACAGAGGCTCGGTATGGGGCTCGTTCTGAACGCCCCAGTGGCCAACCGAATCCCCTCATGGTGCACCACATCCAACAGCTTTAAATAAGTGGGTCTTGCAGACCCATACACCGTGCATCCATAATCAAGCCGGGACTGCACAAAGGCTCTGTGAAACCGGAGCAGACAAGTCCTGTCTGCTCCCCATGTGTGGTGACTAAGACATTTTAAAATAGACAGCGCCTTAACAGACAGTTTTTTCAGTTCCTTAATGTGTGGCAGCCACGTAAGCTTAGAATCAAAAGTGAGGCCCAGAAACTTCACCGTGTCTTTAAAATTCAGAACGGTGTCCCTCATCCTCAACTCAGGCAAGTCAAAAATGGAACGAGAATGGTTAAAAAGAACACACACTGACATATAAGTTGAAAACTTAAAACCATTATTCTGTGCCCATTCATCCAAACGTCGCAGAGTGAGTTGCAACTGACTGGTCGTCGTTGCAAGGCTTGAAGAAGAGCAAAATACAGAGAAATCGTCCACAAACAAGGAACACTGCACAGGACTTTTCACGACAGACGTAATACTATTAATAGCAATGGCAAAGATCGTCACACTTAAAACACTACCTTGAGGGACACCGTTCTCTTGTTCAAAGCGACCAGACAGTACGTCTCCGACTCGGTACCGAAAATAACGTGGCGACAGGAAGGACCGAATAAAATTGGGAAGACATCCACGAAAACCCCATTCGTGGAGCTGCCTGATGATAAGATGCATCCAAGTAGTGTCGTATGCCTTTTCAGTGTCAAAAAATATTCCCAACAGGTTGTGCTGGCGCAGCAAAGCCTGTTGTAGAGCTGCCTCCAGGAGGGTCAGGTTATCAAAGGTGGAGCGATACCTCCTGAACCCACACTGAAAGTGACTAAGGAGTTGTCTGGATTCTAACATCCAGACAAGGCGGCGGTTGACCATCCGCTCCAAGGCCTTTCCCACGCAGCTAGTGAGGGCAACACTATGGTAGCTACCCGGGCACGTGTGGTCTTTCCCAGGTTTTAAAAGAAGAATTAAAATGGCTTCACGCCACGAGTCAGGGAAGTGACTGGACATCCAAACAAGATTAAAAAGTCGGAGGAGGATTTCTTTATTTCTCCCTGTGAGGCGCCGCAGCATGCTATAGAGGATTCTATCCTGACCAGGGGATGTATCACGAGCTCCACACAATGCAGAATCCAGTTTCCACATGGAAAATGGGCAGTTGTACTCTTCTGTATTTGGTGAGCGGAAGTCAAAACTGCTCCTCTCAGCAGCCACTCTGTAGGGCTGGAAAGCTGGATTCTCAATGGCGGTTGCAGTAATAGCTGAAATGAGCCGCCATAGACTGGGCAACATCTTGTGGGGTCGTTTGGAGAGTACCATTCCACATTATAGCAGCCATAGGGCACCTCCCACCTCTCCCAGAAATCCTCCTGATGGTCTCCCATACAATGGAACTTCGTGTAGAACGATTAATGGTGTTCAGGAACTGCTGCCACGACCTCTTCTTGCTCTCTCGTATAATCCGACGACACTTTGCCCTCGCCACCCGAAAGGCTGCAAGGTTCTCTACAGTTGGCCGGCATTTAAACCTACACAGAGCTGCCCTCCTAGCCCTGATTGCAGAGCGGCATTCGTCGCTCCACCAAGGGACAGGCTGCCGCTTCAGTTGTCCCGCAGACTGTGGGATGGACGCTTCACTGGCGCGGTGGATCACTTCAGTAATATGATCCACCCATTCCTGGACGCTGACCCGATGTTCAAACTGGGCTAGCTGACTATACAGTCCACAGTTGGCTCTACCGAGCACCCATCGACGCGGTTTCCTTTCCGGTTCCACTGCATGTGGCAGGTGAATCCAGATGGGGAAGTGATCGCTGCCGTGTAAGTCATCAACCACTTCCCATTGTAACGTCTAGTAAGAAAAAAACAATATATTATGTAGTAACGAGAAATTTATATGTATCATAGTGTGTTATTGTATGAAATTATGTATTTTTTTTATTATTTATTTTTGAGAACATCTGCGTCGGCGAGTAATGAAACCGCCACAGACGATAAATGTCCAACAAAGATTAAAATAGGTAACTAGTATATAATACGTGACAAGCATTAATTTCTTTGTCTTCTTCATCTGGGAGTCGAGCGAGTAAGATATCCTGTGTCGTAGTAGCGAACGCTAGTGTAGCATTCTTTTGTCGAGATTAAGAGATGTACGCCATTACGTGTGAATTCATAAAGGTGTGTAACAATTGAAATATTTAAATGTTTTAATAGAGTTATTTAAATGAAAACTTGCATTATTAATTGTTAAAGCTTGCTTGCCTATTATCCCATCCTGTTGAGACATTTTTCAGTTATATAAATATTATCTAGGTGCTGAGCTGCGTGGCGAACGAAAGAGCCGCTGCCGCGGCGTATTCAAACGACTTCCAATATAGTCTATCATACCGCAAGGAAGCGGTAAAGTAATAGTAAAATAATATTATTTCTTTTAGCTTCCAGACTTGCAGTGCAGATCAGCAGATTTTATGATGTGTTGCAGGTTGACGCGGGCTGCTGATAGTATATAATTCACAGTACAAATAAGTTAATGTACCTTCAAAATCTAATAGGAATCTTGCTGTGCTCCGTTCTGGTCTGGCAAACTTCATAGTGAAAACGTATTTTTCCAATAAGAGTCTCATGTTCTTGTGCTAGTCGTGGTATTGAATGGTGTTTTACCGAGAAACAAAATCCACTGCAAAATTTTGTTGTTGAACGATCATACGAACTATAAAGTAGGGAAGATATGTTGATTTTTAGAATGAGTTACAGTCACGAAAAAACGTTCCTTTAACTGTAGGCCAGATACAGAACAATAAGATCTCAATATATATATTTTGTTTTGTTAAAAGGTAATGATGATAAAGAAATTCAAAGCACAGCATTGATAAAAAGTATTTCGCGGCTCTTTTCATATATGCGTTGTTACGCTAATAATAATAATAATAACAGAAAAGAGTTTATAACGAACCAATTACGACAGAGACGCGAAACCATTCAGCAGTGTGGGCGATGGCTGGAGAGCAAAGCGACAGATCAATGGCAGAGAACGACCAAGTTGCAATGCAAAAATGCGTGCTTTGACCTGTATTTAGCAAATAGGCACTGGAAGACAGAAGAAGCCGCTCGATTGCTCTACCCCTGGAGCAAGTACTCACAGAGCCCCAAAGCATTTTGTGTGCATTAAAATCACCACAGAGGATCAAGGGGTAGGGGAGCTGTGTAAGAAGATCACTGAGAGCCTCTTCGTCGAGCACGTCATGTGGGGGTAGGTAAAGCAAACATACTGTTAGCATATGACGCAGATGTACTAATATTGCAACTGCCTGTATATTCGTCGTGAGGGAGAGAGGGAGGAGTGGTAGTCGGTGTTGACGAAGATGCCTACTCCTCCTCGAGCTCTCTGTCCACTCAGATCGCCCTTTTTATGGAGGACATAACCACGTAGCTCAGGGGTGTATGTTTCACTAAAATTTGCCTCTTGCAGACACACACACATAGGTCTATCTGTGTCCTGAACCCTTGCAGGTTCCATTGTAATATGGGAGCCATCACGGTGGTTGTATTTTCTGCCTCTCTTTCCGCCGGGGTGGGGAGACCGCAGCGGGTGGAGGCTCAGTCTTGAGGCGACATGATTGCCCCATATTATCAGACTGCATCAGCTCTGGGGAAGAGTCTGATGAAGCGTCTGGTGGGACCACATTAACATGATCCGAGGGTTTACCAGCCGATTTTATCTGTTGGTGCTGCTTGACGTGTGCTTTCCTTTGTTTAGGGGGCTTTGCTGGAACTGGAGCTGGGGTGCTTATGACCATGCTGGGCATCTGAGATGCCTGGAGCTCTTACATGTTAACTACTGTACCTTTCTCTGCTGTTCGAGGAGGGGCTACAGGCTCTGATACACTTGCTGCCTTGCAAGTGCACTGACATGTGCAGGTGTTCGTGCCAACACTAACAACCTCCGTCTGTGTAGATGCATCGACTTTTGGAGGCGGCTTCTGAATAATGGAGGCAAAAGACGTAACGAATGTGGGGGGCTGCATGGCCTTAAAGATCTTTATGGCTTCACTGTAGGGGATACACTTAGTTGTTTTTATTTCTTGTATTTTACGTTCCTCTAGGAAGATTCTACAGTCCCTACTCCAAATAGGCTGGCTTTCAGAACAGTTTATACATCTGACAGGAGACGAACAGTCAACTCCGTCATGGGCAGCCTTACTACAGTTGCCACACATCGCTTCTCCTTTACACCCTAGAGTTGTATGCCCAAAACGCTGGCACTTAAAACAGCGCATTGAGTTTGGGACATACGACAGTACGTTTAGGCGAAGAAATCCTGCCTTGACGTGTTCTGGGAGTTTGGGGGGTATTGAAAGTAAGAATGAAGGAGTCAGATTTCACCAGGTTCCCATCCACCCTTTTCATGATGTTCTGAACGTCAACAATTCCCTCCTGAGCCCACTCACTCTTTAATTCTTCTACAGGAATGTCAACGAGATCCCTACAGGTCACAACACCCTTGCTGAAGTTCAGGGTGCTGTGAAGCTCTGTATCGATTGTGTATTCCCCCAAGCTTTTAGCTGTTTGAAGGTTAACTGCTTGCTGAGAAGTTGATGTTTCAACAAGCACTGTCTCATTCCGTAAACGCTTCACTGATTTTAAAGTTCCAGCTATTCCTTCTAGACCCTTTTGGATATAGAATGGCGAAACCTTTTTGAAAGGAACCCTCTTTCCTTTTTATTATTAAAAACACATTTTGGTTATCAGTATGTGCTCTGTTACTCTGAACTGCTGTACGTTTGCTGACACCTGAGTCAGGAGGACTGGCTAACCTAGCCCTCTTGTTTGATTGGGTGGTAGTGCCTACCAGTCAGCCGGCCGAAGTGGCCGTGCGGTTAAAGGCGCTGCAGTCTGGAACCGCAAGACCGCTACGGTCGCAGGTTCGATTCCTGCCTCGGGCATGGATGTTTGTGATGTCCTTAGGTTAGTTAGGTTTAACTAGTTCTAAGTTCTAGGGGACTAATGACCTCAGCAGTTGAGTCCCATAGTGCTTAGAGCAATTGAACCATTTTTTTTTTTTTTTTGCCTACCAGTGGTCCACCCATCCCACTGGCCAGTGAAAAATTAGAAGGAGAAAAAGAGGAAGAATTCGTGGTATCCATGGTTGTCCCACGAGCAGCTAGGATCTCTTATGTCCATCCAGACAGAGCACCGCATGCCTGGATAAGCCTTGTACAACTGAGGTGCGGCAGGTTCCCCAGAGGTTGCCCGCTAGCAACTGTTCCACCTCAACAGCCATGCATCTTATCGGCGCGCAGCAAACCTTAAGATTGAAGGGTTTTTTATAGAGGTATGTACCGTCCTCGCGATCCAGGCAATCAAGCCAAGATCCCACGTCCCTGCGGCACACAACGTTCCACCGTTGCGCCACACGGTGGTCGCTGAAGCATGCCCAGAGCTTACGGTGTCAGAGGACTGGCGGCGCACACCAGTCCACAGCCTGGCGACCCCGGGTTCGCCAAGCCCGTACCCAGCAAATGAATGCTGAGTTCCCTGAGGGGGTCACGGGTCAGCCGGCTCGTCTGAAATCAAAATTGAGTTGACGTTAGCGAAGTATATAAAATTCTTTAGGAGTTGTACCTCGCTTAAGTTATTTGGACCATAGGAAACAAAATGGTGGCCATTTGAAAAAAATATGGTTTTTTTCATCGATTTTTCGATTTCGTCGGCCAAGTAAAAATATTTATAGTTGATGGATCAGAATAAAAGAGGTACAATTCCTAGACAATTTAGTTAGCTTCATCGGAAACAAAGAAACATGTCAATCGGTTCAGTAGATTTGAAGTTACCATACCGCATGATAAAAAAACGTCATTTCGAGAAAAACGCGTTTGAAGTTTTGACTACACATAAATGCAATATTATGCAACGTACGTTCAATCTGCTATACCGGGTCCATAAACTAGTCCTTCCTCTCCCTCACAGAGGGCGTCCTGCTCGATCTGGGCCCTCCTGCGCTGCTCCAGAGCCTCTCGTACGGCCGGTGACAAGCAGTTTTCGGCCACTTGAATCCCCAGTGGTCGTCCGAATGCTTGGCGAACTTCGTCGAACAGAGTCCCAGGATGACGTCCCTCGTTGTTATGGTCTACAGAATTGCTGAATACCCTTCGTTGAAGCTGCTCACTGCCAGGAAAGTCGTAATCTCCACAGTCTTCGCACCAGAATGCAAATGCTTGGGGCTAACTTCCAAACACGCCCGTTCAAACTTTCATTTGAATTTTGTGTGTTTCTTCCCAAGCACCAGTACAATAACTCGTCCTCCGAAAGAAAAAAATGGTGCGTGAAAAAGGCCGATTTCAAGCAGGTGCATTTTTTTGTTCAACAGCGAATAACAAACATTTCCGTTCCGTATTCGGAAAAACCGTTTCAGGGGTGGATTCTAAACACTTTTATGGACCAATAAATGCAATTTAAAACAGATCGATTTTTTTAACCAAAAAATAGTAAACCTCCCCTTAATTGTATGATACATGTACTTCTCAATTTTTTGGCTTAAACTTTTCAAAGGCTACACATATACTTCTCAAATTTTTTGGGTTAAACTTTTCAAAGGCTTTATATTTTTCTGAACTGCAGTTTCTTAGTTGTTATGAAAAAGCAGTGTTCTAATTACTGACGTAAATAACCTATTATTACTATTGTTTTATTATTATCTGCATTAAAATACTGTATATACTTTACAGCAATTAAATAATTATTATTACTATTGTGTTGAAACATTTTGTATATTTTAGTATTATTATTATTATAAACATCCAAACTTTGAATCCCTGTCCTGAACCAAATCCCAGAATCCACACCTGCATGGCAACACGCAGCGTGTGCGTGTTATCTGGCCATGTTGCGTTATGATTTCCACCTGAAAAGTTCAAGCAACATATTGTTTTACAGGTCAGGCAACCGCAGCCAGAGTTGCACATGGGGCAAAAATCGTCCGCATAGGCTGTTAAAATACTTTTATAAAAAAAGTCACGAAAGGTTTCGCTTCAATGGAAATGCATCTTCAGGTGATGTGTGCAAGAAACTGAAAATTAAAGAATTGCAATGGTTTCAAAAACAGTTATGCCATACCAGAAAGCGCCATACATCAGTGAGAGCTGAGTACTCAGAAGTTTCCCTGTCTTTTTGAACGGTCATTTTGCAGCAGAATAAATGCTACGAGGCTGTTCCCATCGTTTATCACTAAGATTCATTTTTTCCCTTTATTGTTATTTTAACACCTTTACAGAAGGTGGGCTGGCAGCAGCATCCTACACCGCTCTTCAGCCACAGGTTTGACAATGAAAAAATATAAAGAAGACACAGAAAGGAACTGAGCAAAGTGGCGGGCAATAAACAGTAGAAACAGAAAACAAAAAACACGAAGCCGTTCACACTCGACGAAAAACGCACTAAAAACTGTCAGCACAGCGCACAAACACTGACGACTTCGACGGCACAGATGAACCACCAATATTCTTTTTTTTTTCTTTATTGTTATTTTTAAACCCGTACATCAGGCAGGCTGTCAGCAGCATGTTACGCTGCCCTTCAGCCATAGAATAGACAAAGAAACAACAGAAAGAATACATATAAGTTACATAACGGTGGGTAATAAAACAGTAGACACATAAAGACAAACACGGAGCCATTCACACTCGGCGATAATCCACACTACAAACTGTTGACACGACACACAAACACTGAAGATGTTGATGGCACAGGTGAACGATGGAGTGCGACGGTGAACACTGAACACTAAAGACGATGGCACACATGAGACACTGATGGCGATAATCTCCGGCGCGCGAATGTACACGTAGCGTGTGCGAGACCGAGGACCTGCCAAGAGGGGTAGAAGGGTGAGGAGGGGGGGGAGACGGGAGAACAACGATGCCAATGGCTGAGGAGATGGGAGGAGGAGTAGAGGGACAGGAGAGGGGAAGCCTGGGGGAGGAGTGGGGAGAAATGGAGGAGGGAGGGAAGGGGGAGAGATGGGAGGGAGGGTGCCCAAAGGAGCAAACACAGGAAAAGGGAGGGAGGATCAAAGTTGGCAGGAGGGGTAGATGGAGGGGAGGAGGGCATCATCAGGGAGGGGGAGCTGGCGGAAGCCACCTTGGGAGAGGGTAAGGAGGGTGGAGAGATGGAGAGCAGGCGGGACATGGGAATACAGGCGTGGCAGCGGGAGGGGGTGGGAGAGGATGGGGGAGACAAGCGGGTGAGGAGGATCGAGTTTATGGGAGGTGTAGAGGATCTGTATCCATTCAAGGAAAAGGAGAAGGTGGGGAACGGAATGAGGTCGTACAGGATTCGCGTGGGGGAGGGGAGACAGATGTGATAGGCGAGGCCAAGAGCATGGTGTCCAAGGATCTGAAGGGACTTGTAAAAGGTAGGGGGGGGGCGGAGATCCAGGCAGGATGGGCATAACAGAGGATAGGGTATACAAAAGGTACAGAAGGGGGGAGAGGACTTGGGGCACACCAGCGGAGGGAAAAAAGGTGTAGGAAACCGTGTTATGGATGGTGATGTAGGAAGGATGGTGGGAGAGGAAGGAGCCGATCAGACGGACGTAGTTAATGGGAAGGGCAAAGGTTTGGAGCTTGAAGAGGAGACCGGAACGCCATATGCGATCATAAGCACGTTCGAGGTCCAGGGAGAGGAAGATTGCAGAGCGACGGGAATTAAGCTGTTCGGAAAGGAGATGAATGAGGTGAAGGAGAAGGTCGTCGGAAGAGAAGGACAGCCGAAAGCCACACTGGTTAATGGGAAGGAGGCGGTGCTGGCGGAGATGCTGGTGGATGCGTCGGGTGAGTATGGATTCCAGGACCTTGCTGAAGACTGAGGTAAGGCTGATGGGACGGTAGGAGGAGACGGCGGGTGGCGGTTTGCCAGGTTTAAGGAACATCAGGATACGGGAGGACCAATATTTTTTTTTCTTTATTGATTTTCAATTCCCCCCGAAGGGGGGCGGGCTGGCAGCAGCTTACTACGCTGCTCTACAGCCTACAGACTTTTTTTTTAAAAAAAAAGGAAGAAGAAAGAAACAAGGAAAAACAGGCGATAAAATGGTGATTTAAAGTGTAAAATGGCGTAATGACCAATATTCAACCAACAGCGCGCTAAAATTTGTCTGTGGTCAAACTAACTGGGATCGCGCCGCACCTATAAGCGAGAGGAAACCAGATAAAACTGTTTAAATTTCTGACTTCAGTGTAATGAAGGAAACAACTAAAAACGCCACATTAGCGCATCTTATTTTCGAGAGAGAAGTGTAAAAGGGCCTTGAATGTCTAGCTATGCGTGGACATGGAAGTGTGCACGATGCCACTGCAAACAGTACTAGCCACCTGCGCAAGGTGGCGCTAGCGCGAGAATCAGTCCGAACTGACGCATCTATGCCAAGAAAGGTGGGGATTGGCTTACATGTTTATGGTCATTAGGAATTTCTTTTTAAAAAAACATTTATAGTTAAAAACCGTTAAAATACAAGTTAGTACACTACTGAAAAAACCTAGTTAATAACGTGAATCTTTTAAATGCTACATTGCGCCATATTTTTTAGAACCAGCAAGCATATAGCGTATCCGTACTATTGCACAGCACATAAAGAAGTTTTTGAAGCCAATTACGTTAACTGAAAATAAAAATAAACAAAACAATTCTTACGAAAGCAAAGTTACAACAAAGAATAACAGTCTCCTGTATGAATGCAACAGTTAGGTGAGCTAACTATTATCTATCAAAATTGGTTAGTAGACGCCTGTGGCGCAGCTCCGTCTGCACGTTAAGAGTAGTTTTGGGGAACGTTTTTAGTGACCGATAAATTTCAGTCTTCTCTAAAACGTTGAGTATAATACCCTTATTTTCACAGTGCAGCACCTGCAAATTTGAATAGAGGCTACTAATTCAATGGCCTGTTTCACACAAATGGACTTTGAGCTGACCATATAACACATAAAGTCAAGCCCCACCTCTGTTGTCATAAACCGCATCAGTTCGGTCCGTGACTCGAGCTAGCGCCACCTTGCACACGTGGCTCGTAATTCCGACCCTTCTGTATTGTTTACTTCTCTGTCGAAGTTGAGAAATGCTAATGTGGTGTTTTTAGTTCTTCTCATAACTATACGGAAGTCAGAAATTTAAAACGATTTGAATTAACAAGACCGCTCCGGACTGTTAAAATTCTTTATATGAGAACACCACCTGTTTCGCAAATTGGAAATGAATCTTCAGGTGCTTCAAGACAAAAGTTTAAAGATTCTATTTAAACTGGATAAAGCCACTCCCAACATTTACAGCCAAGTATTTAAAACTTCTGACACACAAGTCTGCGAGCCCCCCGCAACAGCATCGCTTCCTCCCCAGGCTGTCTACAATATAGGTTAGGGATGGCCTTAACCCTTAACACATTTTATAATAGACGATCGCACTTTTGTGAGTCAGAAGTTTTATATACCTGAGATATAAATATTGAGAATGGCTTCATCCGGTTTAAACAGAACCTTTAATCTTTTGATTTGAAACACCTCAAGATGGAAATTTAATTGGCGAAACTGGTCGTGTTCTCCAATAAAGAATTATAACAGTCGCAGCTGTCTTATTTATTCAAATCGTGGTATATTTCGGCTGTGGTTGCCCTTCATATAAAGTAGTGTGTAGAAATTTAGAAGTTTTACATATCTTTCTCTCCCTTATAGGTGCGCCACGATCCCAGTCAGTCTGATGACAGGCAACAGCTTTTAGCTCGCTGTTGGTTTAATATTGACGATAAACGATGGTGATTGGCTCGTACCACGGCTGTTTAAAAAGATAAAGAAACTTGTGAATACTAAGCTGTCACTGATAGATAGCGCTTTGTGGTATGACGTATCTATTTCTAAAGCCAAAGTAATTCTTTAACGTTTCAGTCTCTTAAACAGATCACCCAAAGATGCAACTCCACTGATGCGGAACAAGTCGTGACTTTTTAATGAGAGTATCTTAACAGCAAGAGGGGAAGATTTTTTCACGATGTGCAATTCCAGTAACGTTCTGCACACGTAATAACAGGTATATACTCTGACCATCCGTAGGAATGTTTTTCTCCGTATTGAAACTGATATTACGTAATTTATGTTACTGTGGTCATCATGCAGAAGACTGTTTTGATGCAGTCTTTATGCTAGTCTATTGTGTAAAAACATGTCCCGGCCGGGTTGGGGATTTTCTCTGCCTGGGGCTGGGTGTTTATGTTGTACTCATCATTTCATCATTATCATTTGTGACAGTGACCACATTGGATTGTGAAAAGAAAATTGGACTGTGTAAAGATTGGGACTTTGTAGGGGCGCTGATGACCAAGCAGTTGAGGGCCCCAGAAACCAAACATCGTCAAAATCATTGTGTAAAAATCTCTGAATAACTACTGCTACCGATATGCATTGGGACTTGTTGCAGTATTCAAGCTTGGTCTCCCTCTCCACTTTTTACTCTCCCCCCTCTCCCCACTAATTAACCACTCCTTCATGTCTCAGGATGTGTCCCGTCAACCGATCTTTTCTTTTGGTCAAGTTGTGCACAATTTTTGCGCAAGTTTCATTCAGTATCTTCTCGTTAATCATTAGATCGACCCATCTAATCTTCTGAATTCCTCCAAAGCTTTACATTTCCAAAGCTACTATTGTCTTATTGTCCGAACTATTTATCCCCTACGTTTCACTTCCGTACAAGGCAACACCGTCTCTAGGCCCGAAACGACTGCATGTTATTCTGTTAAGTCGTAGATTTAGCGTTGCTGCGACGGGAAATACTATGACTTCAGCACCGCTACGTGCAATTAGCTAGGTTCATTTGGTTAGCATATTGTTGATGGATAGTTACGTCTTTGCTCCGGACCGCGGAGGCGATTTACTGCAGTCAGGGCAGATGAGAAGCTTTACAGAACATTGTGGTGATAGAGCATACAAACTATTACTCTGTGGCGCTGGTCAGAGAATTTTGCTATGGATCTACTGCTCCGGAGAGCCTCGTTCCAACTTCTGCTGTGGTTCAGGCGTTGTGAAATAGGATATTGACAACAGCTTTTGAAGTGCCGCTGACGTCAATGTAAATGGTGCACCACTCCAAATTTCACATCAGCCAAGCCTTCTAAAACCGTAACTACTGAAACAGTTACAGTGCAAGGTTCCAAAGACACAGTTTTATGAAAAGAAGACAAATACTCGTAATCAAAATCAGTGTACAATGCAAGTCTGTATCTGTCCTGCCAGCGACCAAGTCCAATTAGAAAATGCCACCTCTATCATGTTAGAAACATTGTCGTAGAGTATCAGTTCTTTTTCAGTCCAATGTTCGGTATGGCTGTCGCTGTGGCGGCTACTGCTGTGGACACTCTCGAAGACTCTTCGCTGGATAACACAAAAACACCGCTTAGGCCGCAGAGTACGACCTATACAATAGAGCGGAGTGATACTGCAGCTCCTTCCTATTCGCTGCACGTGCCAGCGACACAGGACATAGTCCCTAAATGTTGACTACCACTGCAGAAGTCGGCTGGAGTACTGACGTACTAGTTTCGTCTGCCGTAAATGCAGTCTAAAAACTCCTCCCATGGCTGAAGCGTAATTTATGTGCGACTCGGGGTTACAACAGCTTTAATACACTAAGGTGATAAAACTCGAATGATCACGATATGCACATACACAGATGGCGGTACTGTAGTGTACACGATGTATAAAAGGGTAGTGCATTGGCGGAGATGTCATTTGTACTTACGTGATCCATGTGAAAAGGTTTCCGACGTGATTATGAACGCACGATGGATATTAACAGACTTAGAACACGAATTCGTAAATGGAACTAGACGCACGGGGCAGTTAGGAAATTCAATACTCCGAGATCCACAGTGTCAAGGATGTGCCGAGAATACCAAATTTCAAGTGCTACCTCTCACCATGGACAATGCAAGGACTGATTGCCTTCACCTAGTGACCGACGGAAACGGCATTTGCGTAGAGTTGTCAGTGCTAACAGACAAGCAGTGCAGACCGCAGAAATCAACGTGGGACGTACGACGAACGTATCCATTAGGATAGTGCGGCGAAATTTGGCGTTAATGGGCTATGGCAGCAGGCAACCTACGCGAGTGCCTTTGCTAACAGCACAACATCGCCTGCAGCGCCTCTCAAGGGCTCGCGACCATATCGGTTGGACCCTTGACGACTGCATAAACGTGGCCTCGTCACTGGATCTCGATTTCAGTTGGTAAGGGCTGATGGTAGAGCTTGAATATGGCGCAGACCCCGTGAAACCATGAACCCAAATTGTCAACGAGGCACTGTGCAAGGTGGTGGTGGCTCCATAATGGTGCCGGCTGTGTTTGCTTGGAAAGGACTGGGTCCTCTGGTCCAACTGAACCAATCATTGACTGAAAACGGGTATGTTCAGCTAATTTGAGATCATTTGCAGCCATTCATGGACTTCATGTTCTCAAACAAAGATGGAATTTCTATGGATGACAATTAGCCATGTCAACGGGCCACAATTGTGTCCGATTGGTTTGAAGAACATTCTGGACAATTTGAGCAGCCGGCCGCGGTGGTCTAGCGGTTCTAGGCGCTCAGTCCGGAACCGCGCGACTGCTACGGTCGTAGGTTCGAATCCTGCCTCGGGCATGGATGTGTGTGATGTCCTTAGGTTAGTTAGGTTTAAGTAGTTCTAAGTTCTAGGGGACTGATGACCACGGATGTTAAGTCCCATAGTGCTCAGAGCCATTTGAACCAATTTGAGCAAATGATTTGGCCAACCAGAACGCCCGATATGAATGCCATCGAACATATGCGGGACCTATGCGGGAGGTCAGTTCGTACACAAAATCCGGCACCAGCAACAGTTTCGCAATTATGGACGAAAAATGGTTCAAATGGCTCTGAGCACTATGGGACTTAACAGCTATGGTCATCGGTCCCCTAGAACTTAGAACTACGTAAACCTAACTAACCTAAGGACATCACATACGTCCATGCCCGAGGCAGGATTCGAACCTGCGACCGTAGCGGTTGCGCGGTTCCAGACTGAAGTGCCTAGAAGCGCTCGGCCATACCGGCCGGCCTCAATATTTCTGTAGGTGATTCGAACGACTTGTTGAGATCATGCCAAATCGGGTTGTTGCACTGCGCCGGGCAAAACGAGGCCCGACATGATATTGGGAGGTACCAATGACTTTTGTCACCTGAATGTAGGCATTTAGACAGAAATAAAATGCAATTTTATAATGTATTTCCTTTCCATTATCCTTAATCATTTGGTGTTTCCAAAGTTACGGAAAGTAGTGTACATGTAAAGAAAACACTTTCTGAGAATGTAAATCATTGAAATGGTTTCTGGTACCAGTATTCTTAAGTACATGGAACCAATTCAGAGTGTAAGCACTGTCTTAGAATTATTTTTCTTCTGCTTCACTTTGTGCAGCAGAACAGAGTATATTTGAAATAACTGGGGGAACTGTTGAACTACACGATTTGCTGAAACAACTGAACCTGTACTTGCCAGGCCTGAATACTTACCATGTGACAACGTTGAAAATAAATACACGCTTTTTTAAAATACGATATCATGTGCTAACAAATGATGACGATGAAGGCGACGGTGAGGGCACGGGTTGATTTCACTTAAATTCGCTATCGATGATTTCACAGAGAGCTTTCCTAATTTTCCATGAAAAACAACCTCAGATATTTTTTCTGCAGTGCAACGTTGAACGTCATACGGTTCTCGTAGCTGCAGGCTAACAGCCCGCCAATAGACCTCAGCTGTTTTGTTTTTTCTTTTCTTTACATTTTTTGTGCAGCTGAAAGTAACGACTGTGGCATCTCGATTAATCTTTTCCTGAATGTAAGGCAATGAGTTTTCTTCTTCTGAGGTTCAGAAAACTGCAACTGTTTTTAATTTCTGTGCAAGGATTTGTAATGCCTGATTTCCGGCATCCATGTTGCAGTACTGCTTCTCCCCACAAACTTCTACAGTCCTTGTGTAGTTCCAAGAACTCCATAAAGACTTGTCGTTCTGTTGCAAAGTCACCATTATGACGCACAGGCGCACGACCTTCTGGCAATGAAGTGCAGAGCACAATTGACAAGCGTTATCATAGGACAGAGCTATGGTGCGGTCAGGCGGTCGGGTGGCGCGGCCGTTCGACAGTGACCCGACTAGATAAGGATGGCGGTTATCGCCGATACAACCAAACTGAATGTTAAAACCGCTCAAAATGACCAGTTTCTAAAGTAACGATCTTCGATTTTTTTTATTTCTGCTATTTTCTGTAATAAATGTAGAAATCGAACAAACACTGAAAAATTTTGACTCGCTCGGTTTCAAGATACATAGCATCGAAATACTGAATTACTCGTAAATAGGCAATCAAAAGAAAACTTAGTCCGTCCACCGTTCACAGGTTTTCTGGAAAAGTAGTAAGTGACTGAATACTACAAATGCCGGCCGCGGTGGTCTAGCGGTTCTGGCCCTGCAGTCCGGAACCGCGGGACTGCTACGGTCGCAGGTTCGAATCCTGCCTCGGGCATGGGTGTGTGTGATGTCCTTAGGTTAGTTAGGTTTAAGTAGTTCTAGGGGACTTACGACCTAAGATGTTGAGTCCCATAGTGCTCAGAGCCATTTGAACCATTTTTGAATACTACAAATAATCATCGGTATTCTCCTACTGATTCTATTTTTTTAACTCTGCTCAAAAATCGTGTTCTATTCGGGGATCTTATTAGTATCTGGGCATTACGAATAGTCAGCATTAAAGGGTGAAAACTGATTCTGAAGAACTATTTCTGGTGATCATATGTCCGTTTTCAAAGGCTACAAGCAGATAAAGCCATACTGTGTACACACATCAGTAGATTAGCTACTTTATATTTTTATTGTATACTATGAATTAATTGTTGTCAAATTTTTAATGTATTATTCATACCATAATTTCCTTTCTCTCCTATTATTTTATAGAAATGGCAGACAAATCTAATCTTTTCAAGCAAATCAAGCACTGTACTTAATTGATACGTTATTTCATAAAATATTTCCAGTCGAGGGTTGGTGCCATTCTGCAACATAACGGATTTCCCGCGATGACCGTACAAAACTACCGTGCAGACTAGGTGTGGGCAGTCATGCACATTGCACGTACAAGCTTACCTTAATCCATGACACGCGGAAACATTGACATTATTGTCTGGGCAGTGCTGCACCGATTTTTACGCCGTGTTGTTGCTCGTTTCGGTCGCCCTTGTTATTAAAATAGAACGGATGGCTTTTCCCATTTTTTTAACGCAATATATCAAACTAATGCAAGTTTTACGAATCAAAATCACTCATTTTTTTTAAAAAATGGTTTATTTAAAAAAGAAAAATTTTAGAATGCAGCTATAGCTAGCTGATAATTCGATTTTTTACGCGGTTATTAGTAAAAAATAAAAAACGTCTACTATAACCGAGGCCGAGCAAATACCTAAACATACCTGTTTTTTAGATTTAAAATGCCGGCATCAGCTTTAACTGGTTGGTTTTACCCATACCTACGACACAGCTACACACGACCCGACAATGCGTCTGACTTGACCAAATGCGGCCACACCGCCTGACCAAATCAGATCGTCTGTAGGCGGCTTAGTTTACTATAGATTAACTGAACGTGGCACTATTAGCGGCTGACCTGATACACAAGACTCCTCCATATGCACTCTCTGCAGCATCACAAAAAAGCCGGCCTCGGTGGCCGAGCGGTTCTAGGCGCTTCAGTCCGGAACCGCGAGACGGCCACGGTCGCAGGTTCGGATCCTGCCACGGGCATGGTTGTGGGTGATGTCCTTGGGTTAGTTAGGTTTAAGTACACTACTGGCCATTAAAATCGCTATTCCAAGAAGAAATGCAGATGATAAACGGCTATTCATTGGACAAATATTTATACTATAACTGAAATGTGATTACATTTTCACGCAATTTGGATGCATAGATCCTGAGAAATCAATACCCAGAACAACCACCTCTGGCCGTAATAACGGCCTTGATACGCCTGGGCATTGAGTCAAACAGAGCTTGGATGGCGTGTACAGGTACAGCTGCCCATGCAGCTTCAACACGATACCACAGTTCATCAAGAGTAGTGACTGGCGTATTGTGACGAGCCAGTTGCTCAGCCACCATTGACCAGACGTTTTCAATTGGTGAGAGATCTGGAGAATGTACTGGCCAGGGCAGCAGTCGAACATTTTCTGTATCCAGAAAGGCCCGTACAGGACCTGCAACATGCGGTCGTGCATTATCCTGCTGAAATGTAGGGTTTCGCAAGGCTCGAATGAAGGGTAGAGCCACGGGTCGTAACACATCTTAAAAGTAACGTCCACTGTTTAAAGTGCCGTCAATGCGAACAAGAGGTGACCGAGACGTGTAACCGCCCGCATCTCGTGGTCGTGCGGTAGCGTTCTCGCTTCCCCCGCCTGGGTTCCCGGGTTCGATTCCCGGCGGGGTCAGGGATTTTCTCTGCCTCGTGATGGCTGGGTGTTGTGTGCTGTCCTTAGGTTAGTTAGGTTTAAGTAGTTCTAAGTTCTAGGGGACTTATGACCACAGCAGTTGAGTCCCATAGTGCTCAGAGCCATTTGAACCATTTTTGAGACGTGTAACCAATGGCACCCCATAACATCACGCCGGGTGATACGCCAGTATGGCGATGACGAATACACGCTTCCAATGTGCGTTCACCGCGATGTCGCCAAACACGGATGCGACCATCATGATGCTGTAAACAGAACCTGGATTCATCCGCAAAAATGACGTTTTGCCATTCGTGCACCCAGATTCGTCGTTGAGTACACCATTGCAGGCGCTCCTGTCTCTGATGCAGCGTCAAGGGTAACCACAGCCATGGTCTCCGAGCTGATAGTCCATGCTGCTGCAAACGTCAAAAATGGTTCAAATGGCTCTGAGCACTATGGGACTCAACTGCTGTGGTTATCAGTCCCCTTGAACTTAGAACTACTTAAACCTAACTAACCTAAGGACACCACACACATCCATGCCCGAGGCAGGATTCGAACCTGCGACCGTAGCAGTCGCACGGTTCCGGACTGCGCGCCTAGAACCGCGAGACCACCGCGGCCGGCTGCTGCAAACGTCGTCTAACTGTTCGTGCAGATGGTTGTTGTCTTGCAAACGTCCCCATGTTTTGACTCAGCGATGGAGACGTGGATACACGATCCGTTACAGCCATGCGGATAAGATGCCTGTCATCTCGACTGCTAGTGATACGAGGCCGTTGCGATCCAGCACGGCGTTCCGTATTACCCTCCTGAACCCACCGATTCCATATTCTAACAGTCATTGGATCCCGACCAACGCGAGCAGCAATGTCGCGATGCGATAAACCGCTATCGCGATAGGCTACAATCCTTACACGAAGCATCACAACAACGTTTCACCAGGCAACGCCGGTCAGTTGCTGTTTGTGTATGAGTAGGCCTATTCGGTTGGAAACTTTCCTCATGTCAGCACGTTGTAGGTGTCGCCACTGGCGCCAGCCTTGTGTGAATGCTCTGAAAAGCTAATCATTTGCATATCACAGCATCTTCATCCTGTTGGTTAAATTTCGCGTCTGTAGCACGTCATCTTCGTGGTGTAGCAATTTTAATGGCCAGTAGTGTAGTTCTAAGTTCTAGGGGACTGATGACCTCAGATGTCGCCATAGTGCTCAGAACCATCACAAAAAACGTGGGTGAATGTTGTCCCTGAGTCCTCTATCCAGCGTTTTACATGAGTGTGTGACAATTTTGGAAGAGCTGAGATCCAAATTTGACGTCGAGTGGCTAGACAATGGCAAACCGTCACGTTAGAAAACCCTTAAGTACTGCGGTTACTGCAGGAGGGCCTGGTTTCTAAGGCATCATTATGTGAAGGCCTTTCCTTTTCGTGTGAAGATGCGTCGAACACGATTCGCCATATCACGCTTTTGTGTTTCTTCGTTATTACTATTCGGTGAGGCTTACAGAAGGCGTCGGCTCAGTTCTGTGGTGGGCCAGTTCGATGTGTTCGTTTTGGATGTAGTTTGACATTTGAGCCTCGTATGCGACACTAAGGGCGTCATTCTTCTCCAGACGTCACTGCAACGCAAGGAAACGTTTCTCGGTATTACTGAGGTTATTTGGAAGAATGACTTTCGATTTTCGTGGAAGACAGACTATGTATTTCGTTGATCCTCGACAGAATAGAAAGCGTGAAATTTCTCGTTGGTGTTCTGAATCTTTCGCACTCATTTTGCGACCTTGATCGTCGCATATCGCTATTATCCCAAAAGACCCTGACTGTGTTGTTAAATGCTTGGTTGCATGGCAGGTTGGCGAGGTTAACGGGCTTAACCGATTTCGCTAAGAATCCAAACGATTTTAGAAGGTATTAAGGCTAGAGATATGCATGGCACTCCATGGGAAGATTATCATATTCTTCTGCCAAGTCGGCCAGTTGAAAATTAGTAATGTGTTTCGTTTAAAATTCTTGAGGTACGGCGGATAGGTTGAAAAGGAATGAAAACTCTCAATCACAGTAACATCATTTTGAGCATGGCTCCATGAGCTTCTCAGGGTCAGTCAGTCAAAACGCCAAGTGTGTGTGTGTGTGTGATGTAGCAAATGAAGACTCAAATGTATCGATGGTTTGTGGATGATTTCCAGTGACTTCTAGTTTTAAGTAATCGATCAACAATCTACTGATAAAACTAGAGTGGTTGCCTCGTCTAGAATGCAGCATGTGAGTCTACATACTCTGGCGGGCCCTATTACTGCATGCATAAACAGATGAGTCAACATTTTGAACATAATAATATACACACCTCCTCACAGTATGGTTTCAGATCTAGCCTTTCTACAGTCAAAGCCGTTGAGAATATGATAGCAAAAACATACAATTGTTTTGAAAATAAAGATATTATCTGTGCAACATTGTTGGACCTCAGGAAAACTTTTGATATGGTCTCCCACAATATTCTAAAAAAAAACTCTACCGCGATGGAGTGAGAGAGAATGCTCTATGTATAATGCACTCACACTAGAAAAACCGTTAGTTAAGGTAAATAATCAAGTGTCAGAATGTCTCCCAGTTGTAAAGGGTGTACCTCAAGGCTCTGTTCTTGGACCTATCCTTTTCATTATTTATATAAATGATTTACCTGCAGTTGTATCATGTGATGCACATGTGTTACCAATCTTGAAAATGTGCAACACAGCATGGCAGTGGCAATGGAGAGGTGCACTACTTGGTTTGAGGCAAATGTACTGCAGAAGAATGATAGTAAAACTGAAGCTATTGTATTCAACCTTAATGCTCCCAGTCATTGTAACAAAACAGTAAAATTATTAGGATTTAATATAGATCATAAGCTCAGCTGGGGTATTCACACGGGGAACATATGTGGCAAATTGGCAAGTGCCATATATCTACTGTGCAAGCTGAGGAGCAGTGTCAGTAAAGAACTTGTGTGGTATGCATATTTTGCATTCTTCCATTCGCACCTGAGCTACGGAACACTATTATGGGACAATTACGTAGGCTCAAAATTAGTGTTTCAATGGCAAAAGAAAGCCATAAGGTGCATAGTAGAACTTAGCCCATACGAATAATGTCGAGATTATTTTAAGAAACTAAATATAATGACAGTGCCTGTCCTGTACATTTACAACTGTCTTGTCTTCGTTAAAGAGAATCTGAGTAAATTTGACTTAAGGAGAACAGTTCATGACCATAACATAAGAAGTGGACATACAATTAATATGTGATATGCTAGGCTTGCAAAGACACATAACAGCTATAAACATCTTGGTCCTGTCTACTTCAACAAATTACCCGAAAATGCCTACACAGTGTCAGTAAATATATTTAAAACTAGTCTATCGAGGTGGATCAAAAGTAAAGTAATTTACACTGCTCAAGAGTTCCTTGAGTATGTGACAAATGACCCACTTTCCTTATGAGAATGAACTATAAATTAACTGCAAACTATACATACACCACACTGTGCAACTATTTTATTACTGTTTCATGTACTTATCGTTAATTATCTGTTTGATTATTTATTTCTCATTCACTGAACTATGTAGTTCATTCATCCTGTAATTGATCTATTAGGAAACTTCTTGTTGGTATTTACATATGCACAAAAATATATTGCATCCAACCTGGATTATTATATTGTAGTTAATAACATTTGTCTTGTCGAAGTTTATATTGTTATTATTATTATTATTATGTAAACACTGACGACACCAATCGCATGTAAATATGCTCAACGGTGGAATAAAACATTTGTATTTGTATTACAAACAAGCAGCCCGCCTGAATTTATGTGTATCCTAGATATCCAATGTTCACATTGCCGACAGAAATATTTTCGGATGGAGTAACTGGCGAAATAGAATGTTCGGTATTTGTACAGACTGACGTTTGATAACGTTTCTTGCAAAAGAGACAAAGCCATTTTCCTTTCTTTCTCTAGTCTTTTGCTGTACAGCCCTCGTCAAGGAAAAGAAAACACCTATTAATGGATTTCAAAATTTTGAGGCGGTCCTGAACAAGCTTGACTGCCTCCCAGTGACCATGCTGCTTGGAAAATACACAGTAGGTTCCTACCTCCAAAACTGACTTACATATTGTATCTCCTGACTTAGAGTGAGCACTGGGGCTTGCGTATCATGTGAAGTACCCTGGGAGTTTCCCTTCGAATGCTTTGTACCATCAGCCCTCCATTCACCTCATCTGACAAGAAATTCATTAGTTTCAGAATGTTTTCTTCAGACAATAGTATGCTTTTGATATGGATTGTCCAGCGCGAACATTTATTCTCTGGAAGGCACGAAGTGTTTTAAGGACTAGCTCTCGACCATAAGATTCTACGCTCTCCCCTGGCGCCTATAGAGTTCGGATGCACCAGTTACATTCAATAAATGATAAGTTCAGAGCTTTCGGGGAATCGGATGTTACCGGATGTTTCATGCATGTTGGCTTCCAGGTAATCAAGATGTACCTGAATAATTCTGGCCTTGCACCATAAAGTGTGAACAAAATTTCTTTAGTGCACTTGTACTCAGCTATAGTTCACAAATTACTTCTATCAAACTCTTGGGTTCCTCCTCAAGAGAGCCTCGAAGAAACACCTGATTATTGTCAACTGTCAAGTTTGAGTCTGCCTCAATGGAAGATTCAGACAGTTCCCAGAAGCGAGCCCAATGCTGAAGTTCTGGAGAATGACTCTAGTTAATCTGTGGTAGTCAAACACTGTTCAACGACTGTGCAGAAACCCCCAACATCGCCCTGACAGCCGTGACATCTGAAATTACCCTTAGGATATCTCGTTTTTCCGAGTTTGTGTAATCTTCTTACGCTGTCTCCTGCAGACAATTGCTAACATGTTCCACCTCATTGACAAAGGGGTAACATCGGAATGCTGTGTTCCTCATCACATTTTAGCTTGGAGAGACAATCTGCTGTTTCAGTATTCATGGCCATGATCTGTGACAGTACTCTGCAGGCTTCTGTATTGACCTTCTCACTAGAGATAAGCTATGCATGTCACAAATCAATTATCTCCTATGTTCTACTCAACTATTACTTCAGCTACTAGTATGTGGGCAGTAATGTAGTATGTTTCAGTAATCAATAAAGGCAAACAGAATGCCACAATATGTGAATGACTTAGCTGGAGGAAAGCACTGCACATTACGTGAGAAGAGATGCTGCTGTGTAGTAAACCGCGTAGTCACTTGGAACTGGTGCACGCTCGCTCAGTATATCTTCGACATCCCTGTGATTCTGAAAATTCTCTCTTTGTTGTGGCTTTCCTATGTTTCACCACCAGAAAATGTTCAGGAACAGTTAGCAAATTTAAACATCAGATACATGTACCTTTATTTGCACAAAGCATCTGTATCACAGAGATTACATAACATGTAATTGACAATTCACAGACATAAGGCAATGTGTAAGCATCAGTTCAATGATTCTCCATATGGGGAAAGAGGACGTACAGTTTAACATGGAATCTGAATCATGTGCAGTTTCTAGTAACTCCTCTCATCACTGGGAGGTGAAGGATTGGTTAAAATGAAGACTGAAAAGTCTGTAGTCTGGCCAAGATTCAATATCGCAACCTCTTCGTTTCCATGTACATGCTTTACTGCTTGTACACCAGGACCAGTAAATATATACATAATTCATTTACAGGTTTTGATGAGTAAGTTTGCAAGTATCAAAATATGTGACATAAATGGCCATATCTTTTGATTGCATTGCTTTAGGCTTAAATTATTTGCACCCCCAAGGTACCTTAGACCTTATTATTTGACAGATTTCAATTTCATACCTCTATCCATTCTTGCCAAAAAGAGGTCTTCTGAGTGTATTGACTTTGAAGCTGAAATTTTTTACACTGCCAAGGCCCATATAACTCAGTATTTCACATAAATTTCAACTTGATACCTCTACCCATTTCAGGGGAAAAGGGGTCTGAAAAGACGGGTAGACAGAGGGAGACAGAGAACAAATGGTAAAAAATGTGATACAAACACAATTTTCAGATTTTTTCCTTTACTTTTACCATGAAACCTTGCTTCTTGCCAAATCTTCTGATTCTAGGTCAACAGGAAGTACCCTATAGGTTTTGATGAGTGTCTTTGTGAGTATAAAAATATGTGACATACATGGCCACATCTTTTGATTGCATTGACTTAGAAGCTAAAATTTTTGACACCATCAAGGGATCATATACCTTAGAATGTAACACAAATTCCAACTTCATTCCTCTACCCATTCAAAATGGAATCTTAACAATTGGACTGACAGACAAACAGACAGAAGGACAAGAAAGTGATCCTATAAGTGTTCCATTTTTGTTGAATAAGGTATGGAACCCAAAAAGAGAACAACAGTATACACAGTGTGAAATACTATTTGTAAAATTGTATCTTCACTTTATCAATGAATTCAACTAAAGTGGAGAGACATTATGAGCAGAATTTCATATTAATTTTTTACATTCAGTTGTATATTTCCAGTTTTGTGGCTTCTTGTTGGTTATCAGTTCTATGAATGATCCTAAGTTTTGTTTTAATTCTTCACTGTGACTCAATTATTCTTCCCTGTCCAACATGCTGTATTACCAACATAGGAACCTAGAAAATAAGAATATAAAATATAGAACAAAATAGATAACTAATCAGTGACAGCACAGTAAAAATGTTTCAAATTGAAAAAATAACTATTAAAACTGTTTCTGAAACAAAAAAGGGCAGGCAATAACAATATACTAAATAGTACAATACATTAGCCCTTTCTATAAATGTTTGAATTATACACTCCTTGACTTCTTCCAAATTACTGTTTACTTAAGTAAGAGATGCTGGATCATGAAAGATACCTTACCTCCAAAATAGCAGGCTGTGAGAGTACATACACAACAGCATCTGCAATATGTTCTGGTTGAAGATAGGAAAGTTTGGAATAAATCCTTTTCTTGTCAAGTATCTTGAGGTTATCCATTATCTCAGTTTTCACTAATCCAGGACATATTGACTGAAATAATGACAAATTAATTGCTCTCATAGAATTAATAATCAGTTTACTAAGGCAGCAAAGGTCTTATAAAAACAGTTATTATTTGAATGTATCTAACGAAGAAATAAAAATAAAACCAGAGGTTGCCATTGGTGGGGAGGCTTGCATACCTCAGCAATGCAGATAATTGTACCATAGGTGCAACCACAACAGAGGGGTTCTGTTGAGAGGCCAGACAAGCATAAGGTATCTGAAGTTGTTACAGAGCCAAAACTCTGGATGATTGACTTATCTGGCCTTCTAACATCGACCAAAACGGCCTTGCTGTGCTTGTACTGTGAACAGCTGAAAATGAGGGGAAACTACAGCCGTAATTTTTCCCGAGGGCATGCAGCACTACTGTATAGTTCAAAGATGGTGGCATACTCTTGAATAACATATTCTGGAGGTAAAATAGTCCCCCATTTGGACCTCTTGGTGGAGACTACTTAGGAGGACATCGTCATCAGGAAAAACAAAACTGATGTTCTACAAATCAGAGGGTGGAATGTCAAATCCTTAATTGGGCAGGTAGGCAGAAAATTTAAAAAGAGAATTGGATATGTTAAAGTCAGATTTAGTCAGATTTTGTGAATTTTGGTGGCAGGAGGAATGGGACTTCTGATCAGTTGAATACAGGGTTATAAACACAAAATCAAATAGGGGTAATGCAGGAGTACGTTTAATAATGAGTAAAAAATTAGGAGCATGGATAAACTACTATGAACAGCATAGTGAAAGCATTATTGTAGCCAAGATAGACAAGAAGCCCACACCCACCACAGTAGTACAAGTTTATATGCCCACTATCTCTGCAGATGAGGAGGAGATTAGTAAATGTATGATGAGGTAAAAGAATTTATTCAGATAGTTAAGGGAGCCAAAAATTTAATAGTCGTGAGGGCTGGAATTCATTAGTAGGAAAAGGAAGAGAAGGAAAACTAGTAGGTGAATATGGACTGGGGGAAAGGAATGAAAGAGGAAGCTGCCTGGTACAATTTTGCACAGAGCATAATTTAATCACAGCTAATACTTGGTTTAAGAATCATGAGAGAAGGTTGTATATGTGGAAGAGACTTGGAGACACTGGAAGGTTTCAGATTGATTATATAATGGCTAGACAGAGATTTAGGAACGAGATTTTAAATTGTAAGGCATTTCTAGGGGCAGATGTGGACTCTGACCACAAGTTATTTGTTATGAACTGCAGATAAAAAATCAGGAGATGGGGTGTGGATAAACTGAAACAACCAGAGGTTGTAGAGCATTTCAGAGGAAGTATTAGGGAACAATTGCCAAGAACAGAGAAAAGGAATACAATAGAAGAATGAGTAGCTTTGAGAGATGAAATTGTAAAGGCAGCAGAGGATGAAGTCAGAAAAAATCCGAGGGTTAGTAGAAACAGTTGGGTAACACAAGAGGTATGGAATTTAATTGATGAAAGGAGAAAATATAAAAAGGTAATAAATAAATTGGGTGAAAGGAATACAAATGTCTAAAAAATGAGATTGACAGGAAGTGCAAAATGGCTAAGCAAGGATGGCTAAAGGACTAATGTAAGGATGTAGAAGCATATATCACTAGGGTTGAGATAGACACTGGCTACAGAAAAATTAAAGAGACCTTTAGAGAAAAGACAACCACCTGTATGAATATCAAGAGCTCAGATGGAAAACTAGTCCTAAGCAAAGAAGGGAAAGCAAAAAGTTGGAGGGAGTATATAGAGGGTCTATACAAGGGAGATGCACTTAGGGCTGTATTATAGAAATGGAAGAGGATGTAGAGGAAAACTAGGAGATATGATACTGAATGAAGAATTTGACAAAACACTGAAAGACTTAAGTTGAAACAAGGCCCCGAGAGTAGACAATATTCCATTAGAGCTACTGATAGCCTTGGGAGAGCCAGCTACGACAAAACTCTTCCATCAGGTGAGAAAGATGTATGAGACAGGTAAAATACCCTCAGACTTCAAGAAGAATATAATAACCACAATTCCAAAGAAAGCAAGTGCTGACAGGAGTGTAAATTACTGAACTATCAGTTTAATACGTCACGGCTGCAAAATGCTAACACGAATCCTTTACAGAAGAATGGAAAAACTCATAGAAGCCAACCTCAGGGATGATCAGTTTGGATTTCAGAGAAATGTAGGAACACGCAAGGCAAGTTATTGAAAGGCAAACCTATGTTTATAGCATTTGTAGACTCACATAAGGCTTGTGACATTGTTGACTGGAATATTCTTTTTCAAATTCTAAAGATGGCAGTGGTGAAATACAGGGAGCAAAAGGATATTTACAATTTGTACAGAAACCAGATGACAAGTTATAAGAGTTGAGGGGCACAAAAGAGGAGCAATGATGGGGAAGGAAGTGAGACAGGGTTGTAGCCTATCCCCAATGTTATTCCATCTGTATACTGAGCAAGCAGTAAAGGAAACAAAAGAAAAATTTGGAGTAGGAATTGAAGTCCAGGGAGAAGAAATAAAATTTTGAGGTTTTCCGATGACATTGCAAATTCGTCAGAGACAGCAAAGGACTTGGAAAAGCAGTTGAACAGAATGGACAATAACTTGAAAGAAGGATATAAGATGAATATCAACAATAGCAAAACAAGGATAATGGAATGTAGTCGAAATAAATCTGGTGATGCGGAGTGAATTAGATTAGGAAATGAGACACTTAAAATAGGAAATGAGTTTTGTTATTTGGGGAGCAAAATAACTGATGATGATCAAAGTATGGAGGATATAAAATGTAGATTGGCAATGGAAAGAAAAGTATTTATGAGGAAGAGAAATTTGTTAATGCTGAGGATAGATTTAAGTGTCAGGAAGTCCTTTCTGAAAGTATTTGTATGGAGTGTAGCCATGTATGGAAGTGAAACATAGGTGATAAACAATTTAGACAGGAAGAAAATTGAAGCTTTTGAAATATGGTGCTACAAAAGAATGCTGAAGATTAGATGGATAGACCACATAACTAATGAGTAGGTACTGAATAGAATTGGGAAGAAGAGAAATTTGTGGTACAATCTGACCAAAGGAAGGGATCAGTTGGTAGGACACGCTCTGAGGCATCAAGGGATCACTAATTTAGTACTCGAGGCAGGCGTTTGGGGAAATATCATAGAGGGAGACAAAGAGATGAATACGGCAAGCAGATTCAGAGTGATGTAGGTTGCAGTAGTTACTTGGAGATGAAGAACTTGCACAGGATAGAGTAGCATGGAGAGCTGCAACAAACCAGTGTCTGGACTGAAGACCACAACAACAATAACAACAACATTATAATGGTTGCCCTACTTTTACAACCGCTTCACCCTTTATAAAAACTATATCAATTTATATCCTACTAAATACAAAGTCAGCTTTATACATAATTCACTTCTGTGAATTTGGAAACTGTATTCCCATGCATTTAAAAGGTAACAGTAGATTTTAAACCATTTTCTTTCTGTTCCAGCATATCCACAAATGCCGGAATGAAAAGCCGGCATGCAAAAGCAGAGAAGGCAGTGAAGAAAGGGCAGCCAATGGTGCACGGAATTGTACCGCTCTGCACCAGACATGTCCCCTGCAGCAAGTGAATATATATGCAGCTCCTGCTAGCCTCAGCCACTTAGATCAGTCCAAGTCTGCAGTGTGTTTAGTGCTTCACTATCAGACTGTATTGTTTTCATGTCACCTTTCACTAGCAACATTTGCTATAGTCAAGTTAAGAATTGTTAATTTGCTTTTTGAAAATAAAGCTACTAATGTTATTTGATTGAATTGTTGCATAGCATTCCGAGAACACTGCATCCCGTAAGCACCCTATTAGCAACGTGTGGGCAAGACACCACACTTTCCTGCCATTCTCTTTCCTCTGAAGCACAAATAAGCTAATTTCTAATGATTTCTGTATCTAAATGCATTAAAAACATGTGAAGGAAGCAGAGGCTCCATCCACCTATTTGAACTTCCTGTGTTCCATATTTAGCTGGAAGAAGGCAGAGACCCTGAATAAACTGGTGGAGAAACTCTGCCCATCTGCCTCTGTGACCAGGTCTATTGCAGAAGTACTATGGCCTGATATACTGTAAGAAGTAATGGGAGTAATGTGTCAAATCCAGTCATTCAGCCAATGACAAAATGGCAGTAAGTTATAATTAGTGTAGAGCTACTTCATAATAAACATTTCAGACATGGTCATAGATGGAGAAGACTGTTAAGACTTTTTATTACCAAAAAGTTAAATACAATTTACATCTGTCTTCATGCAGCAAATATACTCAGAATATCAAACTGGCTATTATACACTCATGTATGCTTATTGTTAAGAACCCTCTTGACACTGCCAATACTATTGATATAAATGTACCACATTCCAACATGCCTCCTTACATTTATTTTGCAATCAAATTACATCCAACATTTCTCAAAATGTTACAGATTTACTTGTGCACATGAATTTTGTTAAAGTGTCTGCTACATTGTTTTCTAAATCCACTGTGCAAATGTCAGTAATTCTGTTCCTGTAACATTCATTCTAAAAATGGTAGTGTACTTCAACACATTTCAGCTTTTTGTAAAGTTACCATATTTTGCAATACCAACTGCCCCTGAGTTGTCTTCATATACTTTTAAAGATTCATCAGACTTTGCATCAAAATATCCAGAATCAACTTAATCTCAGTGACAGCTTCTGTCAGTGCTACTTACTCAGCAAAAGTAGAAGATTTTGTAACACTTCCCTGTTTCTTACAATTCCAAAATATTACATTTTCAAAAATCTAATTACATGGCCTGGTGTAGACTTATACTATATAACTCCCCAATTTTCATCTACAAAACAATCTTTGATGAATATTTTCAGTTCTTCCATATGTTAATTTCAGTCCTTTTGGTAGATACAAATATTTGGTTACTCACAAAGCATTGTAACAATTTTGAAATATACTCAAATGGTTTTTTTTGTCAGTAATCTCTGTCTTGCTTATTACCCTATCTCCCACCTTTAAGATCTCAGGTTTTCAAATCTCATCCAGTGCATTCTCCAACAATCAGCCTTTCCTTCTCATCCTATCTGGTAAGTCTCCCCTGACCAGAGTTCTGGGCAACTTTTCTGAACTCTGCTTATTTCCTAAACCTTTCCAGTCATTTTCTTTCATCCCCCATCCTTTCCCTTCACTTCTTCTGCCAGAAGAAGAAGCCACTGGCTAAGAAAGCTTGAACATTTCTCTAACCTTCATATATATTTTCTCCTGCCATTACTTGGTGAATAGATTTTTTATCTATTCAGTTGCATTATATTTTCTGAAAGTTAGACATTTAGAATCCGTACTAATTCAAAATAAAATTTTAGTTGCCACTGCTAACATACAAAATTGCTAATAATCTGGCTTCGAGAACTGAATGCTCCCGTTAGCTGCATGTTAAGTTGCGATGTTTATTATAAACAGGCACCTTTGTTAAAAATGATGATAGTTCTTATTCTCTTTTTTGATATCAAATTAATTGTCTCTTGTCAGTGTACATGCTAACTTGATCTGCAGCCCTGAAGTTCTCCTTTATGGTGGAATCTATGGAACATGATAAATGATTTAAATCAAACTAGCCCACATTATGAATGTCACCAGATTGAACTGCTGTGAACAATACTGTATTGAGGACAAAGGTCACAATCAACTATCATATATTTTTAACACTGATACAATATTATAAAGTATTGGATGGAATGTAAATAGTGAAAGTAGTAAATGTATTCACTTACTGTATAGTTTAGACTTTACTAAATAAACACTGCCTTAAATTTAATAGAAATAAACTTTTCTCTTGTAACTAGTGATACACAGATATTTAACACATATTTTTCTTTTTGAGCTCACATGTTACAAATTTTTAATTAAAAATTCATCTGCAGAATAGGAGTTGTCCAAAAGAAATGAGTTTAGTTTTCCCATGACACCCCTGGCCTCAGCATTCACTAGCCTACACAGCTACATAGCCTTTTTCTCTTCTCTCAATCTCCCTCCTCCCCCCCCCCCCCAGCCTACACAACTACATAGCCTTTTTCTCTTCTCTCCTCTCTCAATCTCCCTCCCCCCCCCCCCCCCCATCACAGCAACCCAATAATTCACCTCCCTATCCTGCCCCCACCATACTCCTGCACACTTCCTCAGGCAGCACTAGCATGTTCCCTCATGTCTACACTGCTACCAGTCTCCCTCTCCACCTCATGCCTCTTACTCGCCCAGCTACCCAGATAGATTTCTGCTCATGTTAGATGCAGTTGCAGTCTGGCCTTAGTGCCTGTTAACAGTGGCTATATGTGTGCCAGTTGTTGTTGTGTGAATGTGTGTGTTTTTTCTACTTCTGAAGAAGGATTTTGTCCAAAAGCTGAAATACAGTATTTCTGTTACCTTTCTTCATTGTGACTCTTTGAGACTCAACATCTCCTCTATGTGGTGAGTTGCAATCTAACCTATCCATGTTGTTGTTAGAAATTAGTTTTATATTACAATATGATTTAATATTATTAAAAATTAATATTATTGGGCAACAGATCAAAGAGTTCTGTGACTATATTCTTTTCTAAGCCACTGACAACTACAGCAATGAGTAATAAATGTTATTTTTTATTTTACTGTTGTATTACAGGATATTAATATTCTTGCCAAGTTTTGATGGATTCTATATGATGAATTCCAGAAGCAAATATGTCTATTGTGAAGGACCAGTTAAAATACATAACTCCTTGGTTAGGTGATGATTTTCAGTGAACATCACATGTTATTCTGACTGCTCACTTTTGTCTAATCAGTACTTTCATTCCACAAAATATTTGATCAGGTGAACATCACCAACTGAGGAAAGTATTTGTAGAATAAAAATCCACTTCAGTTGCTTCTAATTTTCTAAATTTAAGCCACAAGAAGTTTCAAAGCTTGAAGCTTCACCTTCAGGTGCCACAAAATAATTATGAAAACATAAATGTGGGGCAATTGGGCCAGTCAGTCATTGAGGATCACACCCACATCAAACAAATGCATGGAGCACAGGACCAGGAACCATAGCACTCACTTGACATCATATCAAATCTACTGCAGTCCAACAGTTCTGTCATACCAAAAGACCATTTGATATCACAATGAACATAATCCAAGATGCAGTGCACATACAAAACATTTTTGTCTGAAGAATGCACTGACATGCAACCTTCACAGCTTTTCCAACACCTCTGTGCCCTTACAGAGCCCATCACAATGTCCAAACAACTATTGTTCCCAAACTAGCCCATGCACCTGGCCACCACAATCTGCATGGCACCTGGCCACATATGATTTCACAAACACTGATGAGGTAGCCACTTTAAAAGACAGAGTCTTCAACATGATCGCCTGCGTGCCATGCCAATTCAGCCAACCATCATCCACAAGCATTGTGAGCTTGGTATGTACAGCTTTCTTGATGCCTACACCCATGATGGTTGTCTGCCTGATAGCCCCCAGTGCACATGCCTGCAAAAGGCACACCCTTCCCTCCCCCCAATCCTTCCCCACCCCTGCCAATGAAGTGGTGTCTACCAAGACATTTGTGACCATTGTGGTCTCTGCTCTTCTCTGCTCTACTGATACCACAAACATTTCAGTAGCAATGCCACACATTGTTGAGCACTGTGCTCATGGGCTCCAAACATTAGTGGTGACCAGCAGTAGGCACCGCTACTTTCTTTCTATTCCTCACTGCAGCTAATGGCTCAGTTATCACCACCTACTGTACCCACACCTGATCTGTTGACCTAACCCTCAGTCAAAATTTCATATGAAATTTTCACCATTGACAATGGCATGGGACTTACTTGGTGTCGATTTCATTTCCCACTATGTCCTGCTCCTCAACCTGGTGATCTGCCGCATTGTGGATGGCACATCCCACTGTCACATCCCCTGTGAATCCTACACAGCCACCCACTTCACAATCAAATGGCTATCTTACTCTGGTCATTTTGCCAATCTTCTCACAGAATTCCCTCTTGCCACACACATTTACTGCCCCTCCCTAAGAGGTGCACCGTGACACAGTGTACTATATAGCAACAATGCTGGGCCCTCCAGTTTTCCACCATTCTCACTGCCTCCCACTAGACAAGTGATGAGCTGTTTACGCACAGATCAAGGCAGTGACCATCACTGGTATGCTCCACCCCTGTAAATGTCCATTGGCCTCTGGCCTACTCATGGTCCCAAAAAAAGATAGGACATGGTGCTGTTACAGTGACTATCAGTTGATAAGTTTGAAAATGATCCCAAACAGTTACTCCATGCACCACCTTTGAAACTACAGTGACAACCTCTCCAGCACAACAGTCTTCAGCAAGATTGATTGTGCGGAAGCATTCAAGCAAATCCCGGTCACCCTGGAGGATAGATAAAACAGCAATTATCACACCGTTCAGCCTCTATGAGAAATTTTTATGCTGTTTTGGTTCCACAATGCTGCTCAAACTTGGCAGTGCTTTCTAGATAACGTTCACCATTGTGCCCCGCAATGCTATGCTACCCTTGCAGTCTCACGGAGCACTGTCGACACTCCATATATTATTCTTCTGCTTCCGATGGCAGGAGTTGTAATTAACCTGGAGGAGTATGTTTTCGGTAATCCAGAAACTGAACTTCTGGAACACACCACTCGCCAAGAAGGGCTAGGCAATAGCTGACTTTCTGTGCTTCACAGCCTTCAAGGAACTCTATCGGTTCCTCAGCATGGCAAATTTTTCCTACTGTCATGTACAAAATGCTGCAAGTGTACAAGAGCCCCTCACTGCCACTACCAAGCAAAAGAAAATAAGCCTGTGCTTTGGAGTGTCCAATGATGGACAGTTTTGTGTGAATGAAGTGTGACCTGTTTGGTATCACCCTTCTGACCCACCCCCACCCTACCTGCAGTCATCACTGATGCCTGATAGTCTACCTTAGGCGCCATCCTCGAGCAACACATGGGCAAACCTGGCAGTTGGTGGCCATCTTTTCAGTGAAGTTGTCCAAGCTACAGCAAAAATGGGCCATATATGACTGCAAGCTACTCATAGTTTATGAGGTGGTCAAATACTTCTGTCCCTAAGTTGAAGGATGCCCCTTCACAGTCTTCAGTGACCACCACCATCTTATGATAGGATTTTGTCAGAAGGAAAGTCCCCAGACATCCCCCAGATTGTTGCACCAGTAAGAGTACATGGTGCAGTTCATGACAGACATCCAGCACATAGTAGGCATTGAAAATACTGCTGCTGACTGCCTCAGCCCCTTCTGTGTCCTTATCTCCCTGGCCTCCTCCAAATCTTCTGACCCTTAGTTGCGCAAGTTACAATGTGACCTGAACATTGGCCTTGTCTTCCAACCACAAGAAGTTGCTACCACCAACCTCCATATCTGATACGACTTCCTTACAAACCTTGATCAGTCAGATGACTCAGCAGACCAGATCATAACCGTCCTTACTCCCCCCCCCCCCTTCTGACTTGTGCAAACTGGCCTATGACTATCTCTATGACCTGTCACACTGCAGTGTCTGTCTGTCAGTGGCTCTCATGCTGAACCACTTCTTCAGGCCTGGGATTCAGCAGGATTGCGATAACTGGGCTTGTGACTGTTACTGTGCCAGTGCACCAGAGTTTGCATCATATGCATGCTCTGATTAGGCTGGTTTTCCCCCAGTGGAATAATGTTTCTTGCATGTAAATGTTGACAACATGGGCCCACTTCGATGGTCTAATGGCTACCAATACACGCTCACCATAGTCGACAGCTTCGCTCACTGGCTGGAGGCTGAGCCAGTGCTGGGCATCTCATAAGATATCATTGCTAGGTCTTCGTTGAGAAATGTGTCTTGCTTTTCGGTTTTCACCTGTCACTTAACTGCAGACTGCAGTCGACACTTTACGTCCTGTATTTTCAAACCACTGAGACTTGTGACACTTTAGTTCACTTAACTGCAAGCTACTACAACGCCACAGATGAACTGGTGGAATGGTTTCACATGACTTCAAAAGCTGTCCTCACCTGCCAGACTGTCACATGATCTGCCACCCTGTCACTGGTTCTCCTTGGTTTGCTTGTGGACCACAAGGTCAAATTGAGGACATCCACCACTAATTTTGTATTTGGGCATCTGCTTGCTGTGCAAGGTGGTTTTGTCAAGGCACAGCCCTTGTCTGTGGCCACCTGTGCTTATGCCCAATGACCCCACAGCACCATGGTGAACACAGTCTGTTTGTACAGCAGAATAGTGGTACTTGCATGTCATGCTCCCCACAGATGCCTACCAGCCACAAGCAACTCACAGTACTTGGGCCCTCACTCATTCTCAAGCATTGAGAAAAGACCCATTTTCTGCATTTCAGTGGTCTCCATTGACTGGTTTAAGCTGGTGTATACTCCCAGTCTCCCCAGCCTCTCTGCATCTCCAGTCAAGGTCAAGTTGGCACCAGACAATGACAATGCCACCACCAATGCCACCAGCCCTGCTGGTAGCACTGACCCAATGGGCAGCTCTTGAGACCTGAGTATCAAAGCCACCCTACCAATCAGTCTGCCACTACCTGTCCCGGAGGAGCTGCCTGCAGTATCTACCACCTCACCCCACCTGACCTGACCCCCACCCACAGTGTGTCATGTTGCCCCTGCACCTTCAGCACCAGTATACCAATCACCTTGTCTACGGTGCCAGTTGAACCCATTGGCACACTAAACCCAATATCAGCACACAACCCCCACAGTGACATGGGAAGAGATCATCCAACTATATGCAAAACAGCAGCTACCCATGGCACAAGTATGCACCGATACACATTTAGCACACACACACCAGTGCACTGCTGCCCATGCACAACCTGCGCAGGTACTAGCTTACCAGCCCACAACCCCCACATGACTCCGTGACTGTGTTGCCATGGACCTGCCCATACCCCTGGCCACGGGACAACATCAACCCCTGCCACAGTTGGCAGTGTAGAGTGGCACCGCTCCACACAATCCTGCACTTTCTCCGCACTGCACCCATGCCATTAACCAAGCTTGCTGTGTGAGGTATACAAGCTCACCACATATGACATCACCACCTCCTCTGTTGCAGTACTGGGCCACCAGCCTACACCACTGGCCCTGACCCGACAGTGCTGTTGTTATCATATGCCCTGGTTCACTGCCATGAACTCTACTTAAACCTACACCCCACCATTTCCTTCTCACAGGGAGAGAGGAAAGGAATGTGTGGTGACATGCACCCTCCAACATTCACACCTGCCACTCGTTTTCCCTTCAGATGAAACAAACACTTCAGCAGAAGATGCATGGGCATGTGACAAATATGTAACCAGCACCGTGGCATCATAGACTCTCTCCCTGGCTGCCTCTTTGCCATAGGCAGGTTTTTCTTGGGCCGGTTGTGGCTGTAAGCTTTTTCCCCACTGCTGGCACTCTTTCTTGTGGACACCGATCAAGTGAGTTCAGACACCACTGCTGAATGATGTACAGTGTTTCACCATATGACAACAGAACTTACAGGCTTGCTGTATAGTGCTACCAGATAAGTGTACGAGCAGCCAGAAGGCTACATACTAGTAAGTTGGGCTTGTGTGAGTACATTGCGCGAGCATTGCAGGCTACTTGTATAATCAGTGAGAACCACTGGGCCTACCCCTCTTAAATGTAAGCAAGCACCTGCAGCCACTCTTTCCAGAAAGTTATTCCAGGTGCAACTCCAGGAATCGCTTCTCGATTACTGCCACATTAACATTAGCCGGGACGGAAGATCAGTGTTCCAAGACCTGCCAAATGGCACAGCTTACAGGCCCATGCAAGTATGTTTGAGAGTCCTCACATATTTTTGACAAGTCAAATATGTACCTGTGTGTGGGCTATGAACATATGAAATAACATCATTGTTATCATTTCACACAAAGTTATAGCTAGAATAATTCACTATCTAATGTGTTTATGGCTGAACAGTGTGTCCTTTTGCTCTGTGTAAATTAAATTCATGTAGAGATGACCCCCCCCCCCCCAAAAAAAAAAAAAAAAAAAAAACATTGTGAGTGAAATATTGTATATAGTGTTTTCAGTGTGTAAACGCAAGTCATGTAGGGGGTCTCATTCGTTGCACCAGTTTTGTTCTCTGCCCTGCAAGAGTGAACTTGTGACTGTGCCTTTATTTCAGCTCTTTAGTGATTTTGTTTCAAGCCAAGACATGGTAGTTCAACCATTGTACATGTGTTTTTCCTTACACTTTGTATAATCTCTTGATGACATCATGAGTAGCATGCCTGCATGTTAATTCATTTTATATCCCCTGTATTAGCTATCTCTTACTCAATAAATACTGTTTACATGTCAGTGCAGTTTAATTGTATTTCCTCTTTCCCTGCCTAGAAACTTGCCCTTGAGGAATCCAACTGTGATAGCAAGTAGAAAATCAATTCCTATAGTTTGTATCAAAGTTTTTAATATGTCAATGTTCCTCCAGGTACTGATGGAGTATCCAGTTAACCTTATTGTCTAATTTGTTTGTTAGGCTAGCTACAATATCATGACAGGTAATCTGTGTCTTCAGTAAGAAAAGACTCCACCCCATCTTGCCCAGATTACTTAAGAATAATTTGAAGAACAGTCCACAGGCTTGTATGGTCCCTCTGGTTACCTAGTCTCAGTCGCATTGAGCACATCTGTAATGAGATGGAGCAAAATCTGTGAACACTGGTCCCAGCTCCGACCAACACTGTGAATTTTGAGGATGCAAGTAGTATTAAATGGTCTTCATTTTTATTTTCATAGAAATTTTATTGCTTTAAAATAATTATTTTATTTTTAGAATATATGTAATTTACTGAATAATTTATTTGCTATGAGTTTACAAATTGTTAGGTGCACACATTAATTAACTCATTGTGCCACACAATAACAACAACAATAAGCTCTTTGATTACAGCAACAATAAATTGGGATGAAAGATACATTTGATGAAAGATAAGAAGTCCTATTGGAAATAATACTGAGAAATGAGTACAGTAGCATAATCTTATTTACTAACCAGACTCATTTTTCCACTCTTTTTCATAAGTTTTTTTTTTTTTTTTTTAAAAAAAAGTATCCTCAAATAGAGTGTAGAGCTTCTTTATGGTTAATAACTTGTAAATAACATCTTTATCCATGATAGTTCGAACTTAACAGTGATAAAAAAAAAATACAGCAGCTATGTACAGTTTCATGATTTACTTTCCTTTAAATAATTTTCAAGTCTTGTTCCATCCCAAAATGGCAGCCAAAATGTAAAAGTTGTATAACAAAAATATGACACACTCTGAAGATGCTATTAGACCTGAAAGAAGTAACCAGAAAAAAATCATTCATATAGAAAAATTATAGTCAATTGTTAGGTCATTTTTAATTGTTATATAATTTTCTAACATTTTCCATTCGTTCGTTCAATGTGTTCCATTGGTCTGATCAAGTAAAAGAACTTTCCCAGATGTGCAAGAAACAAAGGCAAGGTAGAAGCAACACTTGATAGCCAATTGGGAGAATATCAGAGTGGATTTAGAAAGGGAAGATCTTTCTCAGAACAGACTTCAATCTGAAGTCCATAATTCATCACAGACTTACAAACTCCAAAGATATAGTTGTAACTTTTATAGATTTTCAAAAGGCATTTGACTCAGTTGATAGATCAAGTGATCAGAGAATTTGGCCTCAAATCTAAATTAGCAAACCATATTCATGAAATGCTCACAGACACCAAATCAAAAGTAAAGTTTCAGGGTGAAATATCGAAGCCAATCAACATAAATCCAGGTGTAAGGCAAGGTGATGACCTGTCTCCACTCCTCTTTAACTGTGTACTAGAGAAAATAGTAAGAGAATGGAAACAAAAATTAAAAGAACTGAAGCTATCACCAATCAGACTGGGAATTAAAAACAAAGGTACTGAAATTCACTGTTTAGCACTTGCAGATGATTTAGCCATTCTTTCTGAAAACTTAACAAATGCTGGAATACAGATCAATCTCTTAAAAGAAATAGCCAACAAAGCAGGTTTAAGAATATATGTAGAAAAACAAAATTTATGACAAATATAAAAAATGCTCCCAAATCCCTAGCAACAGATATTGGCCAGATAAAGAGAGTAAATAAATTTAAATATTTGGGAGAAATTATCAAAGAAAATGGCTTCAAAGAATTTGCTGTAGAAGAAAGAGTACATAAAATGGAGAGAGCTTATGGAATAACTGAGAATGTCTACAACAAAAGGTATCTGTCTAAAAATTTTAAGAAACAGCACTACAACACAGTAGTAAAACCAGAATGACTCTATGTAAGTGAATGTTTAGTACTGAACCACAAATTACACAAACTTGAAGTCCTAGAAAAAAAATCATTCAAAAAGTACTTGGGTCACCAAAAAAATACAGAGGTATGGAAATTAAGAAGCAATGAAGAAGTAGTTATCAGAACATAGGAAACATAAATGAAACACTAAGAAAGAAGTGACTGCTATTTTTTGGACACTTATACAGAATGAACAGCAACAGGTTAACCAAACAGATTTTTAAATATCTCTGGGACAATAAGTCAACAATATCCTGGATTCAAGAAGTTAGGAAAGATTTGGAAAGAAACAACATAAGTTAAAAACATGCAACAGAAAGAGAGATTTTCAAGAGGAAAATGTTAAAAATGAAAGGATTACAAGGCAGGAGGGAGAGGAAGACAGGGTCAGAATCAACCGAAGAGAGAAAAAGGATACATAGTAGAAAAGATGAAAGAATACTGAAGGAAAAAGGAAGAAGAACAACAAAGAAGGAAGCATTAAAACTGGTGCATGGTCCTTAGATGACCCAAACAAAGAAAGCAGAAGAAAGGCATGAATTTACAAAAGACAAGAAAACCCTAGTAGTTTAATTTGTATGCTGTATTTACAAGAAACTGTCACTATATTGCCTAAGGTTATTCATGCTTATGATATCTAAATACAATCAAGTGAAGTACAAATAAAGCTGCCATTTTACAAAAAGCTGCTGATTCCTTAGGTACACTCTACAGCTGCTGTTTAATTGCCATCATTGGGTTTCATATTTACTTGCTTATATAAAACCCACTCTATGGAAGAAACCATATTTGACCCCAGAATAAGAAAAATTATCGCAATGACACATTCTGTTACATTCTCTATATCTATCCTGTGACAATTTACACAAACCTCTCAAACAAGTACATAAAGGCTTGTCCAACATCGCAGTAGCAAAAAATGAAGCCTGTAGTAACAATTTTCAATTAGAACTAATATTTAATTTAGAATATGAACTTCCAGTTATGATGCTGATAACAAAAAATTCATGCATGTCTAAATAGTGGTGCCTATGACCTGTGATTTGACCAGCTAAGTGATGTAGACATTGTGAAAAAAGTGTGAGAGCAAATACAAGACAGTTGAAGAATTCATTATAATGAACCCTGAGGTACTGAAATTCATTGATCTGTTATGAGTACATGCAGGACAAAATTAATTTGACAATACTGATACTTTGACTCACTGGCGAATGAGAACTGTCTCACCAAAGAAAAGGTGAAATAAAAACAAAAAGAAAGAAAACTACAATTTTCCCAAATGTGGATCAAAAGCAAGAGATATGAAATACATTGTGCATTAAGTGTAATTTTCTAATTAAGTGGCCGGCTGAAGTGGCCGTGCTGTTAAAGGCGCTGCAGTCTGGAACCGCAAGACCGCTACGGTCGCAGGTTCGAATCCTGCCTCGGGCATGGATGTTTGTGATGTCCTTAGGTTAGTTAGGTTTAACTAGTTCTAAGTTCTAGGGGACTAATGACCTCAGCAGTTGAGTCCCATAGTGCTCAGAGCCATTTGAACCATTTTTTTTCTAATTAAGTTGTTTGTTTCTGGCAAGTAACCTGTCAGTAACACAGTGGGCTTTCAAATGTGACTTGTAGCTTGTTTTGGAAATGCAGTAAATAGCAGCTTCCAGTAAACACATGTATGTTTGGAATTGTCCATTTTTTTTGTTATCTGGGATGTCTTGGGTCCACCTTAAGCTGGATAATCTGGAGTGTGCTGTAACGTTTATAATTTATGGAGTAAAAACAAAAACCCACTTAATAGTTGAGGCACTGGGGCTTTGGTAGATACATAAATAAGACTGAGGGCTTTGTTATCTTTTGGATGACACACACACACACACACACACACACACACACACACACACACACACACACACACACACACACACACACACACATTATAGTGCAACACACAGTATTAAAATATACTGGCCAAATTCCTTATCTCAGCAGCCTGATCTGTAATAACAGGGGTGTAGATGATGCAGACATCACCAGTAGAACTGGAAAAGCTTCAGCAGTCCTCCAACAAATGTGATTAACATGGCAGTAAGACTCTACAAGTATGTGCACAACATTTTGGCTGTACACCTCTATCATCCTACTGATAACCATTTATGCATATGAGACCTGGAAAATGCCACAAAATCAGTAAATAAACACAACGTTTTTCACCAAATAAGCTTGAGAATAATTTTGGATGTCAACTGTCATGACTACATTTCTCATGAAGTTCTGAAAATAAGTGCTCTATGCAGCCTGCATAAAAGCATTGCTGAAAGAAGACTGGAGCTTAAGAGGCATGTTATATGCATGGAAGAAGAAAGAATCCCCAAAACAGCACTGTTTTGGAAACCAACAGATGGATACAGGTGTACAGAAAGACCTCACAACACCTGGAAATAAACTTTTGCAAAAGCAGCTGATCAGGTTTGCAGAAGGAAACTTGTTGCTCAATATGCTACCTAGCATTGGAGGAACTAAGTAACTGTCTAGCTTGATAATAAGTAATATTGTACATATAATTAATTTAAATATTTATCTTTTATCATTTTCTGGATTATTTTCTGTATTTACATGTTATACCAAAAGGATGAATGTCTAGTTCCAAAAGTTTAAAACTGCATTGCCATTTCACTAACCACATTCATTAATCATAGTGTTGTCTCCTGTGCTATGACACTTTGTCTTAAAGTCTTTAATTTTCCATTATACACAAATTTGTGCTTTCAAATTCTACACAAGGGTTATATCAAAGACATTTGTACTGTTTATGGACTCCCAAGGTAATAAATGTTGCTGAGGATTTTCAGGTATTGCATTTAATGATGTTTCTCAAGCTTTGCAATATTTTGACATAACATTTGGTCATAATCCCCAGATGGTGGTATCAGTAGTTGTACTTTTATTAACACTTAATAACACCACCCACTTAAGCACAGGTGCCCCATTGAAATATAGCAATCTCTCAGAAAATCATATATTATACTGCCTCAGTATATTCCAAATATCAATAAAGCTGCAAAACCAAACCAAAAAGGCTACACTACTTACTTCATGATGTGACATTACTATGTGGAGCTATAACCCTTGGTATTCTTTCCCCTACTTTGCTCTGAAAAGAATTCAACTCATAAGTAAAGAATGTTTGAAGCTCTAAAGCTGATATCATACCGTGACTCTGATTCCAGATTTTTTGTCAGCCAAGTCTTTTCTGAGGCCTTCAGTGAGCACCTGAACAGCATGTTTACTTGCACTATACATGCAAAGGCTTGAAGTAGATGGTGAACGAAGACCACCAGTGCTAAAAAGTTACACAAATCTTGGTACTACAGGTTAAATATTAAGTGCATGAAAATTACAGTGGGCTATAGAAACTAGATTAAGACACTTACAGCACTGAACATTTCAGGACAGAAACAAGAAACAATTATGAAAATTCCACATTGGATACAACAAACATCAATAGAAATTACATGATGGAAACAATAAACAATATTGGATATTCCTACATGGAAACAATAAGCAAAATTAAAAATTTTAAAATAGAAACTATAAGTCATGTTGGAAATACCCAGATAAAACCAATAAACTGCAATAAAAATTTCAAGAAGAAAACAGACAGCTGTAATATAAATCTCAGATGGAAACAATAAACGCAATGGTCACTTTTCTGAAACCCCATCATTTTCTTCCATGGCAATGCAGAAGTGTGAAATTTGTCTCAAAGGTGCCTAAAACCTCCCTCTATATTGTGCAAAAGCATGGTGCTCTGTGCTTTTACCCTCGGGCTCAGTAAGGTGTTGGGACATGTGGAAAGAAAGCTAGAGCTCAAAAGTTCACATGAGGTGTAAGGTGCGTTGATCACATCACATTGGCATCAAATTCCACCACAATTCTTCCCAATGTCACCATGGATATGTCACGTGATGGGAACATCATCACACCCCTCCCCTTACCCACACCCACCCCTTCTCTTGGCACCTCTGTGATGGAGGTCATAACTGTGATGCCCAGCACTGAAAAAGGTGGTTTTTTAATGGGTGACTGAGGAAAACATTTCAGACACACTGCTGCCCAGAATCAACACAAATAGGCCCCAGGAGGGAGCATAAAGGGTGTCAATGAAACCACCCCTTCCTTGGAACCAAGCAAGGTAGCACAGTGCTTAGCACACAGGACTTGCATTCGGGAGGATGATGGTTCAAACCCACTTGCAGCATCCAGAGTTAGGTTTTCCATGATTTCCCTTAATTTCTTCAGGCAAATGACAGGATGGTTCCTTTGACAGTACAGGGCTGGTTACCTTCCCCATCTGTCCCTAATCTGAGCTTGTGCTCCATCTCTAATGACCTCATTGTCAACAGGGTGTTAAACACTAATCTCCTCCTCCTCTTCCTTCCTTGGATTATTCTTTTAAACATATTTTGTGATAAAAAATGACAGCTTACAGTACCATGTGCACAGAACACTTTTCTTGAAATCCTTTGGTGCTGTTGATACCCCTGAATGAGTCAACCCTTCTCCAAGCACATTGTGAGGCTGCAACACCACTGAATATGATCTGCCCCTTTAATGTGTATTGCAACTGCAATTTTTGCTCTGGTATACAGTGTGGAACCACTAGGGACTGTTCAGAACCACTTGAAAAAATCTGAATATGATCCAAAGCAGCAAAGAGTGCTTACACTTTTTCAGCCATCCTGTTTTGCACTCTCCTGTGGCATGATCACAGTGGGATGTGACACTGACATGTGCAAAGAGTCTCTCTAAGACTTTCCAGTTTGGCAATGTCCTCAGTGCCTTGTATGCTCTTTTGTTGAGAACTTTACAAATTTGTCTATACAGAGACAACCTGAGACCAATTGTTAGGCACCTGCAGGCAGGGAATCCCTTGAAACTCTTCCTTCAAGTGTTGCTCTAGTGCCTCCTTGCAGATGTACAGAATCTGAGTGGTGTCAAAGAGATTGTCTGTTTGCAGGTGCATAGGAATCGATCAACAGTTGTCTGCATGCAAGGATGTTATTTAAAATGCTTGATAAAAGTGTATGGGTTGTTCTGAGGGTGCTAATGAATTGAGGGGTCTTAGAGTGACCTTTTTCTGTTTTATTCCTGCAGTGATTATGTCACAGGAAGGTGTGAAACAGGAAGCTTCAAAAGCATACTCATCTTTGCTGCTTCAGATCACATTCAAAGTTTAATGTATGGTATTGTAAAGTCCACAGTGATTCCACCCTGTATACCAGAGCAAAAATTGTGGGCATACTACACCTCAAAGGATTCAGATCACATTCAATGTGGTTGCAGCCCCGCAGTGTAAGGGTGGATGTGATGACCTTCCCATCATGTGACACATTGTGGTGGCATTTGGCAGAATTATATTGTGACATCATTAACTCACTTAACACCTCACATGAACTTTTGAGCTATGCCCTTTTTTCGCAAGTGTTGACATCTTGCTGTTTGAAGCACCACTAAGCCCAAGGATACAATGCACAAATTTCAGGCTACTGCATAACAGCTGAAGATAATGACTGCATTTCGAAAAAGTGATTCAACAAGTCTTTTGCACAGTGTAATAAGTTAATAACTTTCAGTAACAAAAGTAGAGATTCTGAATATCTTGCAAATGGTATGTGTTCCAACAATACTGAAAACATACAGTACAAAATATAGTCATTACTTTGAGAGCCCTAGTCAAACGCTGAGCATCTCAGGGAACTAGGTCATTTGTGGCTGCGTTCATGTTTAAGGAATTCAGAGAACATGAGCTGGGATCTTTTGGTTGTTGAGGTAGCAGACTTTCTTCAGATTAGCATCCTTCTCTCTAATTTGTGTGATTAAATTCAGCCTGCATGAGTGTGACTAGTTTTAAGTGGTGTAGTGGAAGTTTCCTGTTAATATGTAATACATCTTAAGGTTTTATTATTTCCTTGGCTTTTGTTAAGTATACATTGACTTGTTGCACATCCCTGGACATCCCCCTTCTTGATGGGTTTTGTGAAACATGATGAATGAACATGTAACGCTCAACTGATGATAAACCTCTAAAATTTTAAGCTTTGAATATGCTTTTGTGACCCCTTGTGCCACAACAGTGAATTGCTTGTCACAGAGTACATGTCGCACGAATTAATGGAAAACAAACTATGTTCATTGAAACTGACTGTCCAACCAGGACACACAGTTCCTTCCAGTGACTGAGAATGGTGACTGAAGTCCAGTTATTTCACCTTTCAAGACAACATTGCATGGTTTCCTCCTCTGGTGAGATGATCCTTCAATGTTTCATGCCTGCGTGGGAGGGGTACACATTAATGGGAGAATGAACTGGAAGGGAGGGAATGTATTTCAGTTTTACATTTTACAAATATATTAACCAAATTTATATGGAAATATTTTAGTACCATCATAAAAAATCAGCTACTGAGCACCCTATACCCACAAGTAATACCCTGATATGTGGAAGCTCTTGTGTCTGCAGAGCATCTCCAACCAACACAACTGATAAAACTAGTTACAAGGTTCCAAAAGTTACATTCCATAGCATTCTCAGGAGCAGGGTACAAAGATTTGTTTGCTGATGGAGACAGTTTCTATACTGGCTTTCATTCTGATTGACAGCTTGGTAGTGACCATACCAATACAAAATTTTAGATAAAATATTTATGTCATGTCAAAGATTATATCTACATTTTAAACAGGTGCCAAATGCTTGACTCTTTATGTTTTGTCAGTGCTGTGAGGGAATATGTGGTACTGATGTACTACATATAATTAGGTTTTGTAATGGAGTCAAGACTTACAGGCTGTAGCTAAAATGAAATAACTCTGTGATTCACAGATTGCAGTTGTGGGAGGCAGTGTTCCCATGTACATTCAGACAAGCTTGGCCAAGTCTGAATTTACCTGTAAATCTGGAAACACAGTGAGCATATGCCTCTAAAGAAAGAACTATGACTGACTGGTGCTTGGCCCCTACCACTCCACTCACTAAAATGTCAATTACAACATCGTTTTAACTTAAGAATAAGAAGACACGATCATGAGTGTGGTATGGCATAACAAATCTGCCACAGGTGAAAGCATATTTATGTGCCTCTGAGACTGCTGATAAAATACATATAGCAAATAAAGATTTGTTTCTTCAGCAGCTGTTGTCAGAGCATAAACATGCTGTGGTGCACCACTTGCACAAAATGTATTACAGTGATTTGAAGGATAGTGATAATTAATTATGCAGAGTGTTATAAGGATGTTTTGTATAGTTGACTTCATCTCAGAAAATTATTTGAATGTAACTAACTTGATATGTGCTCTGATTATTTTATTGTATGTTTAGAACAGTGTATATTTACAAATATTTATGGAAGTTCATTTATAAGCTTTATAAGCACAGACATACTTCAGAAATTTCTCTTCAACAATATATACCTGTTAGAATACAGTACTTAAATTGTTTCTGATAGATCTCTGTCTCTGAATATCTTGACCTATTCACTTTCTTAAAGGTTGTTCTCTTTGGTAATATCTACATACTATGATGTTTTATTGATGAATGAAAAGAATCTACTTTATAACAGAGGTCTACACTTGTGCTAGTTATTGGCAAGGTTAAAATAATTAATAAAGAGGGTTTTGTGATATTTGCACTTCAAATCTGATGATTGTACTCAGTAACCTAAATTGCTTACCTACTTATGTTTATAATGAAACCATCATTAACACCCCTCTGCAACATTCCTTGTACAGCCTCCCTTGTACAAATGCTTAGTCCGAGGACATTAATTTCAAAAGTTTTTCTCCACTCTTCTGTTGGTGCAGCTGAAAATAAATATTATTCTACAAAAAGAACATGCCAACCAGCACTTTCAGGAATAAATAGAAATTAATTTAATGTTTACTATGAAAGAACTGCATTCTAAAATAATTTTACTTGAATATTTTAATGAAGAAGAATTTAGGACCATTTTTACAAAGTCGCTTTACACATTTTTCAATTTTTTTTCTTAACAAATACTGTTCAACTTTCTCTACAAGCCTATGCAGCAGATTTTAGCAAAACATGTTTTATTCCACACTTACAGAACACAAAATACCACCTATTTTTGCAAGGGACTGATGACCCTTTAGTTTGGTCCCGTTACACACCAAATCAACCAATCAAGAGGTATAATCATACATTACAGGTTCAACATAAGAAGTCATGTATTAAAGTTTGACACTGAAGTTTCTTGCAGATCAACCAACCAGGTTTTTGCTAGTCTCACCTCATGCATATGTAATGGTACTTCCAAAACTCACTTTATGCTACTTAGTTTGCCAAATCCATTACAGGTATTCCTGAATATATACTCTGAAAACACTGAAGTTTTCTTTGACATACAACAAATTGATCTCTGCCACAGATCTCTGTTGGAGAAGTCTTTTACGCATGACAGGTATGGTTCTATAACCTTACTGAGTTGATACATGAACCAAAACAAGGCACTCATAACATTTCTCAGTATATTTGGTGTGAAACAGAAGCTGGAAGAGGTGCAAATGAAATCGCATATCTGCTACAAAATTTTCTCCTAGATTATTTGGAAGAGGGGATTAGAGGTATTGGTAAGAGAGAGCTGAAACCTGAGCTGTTTTCAGACTTGTGCACCAACCAGAACAAGAATTCTGTAATGCTCTTTATGCTGCCTCATTTTATGGAACACACTATAGTCTTCTCCAAATTTACTCACTACTTTTCTATTCGCAGATATAGTTTCATGCTATTGGATCATACATTTGGTACAGTTTGGATTGACTATTGGAAGAAGGAAGAGATCAAATCACATTGTGAAGCTTGGAAAGTCACTGGTGTGGAGAAAAGACTGATTTTCCTACAACTTCTAATTGAATCTCTAAGGAATTATTGAAGTCTACCTTGCCTTTTAAAATGATGGATGTACAATCAATAACTTACAGAGAATGTTAAGATTCAATGTGCTGTTAAAATTCTATATTTATCTGGAGCAGAAGTATGCTGTGATGTTTCAAGAAGAACTTTCATTCATTCAAAACCATGAAACGTGCTGTGATTATTCCCAAGATAAATACTTGAGTGCAGAAAAGGATATAATGAACCTCATGCATTTCTTTACCATTTCTAAGGATGCAGCAAGTTTCGACAGTGATACACTCTCTGCAGGTGGTGAAGAGTATGAAGATCATAACAGCTCATAGGGAATTTGAGCATAAAGGGTACACTGAAGTGGTGCAGAAGAGAAAAAAGAAATATTATTTAAAAACTTTAATGTAAAAAACAGGCATTTGATATTCATGCATCACTGATCTAGTTTGATCATAAAGTGAGTTTTGAAAAAGAAAACTGTTTTTCTACACCCAGCCACTGATAAGCTATAAAAATTTTGTGTATATTCAAAGACTATCTTAAAACATATTTGAAACTATACAAAATTTGATAATTGTAAAAAAAAATTCTTCTCTACTTGCTTCTTAATTAAATAAATGTGTCTCCCATAAAATATTTATTTCTTGCATAAAGCAAGTGTTGCAAAAATGGTCCTCAATTTTTCTTTCTACTTCCACAGTTTTTATGCATTAGTAATGGGACTGTATTACCTGTGTTAGGAGCACATTATAATTTGTCACTTAGTTTGCTATCATTACAAAGAAGAATAAAATATATCCTGCAGAATAAGATGAAAAAGGCATCTCTTAATTTTACAAAAAGCTTATCCAAAGCAATTTCTGACACAAAAAAATGATTTAAATCTGCCATGAGTAGAGATAAATAGGCATACACTACAAAAAACTCTGATAATGAAATTCCTAAGCATCCAAAAGAATAAAAGTATATGTTGGCACCAGCATGTAAATAAGACAACCAAAGAACGTTGTTCTTCCTGCTTTGCATTTACAGTTCTCTCTTACTGAGATGAATTGCAGACAAAGTGGCTAATGTGCTTTTACTTGGTACTATTTTATTCTGTTTGAATGTAGGTAATGTCACAAAAGCATTTATTTTTACAGAATCTTGTGATAAGAATATTGTGCTAACATCTTGTGGAACCTTCTTCAGGAACCTTGGAATTCTTACTACCATATCACATGCCAATATGTTAAGTTCCTAATGATATTTGTCATTAATAATTTTAGTGAATTTAAAAAGAAATGTGAAATTCACAAACACAATATTAGAAGAAAAGTTGTGTAGTGGCAGTTGAGGAGCCCAACGGATGTGGCTGGTGCAGTAGTAGAGTTTTCCGTTTTATACAAACGAATTTACTTTAGCTTCTGTTTTTCACAAACTTCTGTAGAGAAGTGAATTGTTTCAGTGTATTTTGTTACATAGACTAGTATTTACTAACTTACTATAAGCTATCTGCATAAACTTCAGTGCATTATCTTTGTGTGAGCTGACTTTGGAGTGTGGTCAAAAATAAAAGTAGTGTAGTAGCTAACTTAGATTGCAGTCGGTGATTTCTTGGGCTAGTGTTACATTGCTTGTGGTGCAGACAAAAATTAGTTAAAGATGGGTAGGACTACACCTGTTGTGTACAGACTCAAGGGGAAATGGCCATGGTCTGTAAACAACTGAATGCTATGTTGGCCACGGTTAACAGGCTTCCGGCTGCTACCCTGGGCTACAGTGGAATTGGGGCACCTGAGATAAATGCTTTGACACCTCCATCACCTATAGCATAGCCTGGGATCTCTGATGCCTTCACATATCCCGGCCAGTCAACACTTACCTGACGACAATTGGTGAACAGTGGGTACTGGCCATATGACTGTCTCCTTGCATCTTAAACACAGGTTTGAGATATTGCCTACTGCTGAAAGTACATCTGAGCCAGGATGGGATGCACTGCCTGTTGGAATGGTTCGATCTTCCTGAGAGGTCCGGACAAGCACAGAGAGTAGGCTGCCTGTCACTGGGATCTCCATTGTCAGGTGTGTGATGAAGATTGTCACAAAAATTGTGGGCAGTTTGTTAAAGAAGGCCAGTGTTCATTCTGTTTACTTGCTGGAGAAGGGGGGGAGGTTAATTTCATCCAAGTTGGTTGAAGTTGTGGAGAAGACTCTGTTGGCAATGACTGAGCACACTGGGTGCACCCAGCTGCAAACTGTGGCTTGTGTAGGTATGAATGATGTCAGGCACGTGGGTACAGAGACCATCCTCAATTCTTACAGGCTGCTGGCTGATTTGGTGATGACAGATAGCCTTGTCTGTGGGGTGGAAGCAGAACTATCATTTTGTATCACAATCCCCAGAACTGATCATGGTCTTTTGATTTGGAGCCAAGTGGAAGGCCTAAACCAGAGGCTCAGATGACTCTACGATTATCTTGGATGTGGATTCTAGACCTCCACTGTTGGGCAGAGAACTGTAGAATCCCACTTAACAGGTCGCACATTCATTACACATAGGAAGTGGCTAACAAGTGGATCTTTTAGGACTGTGATTCGTCTGCAGGCCCAGTAAGATAAGTTCTGATTTCAGACAGGATAGCATTCATCACAGCAATTTGGAAAACGAAAATGCTAATACAGTATTACTTAACTGCAGGAACATTTTTGGAAAGGTCCCAGACTAGTCTTGCTTACAAAAAGTGACAATGCCCACATAGTACTATGGACAGAAAGCTGGCTCAAACCAGACATTAACAGTAATTAAATTTTAAACACTGACAGGAATGTATATCACAAAGATAGGATGGACCCTGGTGGTGTAGGTGTGTTTATAGTCAAAAAATGTGATATCTAATGAGAGATTAGCACAGATTCTGAATGTGAAATAATTTGGGTGAAAACAAGTATTAAAGGTGGCTCATAGATGTTACAAACGCTTTTATAGATCCCTGTCCCAAGAGCAGTAGTAGCAAAACATTTGAGGGGAAACTTGAATTTTTCATGTAAATTTCTCACTCATGTTGTAGTATTAGATGGGAATTTCGACTCAGCTGATATAGATTAGGAGACTCAAGCAATTATGGCAGGTAGTAGGCACAGGAAATGAGGTGAAATTGTTCTGTAGGCCTTATCCGAAAATTACTTTGAGTAGTTAATCAGAGAACAGATCTTAGATCTGCTGGTGACAAACAACATGAACTTTCCAACTCAGTTAGCATAGAACAGGGTATCAGTGACCATAAGACCATTACAGCATCACTGAATTTGACCATATATAGGAATACAAGAAAAGGTAGGAAAATCACTCTGCTTAGCAAGAGTGACAAGAAACGGATCTCAGATTACATGAGCAGCCAGCAAAAAAAAAATTTCATGTCTAGCTGTAACAATATTCAAACAAAAGTGCTGGCAGGTCGATAGACACACAAACAAACACAAACACGCACATAAAATTCAAGCTTTCGCAACAAACGGTTGCTTCATCAGGAAAGAGGGAAGGAGAGGGAAAGATGAAAGGATATGGGTTTTAAGGGGGAGGGTAAGGAGTCATTCCAATCCCGGGAGCAAAAGACTTACCTTAGGGGGAAAAAAGGACAGGTATACACTCGCACACACACCCATATCCAACCCCACATACACAGACACAAGCAGACATTTGTAAAGGCAAAGAGTTTCGGCAGAGATTTCAGTCGAGGCAGAAGTACAGAGGCATCTCTGCCGAAACTCTTTGCCTTTACAAATGTCTGCTTGTGTCTGTGTATGTGCAGTTGGATATGGGTCTGTGTGCAAGTGTATACCTGTCCTTTTTTCCCCTTAAGGTAAGTCTTTCCACTCCCGGGATTGGAATGACTCCTTACCCTCTCCCTTAAAACCCACATCCTTTCGTCTTTTCCTCTCCTTCCCTCTTTCCTGATGAAGCAACCGTTTGTTGTGAAAGCTTGAATTTTGTGTGCATGTTTGTAACAATATTCAGTATCATCAGAAAAAGATGAAGAGCATTGTAAAATATGGTATACTTTAGCCAGGTATTGATGAGCAAAGTTGTGAGGCATGGCAAAGACTGGCCATGGTTTGACAGCTGTGTTAGAAAGCTGTTATGAAAGCAAAGAAAGCTGCACTGCAAATTTAAACATAGCAAAAACCTCACAGACAAATAAAAACTAAATGCGGCCAAAATCAGCATAAGGAGAGTCTAAGCTCTCTCCCCATAATTTTAAGAGAAGCACCATCTTATATTTTGCTCACTATTTTGTCAGTAACTCCCCAAACAGCACATGCATTGAGTATAATTTCTGATAAACCGTGAGCAGTTCTGTCTCTACAGTCATTGTGAAAACCAATAAATCTTTCTACCAGACTGTCCTGTGTACAAAACTTGAGAATAATACTCATTTGTGACTTACAAGGAACAGCCAGTCTTTCATCTACCTGCACGCTAACAAACTCTTATGACTATAACTTCTTTTAATGTTATCATTAATAACATTGGTAGCCAATTCAGTTAATTCTTCTGAATAGTGCTTGACATTCCTTTAAAGCCAGAAGTGCAATGCAAATGAACACATAAAAACTGTTCCTGTCAAGACAAAAGTTCCACTAATTCAAGGTAATTGTCTTTGTTGTTGGAACTTCCATCTTCAAAGTATCCTCTGAATGCAAGCTCTTGATTGCCCAAGAAACAATTAAAATCAATTGTCTCTCAATTAGGAATCTATTTTGTTTCATATTTGTATTATGTTTTATGGCTGTAGGTCTGGCTCCTTCAGAAATTGAATGTTCAGTATGTCCATGACACAACAACTGAGAACTGTCTTGATTCTTAAGGTGCCTTTTGAGTTTTGGATTAAATCACAGACAGGCAAAAATTCTCAAATCCTTGGACCGCAAGGCAATCCAAGGTGCAGATACAGACTCAGATCACAACTTAGTTATGATGAAGAGTAGACTGAACATCAAGAGGATTGTCAGGACAAATCAATGTGGAAAGAAGTGAGATACTCAAGTACTGAGACATGTTTGATGTTCTGTAAAGCTGTAGGAACTGTGATAAAAGATACCGTGGTTAGCAGTTCAGTTGAAGGAGAGTGGGTATCTCAAAACAGGACAGTTACAGAAATAGGACTAACTACCAGGAAAGACAGAAATACAGCAGTCTAAGTCACTTAGGAATGAAATAAATAGGAAGTGCAGTAAAGTCAAGGTGAAATGACTGTAGGAAAAATGTGAAGAAACTTAAAAAACAAAAGGGATGTTGGGTGGGCTCATTCAGCATATGGAAAAATCAAAGAAACTTTTGAGAAAATTAAAAGCAAATGTATCAACATTAAGAGTGTGAGATTAATTTGACTGTTAAAAACAGAGCAGAGAGTGGAAAGAGTTCACTGAAGGTCTCTAGAGAAAGAAGGAACTGTCTGATGATGTGAAAGATGAAAAAATGTGTGTTGGTATGAAAGGCATGGGGAATCCAGAATTAGGGCCAGAGTTTAAGAAGATCTGGAACACTTGCAACAAATAAGGCAGGAAGTATAGATAATATTCCTTTATAATTTCTAAAATCATGGGAGATGTGGCAACCAAATGACTGTTCATGTTGGCATGCAGAATGTGTGAGACTGGAGCCATACCATCAGACTTTTGGAAAAATATCATCCACACTATTCCGAAGATACTAACGACAGATAAGTGCAAGAACTATCATACAATCAGCTTAACTGCTCATGCATGGAAATTTATGATAAGAACAATATACAGGAGAATGGAGAACAAAGTTGAGGGGTTGTTAGGTGATGATTGTTTGGCTTTCAAAAAGCTAAAAGCACCAGAAAGACAGCCCTGACATTGTGCTTGATAATGAAAGCAAGGCTTAAGGAAAATCAAGACATGTCCATAAGATTTGTCAACCTAGAAAAAGCATTCAACGGTTTAAAATGGTGCAAGACATTGGCAATTCTGAGAACCAGAGGAGAATGTCATATGGAAATACAGGTAATATACAATATGTAGAAGAACCAAGAGGGAACAATAAGAATGGGGGCAAAAACAAAGTGATTGAGTTAGAAAGGGTGTAAGATAGGGATGCAATCTTTAATCCCTCCTGTTCAATCTACAAACTGAAGAAAGAATAACAGAATTATAGTTTCAAGAATGGTGAAAGGATATCACATTTCAAGAGTGATGAAAAAGTAGCAGTGCAAAGATCTGCTGGTAACCCTCAGTGAAAGTGAAGAAGAATTACAGAGCACTCTGAATGGAATGAAGAGTCTATGAGCACACTCTACAGATTGAGAGCAAACCTGAGAAAGATTGAAGCAATCAGGAGTAGCATAAATGAGGTTAATGATAAATTTCAAAATTGTTGACCAAGAAGTAGATGAAGTAAAGGAATTCAGACTGTGAGGGAACTAAAAAAGTAGAAAATTAAAGTGTTTGGTGAGTGGTGCTCTAGAAGGATGTTGAAAATTAGGTGGAATGATAAGGTAAAGAATGAGGATGTTCTCCACAGAATGGGCGAAAGGAACACATGGGAAACACAGGCAAGAAGAAGGGTCATGATGACAGGACGTATGTTATCAGGGAATAACTTTCATGGTACTAGAGAAAACTGTAGAGTGTGAAAATTGTAGGGAAAGACAGAGAATGAAATACATCCAACAAATAATTGAGGACATAGGGAGCAAGTGCTACCCTGACTTGGCACAGGAGAGGAATTCATGGCAGGCTGCCTCAAACTAGTCACAAGACTGAGAACTTCAGAAAAGAAGGAATTGGTCAGCTGATACAAATACCTGGGCTTAACAACCTTAGGGGTAAGAAATAGAATGATCACATGGCTCAGCTGTAGATAAAGTGATTGACAAACTTGTTCATTGGTAGCATGATACATAAATGCAATCAGTCTATAAAGAAGATAGCTTACAAGACACTGGCATGGCCTATCCTAGAGTATTGCTTGTGGAGTGCATGGGTGCCACATCAAATAGGACTAACAATGGATACTGAACGTTTACAAAGAAGAGTGCCATGAATGGTTACAAGTTTGTTTGACATATGGGATAGCATAATGGAGATGCTGAAAAAACTGAATTGGCATGATTCAACTAACTACAGCATGCTTGGAGACATTTTAGCAATCATTCTACCTGCTCTCCATTTGTCAATGGAATGGAAAGATGCCCTGATATCTGGGAATTACCCTTTGCTATGAACTTGACATTTTTTGCCGAATATGGATGTAGATGCAGGTGTAGAATATTTGGTTATGGGCCTAGTTCTGTAACTGTTCTCAGGTGGATACTAACTTATTACATTCTTTTTGTAGTGTATTAATTTTGTAACATTTATATAATATGTAAATATACTTTACACATACCTGTAAAATTTCTAATCTCCATGTTGAGTCAGATGCAACTGAATGATGTTCATTGCATGTTGCACTGATCTATCCACATCCTATGCTTTCACTGTAATATAACTGACATTTAGCCCACAGCTATCTATTTCCAGTTCAAGGATTTCTTGGGATTTTAAACATACACAGTTTACTGGACACATTCAAAGGAATGTGTATTTTATAGAGTGATGTAAGGGGTAGGCAGACTATTACCTGTAAGGTCTGAATCTTGAGCAACACCAGCATTATTAACCAGGATATCAACACCACCAAGGTGGTCATTTATCCATTTGAAAGCACTGAGAATCTGTTCTTCATTTCTTACATCACCCTCTAAGGCATACAGTTTCCCAGGTGCTTCATTACTTTCCAGAGCCTACAACAGACATTTACTGTAAATTAGTGTCTACATATGTGCAAAAAATAATTTAATATGAGCTTTTAATTCTGAATATATTACATGGTTGCTCTTCACCTCTGGATACAAAAAAGGTTCATGGAGAGTCATGGTAGGATAATCACTTCAGGCATACATAAAAATAATACAATTAACTCTGATTACCATAAAAAATTGTATACCAGTTCTAACCCAAGAACGCTGTAACTTATTGCTCAAACAGTAGGTCCTATACAAACATGGAAGAGAAGGTACAACACATTTAGTGATACACAAGTTGGTAGCTGAGCATTCTACGATGGCTTATATAGTAATTAGTTCCAACAGGGGCTGCAACCAGCAGGCTGTGCATGCAACTGCTGTCATATTAGCAGGCTGAATGGCTTCTAGTGATCAAATTAAGCGCAAACTTCACATGTGAACTACACTCCTGGAAATGGAAAAAAGAACACATTGACACTGGTGTGTCAGACCCACCATACTTGCTCCGGACACTGTGAGAGGGCTGTACAAGCAATGATCACACGCACGGCACAGCAGACACACCAGGAACCGCGGTGTTGGCCGTCGAATGGCGCTAGCTGCGCAGCATTTGTGCACCGCCGCCGTCAGTGTCGGCCAGTTTGCCGTGGCATACGGAGCTCCATCGCAGTCTTTAACACTGGTAGCATGCCGCGACAGCATGGACGTGAACCGTATGTGCAGTTGACGGACTTTGAGCGAGGGCGTATAGTGGGCATGCGGGAGGCCGGGTGGACGTACCGCCGAATTGCTCAACACGTGGGGCGTGAGGTCTCCACAGTACATCGATGTTGTCGCCAGTGGTCGGCGGAAGGTGCACGTGCCCGTCAACCTGGGACCGGACCGCAGCGACGCACGGATGCACGCCAAGACCGTAGGATCCTACGCAGTGCCGTAGGGGACCGCACCGCCACTTCCCAGCAAATTAGGGACACTGTTGCTCCTGGGGTATCGGCGAGGACCATTCGCAACTGTCTCCATGAAGCTGGGCTACGGTCCTGCACACCGTTAGGCCGTCTTCCGCTCACGCCCCAACATCGTGCAGCCCGCCTCCAGTGGTGTCGCGACAGGCGTGAATGGAGGGACGAATGGAGACGTGTCGTCTTCAGCGATGAGAGTCGCTTCTGCCTTGGTGCCAATGATGGTCGTATGCTTGTTTGGCGCCGTGCAGGTGAGCGCCACAATCAGGACTGCATACGACCGAGGCACACAGGGCCAACACCCGGCATCATGGTGTGGGGAGCGATCTCCTACACTGGCCGTACACCACTGGTGATCGTCGAGGGGACACTGAATAGTGCACGGTACATCCAAACCGTCATCGAACCCATCGTTCTACCATTCCTAGACCGGCAAGGGAACTTGCTGTTCCAACAGGACAATGCACATCCGCACGTATCCCGTGCCACCCAACGTGCTCTAGAAGGTGTAAGTCAACTACCCTGGCCAGCAAGATCTCCGGATCTGTCCCCCATTGAGCATGTTTGGGACTGGATGAAGCGTCGTCTCACGCGGTCTGCACGTCCGGCACGAACGCTGGTCCAACTGAGGTGCCAGGTGGAAATGGCATGGCAAGCCGTTCCACAGGACTACATCCAGCATCTCTACGATCGTCTCCATGGGAGAATAGCAGCCTGCATTGCTGCAAAAGGTGGATATACACTGTACTAGTGCCGACATTGTGCATGCTCTGTTGCCTGTGTCTATGTGCCTGTGGTTCTGTCAGTGTGATCATGTGATGTATCTGACCCCAGGAATGTGTCAATAAAGATTCCCCTTCCTGGGACAATGAATTCACGGTGTTCTTATTTCAATTTCCAGGAGTGTATGAAGTGGCACACACACCAAATTGGTAGTTACAGCACTCCTCTTCCTTTTCATGGGAGTGAGCACTGTGCTTCTGTCCATTTGTTTTGTGGTTGATGTAGGCTGACAAGTCATGCAACACACTACCATCGATGTGTAGGGTCGGAAGCGGGGCGAGCACAGACAAGTGCGGTGCCTGCCCCCACATGAGAGATCATATGGTAGGACGCAATGCTGGTGCAGCTTCCAGTTCCACATCTGAGTCAAATCCCAAGGAAGGAGGTTGTGACAAAGATGGTGGAACAGGCAGTACCAGCTGTGATGGAGCCAGCAGTGGTGGAGCATTGCTGTGACATTGTGGGAGCCAGGGTCCTGCTGTGGCCCACAACAGCTGAAGGAGGCAATCACAGCAGAGGAGGCTGTTGTGAAGACATTGGCAGCAGTGGTGGAGCAAGATCACTGGCTGCAACATAGGAGATGGCCAGGCAGACAGAGGAAACAGGGGTGGCAGAGGTGCACCCAGTGTGCAGTCGCTCACGCGAGGTCATAGCTAGTCAATATGTTGTGACACCCTCCCCTCAGCCATGCAAATAAAGCAGAGGAGTCAGCCATGGTTTCAGTTACCACCAGCACCTATTTTGCCCAGATTCCAAACCCATGAGCCCAAACCGCTGTGCCAGGCCAGAACCATTGTGGTGCCCATGCCATTAGATGGCCTGGCATTGGCTGAAGCAGATGGAGCAGAGTCCAGGGCTCACAACAGTGCAACAACTCTGCTGGTCTCTTATCACCAATAGGGGTGAACCTAATAGAACTGAGGAACTGGTCAAGAGCTACTTCTGGTGACACATCCAAAATGTATTTTTTCATCTGAGTCTTAAATGTTTGTAGTAGATGTTCTGCTTCCCAATTTAATTGAGGGTGGAAGGCTGGAGCTGTGACATGATGAACACCATTTTTTTACAAAAATCTTCAAGTTCCTGAGATATGAAATGGGGGCCATTGTCTGTAACTAACATATACAGAAGACCCTCCATTGCAAAAATTCATGAAGCTGAAAAGGTAGTAGCCTCAGAAGGAGACAGACAATGCATCATATATGGAAACTTAGAATAAGCATCAATTACAACAAGCCAGTAGAAATTTAAAAATGGTCTCACAAAATCTACATGAATGCATTCCCAGGGCTGCTGAAGATCTGGCCACGGTGACAGAGACACACGGGGAGCCACCTGATGGGTAGCACACTGTAGGCATGCTGTAACAACTTGTGTTACTTCCCAAAGAGTACCTAGCCAAGAAACATGTCTGCATGCTAATGCTTTTGTATGTGATGTACCCCACTAGTCCACATGTAATAAACACACTACCTCATGCTGAAGGGCAGAGGGGACTACAACTGGGGAGTGGTGTACTCTACAGTAAACAGCAGCACTTCACCCCAAACAGGAAGACAATTTTGTAATGCAAAATAATTTATCAAAGGATCAGAAGCATGGCCCAGAGGTTTGTCAAGCCAGCTGTGTTGCACAAAGGAAACATCATTACTTAAAAGAGAACCCGCAGCTACCACAGCTGCAATTTTAATGCTAGTAATAGGAAAAACTACAATGATATTTTGAGCTTCCATGTCTAAATGAAAACAGAACAATTCCTCTTTATGAAACTCTGGATTTGGACCAGTCAGCAAATGCAATAAGGTGTCAGAATTTGCATGTTGCACTGTATGTTGAAAATGTATCTCAGAATTGTATCATGACAGGAAAAGAGCTCATCACTGCCAGCAGTATGTGGCTTTGTCCATCAAGGATGCCAAAGGGTTAAAAACAGATAACAGTGGTTTGTGGTATGTGATCAGATGAAACATAGATCCATTTTTATAGATCATACATGATCACGAAAGCCTCTTTCTCTATTTGAGAATAATACTGTTGCACTGAATTTAAGGATTCAGAGGCACATGCAGTAGCACATTCAGATCAGTCTGCATTGAGCAAAGACATCACCAAGGCCAAACCAAGACATGTCTGCTGCTAACACAATGTGGTGGCCCAGCTAGAAAGTGACCAAACAAGCAGCCTACTGTAGCATAGATTTCACCAACTTGAATACCCTATTGCAAGCCAGGGAGCAGTGGAAATGAACACCTTTACATAATAATGCATCGAGTGGTTGTGCCGCAGTAGCACCATCTAATATGAATTTGTGGTAGTATGTAATTTTGTCTAAAACTTCCTCTAATTCCTTGATGGATGTGCAGTGCAACACTGCATCAATATGCTGGTGCATGCCAATACATGACACTTAAAAACTCAAATAAGTAATAGATGGTTGAAAATCTGTGTCTTGTCTAAACTGCATTTTAACCCTGTAGACTGTAGAACAGAAAATAGAACCTGAAAGTTCGACAAATGTTCCACTGTAGAGGCACCAGACACTACTATGTCATCTAAATAGTTGATGCAGCCTGGGACTTATGCAATAAGTTGCTCAATATTGAAAAATAGCTGTTGCATAAGCCACACCAAAAGGCAAATGCATGTATTGATGAAGCCCAAATGGGGTATAGCTGACTAGAAGTGGTTTAGATTTCTTGTCGAGCAGCAGATGTAAATATACCTCTGCCAAGTCGGTCTTTGAAAAATAATGGCCCCCAAATAATTTTGCTAACAGTTCATCAGGCCACAGCAAAGGATAGTTATCAATGATTGACTGTGCATTAACAGTTTTTTTAAAATCATCCCTGACATAATTTACTGGTAGGGTTTTTGACTATTACCTGTGGTGCTGACAATTCACTGGAAGAAATGAGTCAAATAACATCAAGGGATTGAAGACAATCTAATTCTGCTTGTATTTGATCCTATAAAGTCACCAGTACCAGGTGGACCCAGAGAAAACAGTGACAGGCAGCTGTTTCATCATAATACGTGCCTGAAATTCTGTGGGACATCCCAGTCCTGGAGAAATTAAGAGATGAAAATTTAGCACAGAGAGCATTTAATTGTTGATATGGAACTTAATCAGAAACCAAATGCACTTCATCATTTAAGAGAATCCATACAGTTTAAGAACATCCAAACCAAACAGATTTTCAGTGTAAGCATTGTTCACATCTAGGAAAGTTAATGAACAAACCACAGTATTGCAAGTCACAGGTGCAGGAACTGTCTGAGAATGGGAATGTGCTTTATGTTATAACTCATCAGCTGCCATGGCATTGGCGTCAAGGGGGAGAACCCAAATCCACATGTGTCTGAGAATTCACCAATGTTGCTGCTGCACCAATGTCCACCTGCATTCTCTATGGTTTGTTAAACACACGCACTTCAATATACAGGGTGTACATAAAGTCCAGGAACACTTTCAATTATTTATTGCACAACAATTAAACATTGTACAGATGTCATACATATTGCATTTTGAAGAGAAACTCCAAAAGTTAATTTTACAAACATTCGATATGTGAACCATGAGGGACCTGGCAGACATTAATACAGTAATCAGCATTTACCTTTTGGGAATCATGCTCAAATTCAATGCATTGGTGTGGTTGCTTTGTACCCCAGATTCGACAATTATGCCTCTACGCATTCCCATTAGTGGATGCTTTGTGCCCTAGATTCGACAATTATGCCTGTTCACTTTCCCATTAGTGTGAAAAGTGGCTTCATCACTAAAACGTAAGTGATCAGCAATGCCATGCAACACGCAGAAAGCTCGCTCCACGCCTGAACTCGCCAGGTTTGCGACTAGCACTGACTATCGGCAAATTACCGAACTACGCTGTGGCAGTATACATGAAACAAAACTTTCAGGGTTTCTCTTCAAAATTTCATATGTATGATATCAGTACATTATTTGGTTCTTGTGCAATAAATAATTGAAAGTATTCCCAGACTTTATGTACACCCTGTATAACTCGCTTTGAGACATCGTCACTGCTGACACACTGTTCACATCCATGTTCATGTCATCCTCACTCAGGTTTGGAAAGGATTTACATAGCAGCCCGCAGCTTGTGGTCGTGCGGTAGCATTCTCGCTTCCCACGCCTGGGTTCCCAGGTTCGATTCCCGGTGGGGTCAGGGATTTTCTCTGCCTCGTGATGGCTGGGTGTTGTGTAATGTCCTTAGGTTAGTTAGGTTTAAGTAGTTCTAAGTTCTAGGGGACTGATGACCATAGATGTTAAGTCCCGTAGTGCTCAGAGCCATTTGAACCAAGCCATTTACATAGCGAAGCAATGTGTCCTTTCTTATGGCACCTATTACACATTGTCCAGTGCTTGGGACATGTGGTCAATTTATATTGAATGAAGCAGTATGGGCATGAAGGCAGTGGAGCACAAGGCTGTTGCTGTTGTGACATGGGCTGTTGTTGTCACGAACTATGGTTACCTGTGTGATGCTGAGATGCCTTCTGGACTGCTGCAGTAGCGTCTACATTCTCTTGCGAACTGACTGATGGCTGGGAGGAGTGAGAGGAACTAATTTCTGAAACTTCAGACCAGGCTTCTATCTAGCTACCTGCAACTTGTGAAACTTCAAATGACTGAGCTATGTGCAACACTTTCATAAGCATAGGATTCCTTATGAACATTTGCCACAAAATTACAACAATGGCTAAGCCCATGTAGTTCTGCTGCCCATTATCCGAATGACTGTTTCAGCTGCTTTTGGCATTGGTAAAACCCCACACAAGCAGCAATAATGTGAGTTCATTTACAATGATGGGTAGAATGTAACTCACATGTCTTATCAAAATGAAGACTCGAAGATTCTTGTAAGGGAGCAAGCTGACACTACAATTGATACCTTCAAGGTGAAATCCATGACAAAAACAGGACATTGCACAAGTTAACATCTGTTAACCAAAATGCCTGGAAATGCTGCCACAGGTATTCTTTGTAAGTGTCCCAGTCTTATGTGGATACATTGTTGGTGGGGCCACAGGTCATGCAAATGTAGTTAAACTAGAAATAGCAACTGTCAGTTCCTACTACTGCTCAAGAAGAGATTTAAACACTGCCTCCATGGAAATTAAACTTAAAGGACAAATGACTGAAGTCTTCTAACCCAATAATACTGTACTTTAATTCTTGAACAGTACACACACATGGAAGGCAAAGCACAACACAACTAGCAATACACAAGTGGCTGGCAGAGCCTTGAGCTCTAACCTAAATAGCAATTACATGCAGCTGATGACAGGCTTGGTGGCCTCTGGTAACTGAATCAAGCACTAAACTTCATGTGTGAACTAGGAAGAATTGCATACAAAATTGTTAATTACAGCAGTACCTTAAATAAATACAACAAAAATTTACATGAGCTGAATATTAAAACTAAGTTCCATTAGAAGAGTGCAGTGGTAGTGATGTCTGTATATGTATGATATTCAGCAAGTTTGGGCATCAGCACTTATATAGTCCATTATACTGCATATTAACTGTGATTCCATATCAACAGCAACCACAATAAAGGTCAATTATCCCCCTCAGAATCTGACACTTCCTGTGGCTAAATCCACTGAGACTATCTCATTGGATAACATAACAGGAACACCGTAGCTCAGCTTTTCAAATGCTCACAACACTTATTTTCAGATTCTCTGCACAATTATTAACAATAGTACCCTAAATTATTGGAGACAAGATTCAAATTTTGGCTTTCATGAAACACACTGATAAGTCAAAGTTTGTAAATTGAGATTACTCTTCTTCATTACTGAAAAATTTACAAATTGGCTTGCTGTTCTAATAGCAATTTTTAATTTGACAGCTTGATATTTGTGTGAATCTCTCTCTGGAAACCTACATCCAACCAGAAGTGAGAAGCCCTCATGAAGCAACTAAATTATCTTTACCATAATTGGTAACAGCATTGGCCATGAAAGACAAGGTTCCAAGTTTGAGTTCAAGCCCATGCACAATTTTAATCTGCTAGGAAGCTTCAGAACAGCAAACATTCTGCTGCAGATTAAAAGTTTTATTTTGGTAACAATTCACAAGGTTGTGGCTAAGCTATTTCTTTGCAATATTCTTTTTTACTCAGGTACTAGTCCTGCATAGTGTATGCCAGAGAACTCCTATTGCGTTTAGCAAGAAGCTGAGAGATGCTAGCAGAAGTGAAGGTGTTTGGACGGTTCACAAGTCGCATCTGGATAATTCAGTCAGTAAGAACATTGCCCATTAAAGACAAGGTTCTGGGTTTAAGTCCCAGACTAAATTACAGTTTTAGCCTGCTTGGAAGTTTTGAAACAGCACACTCTCCACTGCAGAGTCATAATTTCAGTCTGGAAACCATCTCTGGGCTTTTGTATTTCATCACAACCTTTCTTCCAGGAGTGCTAGTCTTGCAATGTATGAGGAAGAACTTCTGTGAACTAGCATGGCTCAATAGCAGTTTATTGTAGCTAACATGGAGCCTGTGGCCTCACGCACTACTCTCACATCATAAAGTAACAGTATTCAAAGAATCTGTTACTAAGGTGCAATGTACCACATGAAGTTGATAAATGTGCCGAGCATGTATTGTAACAGTGCTGAGAGGTCAATTCAAGTTTCTTTCCATACTTTTTAAATTGTTGTGATAATCTGTAATTAAAATGTCAAGAAATATAGTTTTAATCCAAAAGCATAATCAAATATTGACAATACTGAAAATTATATTTATAAAAATTCATTATTTCCATTTCAGTCATTGAAATGAATACAATAGATTTGGTAATTAAAAAAATATTCAATTTTGTAAATTATATATTATTATGAAACCACATTTTCTGTGTTTTAGCAATGTTAATGATACTCACTTGTTTCTTATTCTGGAATGTTAGTAACGATTTATGCATCTAAATTTTGCAATTTATCCTAAAAAACTGTACAAATTTTAACTGAATTCATCAAAATTACTATGTTAAACAATGTAAATAGCTATGGTCTGGTGGCTAGAATCTATATAAATCTGGACACCAATAGCCGGAGTCTATCAATTTCATTCTTGATTGTATAAGGCTCAGTTGTGTGTGATGTCCTCTTGAGATGTAATAATAGTGTTAGAAAACAGATTTACATGTTTTGGCTACATCATTTCTATAGAATTTGATTAACTAAGGCATAAACTGCCTGACAGTGTTGGGGAATCCAGGAACTAATAGTCAGGTGGAGAAAACTGCTGTGAACCCTGTATTTCAACATCAAGAACTGAAGTAAAATAACAATTGTCAACCTAAGAAGGTGGTTACATTATAATGTTTCATTGGTCTCACTTCTATGTAATTACTTGTTGACAAAGGCCGTGACTTTTCTTACTGTTGGCTAAAAGCTGAAGGTGCTTGTTGCAAGAGGATAAGGCCCTCTATCAGTGTGATTTTTCTTTCTTAGAGTTGTGGTAGTAGGCTGACTGTTGACAGACTGAGTAACATCTGAATAAAAACAGATTTTTTTTTTTTTTTTTTTTTTTTTCACCCTTGGGTCACATGCATTCAGTGACATGGAGTTTGAATGTACTGATAAAATAGTCCATTCACACAGGAGAGAAACTTTAATTTATAGTAAAGTTAGTGACACTATAACATTATTTTTTTCCTCTTCCATGAATGTGATTTTTTAAATTTCCTTACTATGTATGATAGTTCCACTGTTGTATGAATGTGTAAACTAAATATGAAAAATGTGTTTGTCATAAATGGAATATTACGTGAAACAGTTAGAAGCAGTTTTGTAAATTTTTTAAGTCAGGGACTGTTTTACATAGAGGACACAGAAACTCTCTGAGTGGTTCAAATGAAAACTTTGGCCTGTATAAGGTTTCTGACAGCAGTGGACCATAAGAGAGAAGTTGTGCAGCTGCAAGTAATGAAGGACCTAGGAGGTTAGAATCTATGGAGATCCCTAACTCCTTAAATGTGAGTTCAGTGACTTATGCACCCCACCATAGTTTGAAGACCCAAACACGTGAGTAGTGTGCATTTGTATTGCTGTGTTATTCACCAAAATGATAACACAAATTTGTGAAAAAATCGTTACTTGTGTTGCTTGCGGGTCCATCAGAAGTGGAAAATCAGCTGCATGTAAATGCCTTGGTTATGTGGTGGTTATTGACTGCAAGAGCCAACTGCATCATCTTTGAGAATGAACTTCTTTGAAAACTGTTGACCTCAGTGTGTTCCGAACTCTGTATTCGAGTGGATGTGCTTGTACCGACATGATCAAAATAAAGTTAATTCATTATAAACGAGTGAATACTTAATGTTGGGTTCAATATACCGTATGTAACATCTCGATCCCCTCACTGGTGACCCCGATGCTCACGAACGCCGCTTACAACGCCAGAAATGTGTACTGGAACATCGTCATGGACAAACAATGCAGCAACCCTTTGTCGGATTTCTACGTCCATCAACTTCACATCGCGCCGCATCTGGATGCAGTGTACAAGAAGTGTAATTAGTGTGTAAATTCCCGACTCTTGTGTGAATCGTGGTTTTTGGTAACTTTCGTCACCTTCTCACACATCAACAATGCAACCGAGGCGCAAATGTCATCCGTCAAAACCCGCTCGACGAGTCGGTAATTTCACTTCCAGACAGTGCAGTGCTCCTTCGCCAATTAATTTGGACTATTTTGACTTGCTTTTGTGTAATGAATTAACTTTGTGCAGTGCTTCGATACCGGACAATCATGCCAAACAATGGACTGCAACAAACAGGGACTATGTTGCAAATCCCAGTTCGCACGAACTCTGAACTATGGCTAAATCATATGCCTGGTCGAATTCACAGGAACAATTTCATCAAGGCCATCCTGCCGATCAACGATAATGCACCAATTACACCGATGACAATTCCAGCTGTTTCTCAGTGCAACACTGGACGCGCTACGCCTCCCCCTACACAGCACCCGAGCCGCACCAACTCTGCTCGACCGCTACCGACAGCGACATCACGGCCGCCGCCTACTGGCTCACTGACCTCGACCCAGTCAAAACAAACAACTGCATGACATACAATCCCACCACGGCTACCGCACCCGCATCTTGTCAATGACTCGCCGACACTATGCACGCTTACAGCCCGGCAGTTCACTACTCAATCGTGCCCACAGCTTGTTCACCTGCCCCAGAAGACGATTTCAGCCATATCAATGCTTCATACAGCAGTGAACGTGTTCTCACTCCGCCACCGCTGAATATTGAGTTTCACATTCATGGTCGCAAACACGATCTCTTCTACTCGAACTGTTACGTCAATACTGTGTCGCCGACCTTGTCTTGTATGCCAGGTTACCCTATGATAGAGACAGATTCTGATTTCGACCCCAACTTACTCAGTGATACACAGCAGACTGCTTCACGACATACATTTTCGCCTGAACAACTGCGACAGCTACGTGAGCAAATTGCGACATACAGCTTGTTGGTACAAGATCAGTTACACATGCTGCAGCCGGCACTGATCAAGCATGACATGCAACGAGATGCTCCTGTCATTGTTCCACCTCCAACTGCTGACGATCCTTTGCCGTTACTACCAGCTACAACTAATACCCTGACGATCATGCTACATGGATCTATGTCCAAGATGTCACAACTGTCATCATCACGCCGCCTCAAGTGGAAATTCTATGTTACTGATGTGATACAAGCAACTTATTTACGCCGCTGCCAGCTTTCCTTGGTAGTTCCAGACACTTCATTTCTGTACCACGTCATAAACAGCCACATTCCAGTGCCGCTTGCTTTGCCGCCCTCTTCACTACCTTAGCATTGTACGACCAACACATGTGCCATTTCTGCTTCGACGAGTGAGCATCTTTCCACTCCGACACACGACCGTGAAGCAGTTTTGCACAAGCAGCTTGCAGCCTTATGACTCGACTGCAGCGCTGACAGTGACAGCACACACACAGCTACAGTTCCATCGAACTGTGTCACCTCTCCGCCACGGACCAGTAGTTCATCCGCCGATTCGGCTTCTTCACATTCGCATTACGTCTCATCACCTTCCTGCTCCGACCACAGTTTCGCCGACCACGTCCGCTTTCCATCACCTCTCGCCTTCGCCATGCCTCATGCACAGGGCTCACGGCCACGCCCCCCCCCACCTTCGATCACGGCTGTTTTGCACATCAAAACACCGACACTGTCAACTCCACTCAGAACATCCTGCCATCTACTGCTGTAACACGCTCACCGTCGACGGACTCTGAGGTGACGCTTCCGTCTACACTGAAGTCATCCACCGCCAAGGTCAGTCATGTGCAGCTTGCTGTTTTCTCCACTGCTGCGACATCAAGCGCCTCCATAACTCCGTCATTACCGTGAGTGTTGCTCATCCGGCATCTCTTACGCAACCTGTTAAGCCACAGCATGCTTGCTCCTTTATGTCATACAGCCAATAACAAACTGCTACCGGGCACATTGCACTCGCCAGCAAATACTTTGCCAATACTTCGCATTGCATATTCGATGCACTCCGCACCTTTGATCGGATCAAAACCCCGCTGCACTGCACAGCCTCGGCACGAAGATGTTCTCCCCACTGACACCTTCTGCTTCCACCGTGCCATCAGCAGCATGGCATGGTCAACCTGTGGACTCCTTCTGCGCCTCCTTCCCTCCACTGGTTGTGCCTACCAAGGCATAGAGAAATGGTCCGATCGCGCCTTGCACTAGTGCCTGCCACGGCACAATCGGTCATGCGCACCTGCGCCACCAGCCGGCCGGGTGCACACACGCCTCTCATCATCCTTACCGTGCTCCGCACTACCGGCGGGGGCTCTGTGGTGGTTATCGACTGCAAGAGTCGACCGCCTCATCATTGAGAACGATCTTCTTCAAAAACTGTTGATCTCAGTGTGTCCAGAACTCTGTATTCGAGCGGATGTGTTTGTACTGACATGATCAAAATAAAGTTAATTCATTATAAACGAGTGAATACTTAATGTTGGGTTCGATATTACTGTATGTAACAAATCGATCCCCTCAGTTAAATTAAAATTTTTGGTTTAAATATGGACTGCTTTTGTTGATGTTTAAATCCAGTGACTTTCAACTTTAATGTTTACAATATGTAAGTTAATGAAGGACAGTGAAATGAAAAGCTTGAGAATTGAGCATTATGATAAAATATAGCACACCAATGGAATATAGCTCAAAATGTTCCAAGCGTATCTGCAAAGTTGATGTATATCTAACTTCAGTATCAAGCATTTGCATCAGAGACAGCACAATGCCTTGCATTTTTCATTGTTCCTGTCATACATGCAGAGGGTAAGTTGCACAAGTGGTTTCATAAATAAGTGGAATATTTTATTCTATGATACTGGTACCTGTTTGACAAAATTGGCTGTTGACAGCTGGTGTCACAGCAGGTTTCCATGAACTGCATAGTTTTACTTCAGTATTTACATGTGAGACAATCCAGAGAGTGTGTGTTGTACTCAGGAGACAACCCATTAATTTAAAAATGTCAGCATATAAATTCTTTTTTTGAGTGTGTATGACTATTGTGCAATGTGTTCATTGTTATGTTGGAAGATTTTTTTCTGTCTTTCGGGAATTGCTGCTCTGGAGAGTAGTTATAATTTCTGTACTTCAAAAATGTGTCATGTTATGCTGATTTTGTTATTTTATGCATCTCTTTGATTTCTAGAGTGGTCGAAAGATGTTTCCCTTAATCCACAGAGCCCACCTCCTGACACATTTTGAGAGAAATTTGTAAGCCATGTGTGTAGTAAACTTTCAATGCAAAGAGAAAATCAAAATTCTTAAGCAGGCAAACTATTATCTCAATTGAATGTTATAATAATGGCCTTGAAAATAACATCCACAGATAAAGAGAATATTTCAAGACTTAAGAGTGTATTCTGTGTAAACAAAGATTGGTTGTCACATTAGTTTCACAAGAGTAGGCCTACAGGTCCTGTGATTTTTACAGAATGTGGTTCGCCTTTGAGGTCTTTAACTTTAACAGTTAACTATTATTTTACAGGAGTATATGTTTGTGTCTGAGGTATACTTGATACTGGTTTTCCACATCTTGTAACAATAAGTTAATGCTATCAAAGTGTTCTGGTTTCACAAGTGATGCAATGTATATGTCCGCAGAACTGTATATGTCAGCAGAACTCCATTCATTTACAGATTACTAAAGTTATGAGTATGTATGTAAAAAAGTTGTGGTGACACAACAATCTGTATTTTAAAACAATAACTGAAGTGTTCAGTATCATTCCTTTTATTAATTTTATTGTGTCTACCTTCCTGGGCTTCTAGCACACTTTGATGCAGGGAGAGGGGGGGAGGGGGGGGATAGTGGATAAGGAAAGAAGTAAAGAAGTAAAAAGATGAGGTGCAGTGGTGGAATGAGGGCTATGTAGTACTACAATGGGAACAGATATGGAGCTGGATGGTGACTAACGAAGGTTGAGGCCAGGAGCGTTATGGGAACATAGGATGTATTACAGGGAAAGTTCAAAACTGTGCAGTTCAGAAAAGCTGGTATTGGTGGGAAGGATCCACAGGCTGTAAAGCAGTCATTGAAATGAAGGATGTTATGTTTGGCAGAATGCTCAGCAACAAGGTGATCTACTTGTTTCTTGGCCACAGTTTGTTGGTGGCCATTCATGCAAACAGAGAGATTGTTGGTTGTCATGCCCACATAGAATGCAGCACAGTATTTGCAGTTTACCTTGTGGATCTCATGACTGGTTTCACAGGTAGTGGCCTTTGAGGGAATATGTGACATTTGTGACTGGATGGGAGTAAGTTGTGGTGGGAGGATGTAAGGGACAGGTTTTGCAAACCACATGTACTACAGGGGTATGAGCCATGAGGTAACAGGTTCGGAGCAAGGGTTGTGTAGGGATGGACGAGTATATTGTGTAGGTTTGGTAGGCGGTGGAATACCACTGTGGAAGGGGTGGGAAGGATAGTGAACAGAACATTTCTCATTTCAGAGCACTACAACAGGTAGTGCATTATATGTTTTGCAAACTTGAATAATGTAAGGTTATGCAAAGTTTTTCATTTACATATACGAGGGTAAGTCAATTATTAACCGCAAACTAGTTACAAATTTTCATTCTAATCAAATAGGAAACTTACAAGAACATCATTTTTCGACATAGTCTCCTTGCATTTCAATGCACTTAGTCCATTGTTGTACAAGCTTCCTGATGCCCTCACAAAAGAAGGTTCTCGGTTGAGCTGCTTCATCTGAGGCAAATCGATGGCCCCTTAATGCCTGTTTGAGTGGACCAAACAAGCGATAGTCAGAAGGGGCAAGATCTGGACTATATGGAGGATGATCCAGTACTTCAAATTTAAGTTTCTGGAGCGTTTCAGCGGTGTGGTCAGCAGCATCCAGACAGGCATTGTCGTGCAACAACACAACACCTTTTTACAGCAATCCTCGGCATTTGCTTCGAAGTGCAGGCTTTAGCCCGGCAGTAAGCATCTCACTGTAACTTACACTGTTTATTGTTGTGCCCCTTTCCCCATAATGTTCCAGTACTGGACCTTGTGCGTCCCAAAAAACTGTACCCATCAGTTTTCCTGTGGACAGTTGGGTCTTGAACTTTTTCTTGCACAGCGAATTTGGATGTTTCCATTCCATGCTCTGCTGTTTATTCTCCGGCTCGTAATGATGGATCCATGTTTCATCACCATTAATGATTGTGTCTAAGAAGTTGCCCCCTTCATTACCATAGTGATCCAAATGTATTTTGCACATGTCCAAGCGCATTTGTTTATGCAGCTGTGTGAGTTGTTTTGGGACCCATCTTGCACAAACTTTATGAAACCCAAGTCTGTTGTGGATGATTTCGTAGGCAGAACCATGACTAAATTGTAGACAATGTGCCACTTGGTCAATAGTTAATCGTCTGTCTAAGAGAATCATTTCACATGAACACTCAATGGTTTCTTCATTTGTGACGGTAAACGCACGTCCGACTCCTTCATCGTGCTTAACACTTGTGCGACCATTTCGAAATTTTTTGAGTGTACAGACGTCCGAATATATGCATCGTCTTGTGAACTGTCCTTTAAGGTTCAGTGTAAAGTGAATCGCCTGAGCTCCATGTTTGGCAAGGTACAGGCACCTGGGTTAGGGTGTGGATGGCGAGGTGCTCATGTCCTTGATGATTCATTGACATCATCTTTATGTTGCTGATGTTATGTGATGTCTAAAGATGAAAACTTGGCTCAAGAATTGAGATACCTACGTGCAGCGTTAAGAAGAAACAGCCATGGACGTATGTAGCGGAACTCTATCATCATTCAGATAACGAACTGAGACAGTTGCTCTGTTTAATAAATACCGGTGGACTTTCTTTCTTTTTTCCTCTTTGTTGATGAATAATAGATAAACAGGATCCTGAAGCGAAGTAATAATAATTCAATCTTCAAGGCTGCATGAGAAATGCAGCACCTTTGATAACAGCTTACAGTGAGGCTGTATGATTGTTATTCTTTTAATATTTCAACATCTTAATCTGCATGTACATATGCCGGCCGTGGTGGCCGAGTCTTCAACAGAATGGGTATAGGTTAGGAACTGGATTCCTAGTAGAGAGGGAATGGGTTGGGTTATGTTCCCGACCCTAACCTCACCTGCAAGTCACACATGAAAAATAAATCAGTAGTACATCAGATACAAGAATATGGTGACAAACATCTGGTGTCTGATATAAAGGAAGGTCTTGAACTCCCTATCGATGCATTTAGAAGGCTGTAACTGACCAAAATAACAAGGCAGTGAAGTATTTTGCGATGTCGCAGTTCGGGACTGCTCTTCTGTCCATGTAATTTACCCTGGAAGGAACACACATCAAGGATTTACTGAATGATTAATTTGGGTCTGGAAAATGATGATGAGGAACTGGCTGCAGAAGAAGAAAATGTGCATGCTGATCTGACACCAGTTGAAGGTGACAGTGAAGGTGCTAAATTGTGCTACTGCTAAAGACTCATTTTTTGAATGCTGTAATTTATGACTGCAATTATCTGTCACCTATTTATGTCATTTCATTGAAGCCATTTTTGTTACTGTTTTTGTGGAATTAAAAAAAAAAATAAAAAAAAAAACATCCACGCTACCTGTGACAGCAACTGTTTATGACCCTGTGCAGGATTTTTGTTTCAATTGCTGTCACAGATTATGTGGCTGTACATAGCACAGTTTACCCGAAGACTTAAAATAAGAGTGTTATGGACGATGCAACGGTCTTGTACACTGTGAGTGCATTTATAATACTGCATGTGATCTGAAGATGGTAGTCCAGCTACAGAAACTGGTCATCACTTTGTGAAATAAAAAAAAGAATGTATTAAACGTGTCCATAGGATATATCTTTGGTGCGATGTCATAAGGGAGTGACTGCGTGTGAGATCACTCTTCAAGTTTTTATATATTTTTGGGTTTCAGATACATATTTTAACGGTTTTTGTGATAATATTTACTATATAAGTGACTTATTAGTGGTTTCTTCATTCACCTCTGCCTTTCTTGTGTTGTGACCTGATACTTGTGAGTGTTTCGTATCAAGCAACGTAACCTCTTACCTGTGTTTACATTCCACACTGACCAGTTGCAGCTGTAGCGGCGCATCGAAAGCTAAGTACTAATTAATTGTTTGTGTATAGTGGTTTATTTAGGAACTTTAATAGTCTTCAACTGGTGTTTTTTGTGTTTTCTGGTGAAATAATTTCAGAAGAACCTTTCGGGAACTGTTTTCAGCTTCGTTACTGTGTCATTAGATGTTTGATTCGCTTTCTGTATTAGTCTTTTGTTATATTCACATTTGTTGTTTATTAATACTGTTAATAATAGTAATTACTTCCCTTGTAGAGTAAGTTTGTAATTATTGTAGTCAGGTTTTTAACATCTTCTTATTGTAGTAGCGGAACTTAGAAAAAGTAAAATTTTACCATGAGTGAGAAGTGTGGGCTTTGCCGTAGGTTCGTGAGTAGTGGATTGCAGTGTGAGATTTGTTCAAAGTATTTTCACTGGGGGGAATGCAGTGGGTAAGCCAGTGGGCATTCTGGTGAGATCCTCTCCTGGAACTGCAGGTTATGTAGCAAGAGTAAGTTGATAGAGGAGCAGGAGCGTAAGATCTGTGCCCTTCAGGTGCAGTTGAAAAACGCACAGGAGGAGCTAGATAGGATGAGGAGGGAGAAGGGGGCTGGGGAATGGGAGCTGGCTGTTGGCAAGAGATCTGCTAGGAGAAGAAGATTTTCAGATAGTTTTACTATTGGTGTTTACAATAGATATGACCAACTGTCAGAGTCTAGTGGAGAGGAATCTCTAGTAGCTGTAGATGTAGGAAGTATGCAGCAGATCTCAGTTGTTGTGGGGGCTAGAACAGTTGCAAAGTCGAAGAGGAAGAAGAATGTTCTGCTGTTAGGTAGTTCTCATGGCAGAGGTGTAGGCCAGCAGTTGCAGGAAGTGCTGGGGAGTGAGTACCAGGTCACCAGCATTGTGAAGCCTAATGCAGGATTGGCTCAGGTGACTGTGAACATAGGGGGGTTATGTAGGGATTTTACTAAAGAGGATCAGGTAGTGATTGTGGGTGGGGCTGGTAATAATATTGATAGGGATGGGAAGTATGACATAGATGGTGACCTGGAAAAGATAGCCACTCAGACTGGCAACACGAATGTGCATTTCGTGGAACTGTTTCAGCATCACGGTCGGCCTCTTCTTAATACAGCCGTCAGGCACAATAACATGAGACTTGGGGGTGCGCTGATGACAGAAAGCATGGGTCACATTTCAGTGGTGTCGGTGGAGTCTATCAGCAGGACAGGTTTCACTAGACATGGCCTGCACCTCAACAGATATGGGAAGGGGAGGTTGGCAAAGCTTATAGGTGACAGCATAGGTGGGGTTGGTGGGATCACTCATGGGAAAATTCCTGCAGTAGTGGGTGTTAGAGCTGCACCTTTTTTAGATTGAAGTCAGCTGACAGGTATTCCTGCTTAAGGGAAGTCTCTCTAACAAAGGAACCACTTTTGACAAAGCTTAGGTATCCGCGTAATGAGGGAATTAGTATATTTCATCAAAATATATAAGGTATTAGAGATAAAGTTAGTGAACTGCTTATAGATGTTGACTCTGAAATTATTGGTTTATCTGAACACTTCTTAAATAAGGAGATAATTCAGAGGCTTCCTTTACCAGGATACAGGTTGGCTGGCAGCTTTTCGAGGAGCTCTTTGCGGTGTGGAGGAGTAGCCATGTATGTGAAAAAGGCATCCCTTTTGAGTCAATTGATGTTTCAAAGTACTGCACTGAAAAGGTGTTTGAACGTTGTGCAGGTGTGGTTAAATTTAATGGAGCTAAACTTCTAACTGTTGTTATTTATAGATCCCCAGACTCTGATTTCACAACATTTTTGCTAAAGCTAGAGGAGGTTCTTGGTTCACTATATAGGAAATACAAATAGTTAGTTATATGTGGTGACCTCAATATTAATTGTCTAAGTGATTGTGCAAGGAAGAGGATGCTGGTAGACCTCCTTAATTCATATAATCTTATGCAAACCGTATTCTTGCCAACGAGAGTGCAAGGGAACAGTAGAACAACCATAGACAACATTTTTGTTCATTCCTCATTACTAGAAGGGCATTCTGTTAGCAAAAAGGTGAATGGCCTTTCAGATCATAATGCACAAATTTTAACTCTAAAAGATTTTTGTGCTGCAACACGTGTTAAATATAGTCATCAGCTGTTTAGGAAAGCTGATTCAGTTGCTGTAGAGACCTTTGTAAAACTTATCAAGGAACAAGAGTGGCAAGATGTTTGTAGCGATGATACAGTAGACGATAAATATAATGCTTTTCTCAAGACTTTTCTCGTGCTCTTTGAAAGTTGCTTTCCGTTAGAACGTTCAAAACAGGGTACTGGCACAAACAGGCAGCCTGGGTGGCTGACTAGAGGGATAAGAATATCTTGTAGAACAAAGTGGCAATTATATCAAAACCTTAGAAACAGTCAAAATCTAAATGCGCAGCCCATTACAAACAGTATTGTAAGGTGCTTAAAAATGTTATTAGGAAGGCAAAAAGTACGTGGTATGCAGATAGAATAGCTAAGTCTCAGGATAAAATTAAAACCATATGGTCAGTCGTTAAGGAAGTGGCTGGTCTGCAGAGACAGGTCGAGGATACTGAATCAGTGCGTAGTGGGAATGTCCGTGTTACTGATAAGTTGCATATATGTACAGTATTTAATAATCACTTTCTGAATATAGCAGGTGAACTAAACAGAAACCTAGTCCCAACAGGGAATCATATAGCGCTCTTAGAAACGAGTGTTCCGAGACTGTTACCTGAAATGCTCCTCCATGATACTGACAAGAGGGAGATTGAGTTAATAATTAAATCACTAAAGACCAAGAACTCTCATGGATATGACGGGGTATCTAGCAGAATACTGAAGTATTGTTCTATGTATGTTAGCCGAGTACGTTGCCATATCTGTAACTTTTCCTTTAGGAGTGGTCGGTTTCCTGACCGATTAAAGTACTCGGTAGTGAAGCCACTTTATAAAAAGGGAGACATTGATAATGTCGACAATTTTAGACCTATTTCTATGCCATCGGTGTTTGCTAAAATTATCGAGAAGGTTGTATATACAAGGTTACTGGAGCATTTAAATTCACATAAATTGCTGTCAAATGTTCAGTTTGGTTTTAGAAATGGTTTAACAACTGAAAATGGTATATTCTCTTTTCTCTGTGAGGTTTTTGATGGATTAAATAAAAGGTTGCGAACGTTAGGTGTTCTCCTTGATTTAACGAAGGCTTTCGACTGTGTTGACCACAAAATATTACTGCAGAAGTTGGACCATTATGGAGTAAGGGGAGTAGCTTACAATTGGTTCGCCTCTTACTTTGAGAACAGAAAGCAGAAGGTAATTCTCCGCAATATTGAGAGTAGTTGTGATGTTCAGTCCCAATGGGGCACTGTTAAGTGGGGTGTTCCCCAAGGGTCGGTGCTGGGGCCACTGCTGTTTCTTATTTATATAAATAATATGCCTTCTAGTATTACAGGTGAATCAAAAATTTTTCTGTTTGCTGATGACACCAGCTTGATAGTGAAGGATCTTGTGTGTAATATTGAAACAGTATCAAAGTATAAGTTCATGGCTTGTGGAAAATAATTTGATGCTAAATCACAGTAAGACTCAGTTTTTACAATTTCTAACTCACAATTCAACAAGAACCGATATTTTGATCAGACAGAATGGGCATATTATAAGCGAGACGGAACAGTTCAAGTTCCTAGGCGTTCGGATAGATAGTAAGCTGTTGTGGAAAGCCCATGTCCAGGATCTTGTTCAGAAATTAAATGCTGCTCTATTTACCATTAGAACAGTATCTGAAATAAGTGACACTTCAACACGAAAAGTAGTCTACTTCGCATATTTTCATACGCTTATGTCGTATGGTATTATTTTTTGGGGTAATTCTTCTGATTCAAAAAGGGTATTTTTGGCTCAAAAACGCGCTGTTCGAGCTATATGTGGTGTAAGTTCGAAAACCTCTTGTCGACCCCTATTCAATAGTCTGGGAATTCTGACATTGCCCTCACAGTATATATTTTCTTTGATGTCGTTTCTTGTTAGCAATATTAGCCTATTCCCAAGAGTTAGCAGCTTTCACTCAGTTAATACTAGGCAGAAATCTAATCTGCATGTGGAATGCACTTGACTCTTGTGCAGAAAGGAGTGCAGTATTCCGCTGCATCCATTATCAATAAGCTACCACAAGAACTCAAAAATCTTAGCAGTAGCCCAAACTCTTTTAAGTCTAGACTGAAGAGTTTCTTCATGGCTCACTCCTTCTATTCTGTCGAGGAGCTCCTGGAAGAGCTAAAAAATTAAGCAAATTCCAGTGTTACATTGTTGATTTTCTTTATCTAAACTTATGACTTGTCACCTGAATATGTTTTTTATATTTCATTTTATCTGTTTCTAATATCGTGTTATAATTTTATGTATTGACTCGTTCCATTACCATGGAGACTTCTCCTTAATTTGGTCCCACGGAACAATAAATAAATAAAAAAGTGAAAAAAAGCGGTTCTAGGCGCTTCAGTCCGGAACCGCGCGACTGCTACGGTCGCAGGTTCGAATCCTGCCTCGGTCATGGATGTGTGTGATTCCTTTGGTTAGTTAGGTTTAAGTAGTTCTAAGTTCTAGGGGAATTATGACTTCAGCTGTTAAGTCACATAGTGCTCAGAGCCATTTGAACCATTTTTTTGCATGCACATATAGACATATGGCAGGCCAACTGCTATACGTATATCTAGAATTAGTCAATAGATGGAGGTGATGTTTCAGCTAATTTGTATTGGACAACATGGCAGATTTTTTAACGTTTATAGGTGTCGAATTGTGACACAGAGGTTTTGTTATTGGAACTACTATATAGCCTACGTTCCTGTTGCTTTGAAAGAGTCTTTGAACAGCACCTCAAAGACGTAACATGTATGGAAACTGATTAAATAGTAAAGAGATAATGGTTCAAATGGCTCTGAGCACTATGGGACTCAACATCTATGGTCATAAGTCCCCTAGGACTTAGAACTACTTAAACCTAATTAAACTAAGGACATCAGGAGGCAGAGAAAATCCCTGACCCCGCCGGGAATAGTAACGAGATAACAGCGTCGCAAACCACTGTCCTGCCGTCAGAAGAGGTCCACAAACCCCCTTTACATAGAAGCGAACACTAGCGAACATGCAACAGCGAACGAAAATTATTCCCTCTGGTGCAAGCGCTATGGGCGCTTTTGCAAACGGTATTCAGTCATGTGTTCTCTTCGCATTCGCTTGAGTTTGCTCGAGGTTCGCTGGTTGTCGGTCTTTAAGCGAACGATCAAAGGATGTTTGTGTGCTTTACGCTTCGGTCCCGACAGTGCAGAAAGCTTTCGTCTGCCGACTACTCCTCTATAGTTGTTGTTGTTGACACGAATTGCGCCATCGATGGAGTGGTCTGAAGAGAGTGTAATCTTGCTACTAGAAGAATAGACGAGGGCTATTCGGAAAGTAAGGTTCGATTGCTCGCGACATGGCAACCACAGTGAATATCAAAAATGTTTTATTGGCAACAGTTAGCTATAACTTCCAGTTAGTTCTCAGCATACTCGCCGCTCCGACTGAGACATTTGTCTTAGCATTGTACCCACTTTCCAATACCCTCATCATAGAAGGCAGCCGCCTGTGCTTTTTGCCATTTCTCTACGATGATCTGCAGCTTGTTCTCTGTTTCAAAATCTAGCCACCGGTTCTTGTGACGCTCTGTACGCGATCGGCGGTCGTATTAGAAACGCTGTTCAACACATCTATGCAAAGTTTCGTCAGAAGTTCACAGTAGTTTCCATATCTCTGGGGTTCAACAGATCCACTGTAAAAATGGCTAAGCAAAAGAGATACGATTGGCAGAAAATTAATGAAGCGCTCTAAGGTCCTACTGGGTATGCACAAGAAAGAAAATAAATTCATGGGTGCCTGCACCAAGCGGGAACGTAATGGAGAAGCACAAGCTTATTCATTTTGCTAAAAAGAAAGGCACATTAAAATTCCTTGATAATGGAAAGGATGTATTATGTTGCTTACAATTGAAAATATACGAAGGGCATGATATTTCTCGTTGCTGACCTTCATGGTATCTTTAATCACACGGCTTATGTATCACTATTATGTTAGAAATTTTGGATGATACATAAAAATGGGTTACTCGGAATTATGCTGTCTGCCCTCTAACAATTTATATAGCGGAATTTATAAAGTGACAGATCATATTTATATTTCTTATTTCATTAATCATATTTTATTGACATTATCTTCCTTTACGTGATTTAATAAAACCTTTGAAGTGCTTAGCATACCTCATCATGTTACCTTCCATTAGGAAAGTGGGTGCACTCAGCGACTGTGATATAATTTATAAATTACAGAGCACAGAAATCAGTCGTCCTTTTCTTTGCAGGTTTTATTTGGCAAATCCAGATTTCGGCTAGTGCCTAGGCATTATCAATGCACTATTTTCTAGTCTCGATGCATGCCAAAAACCTGTTGTTCGGGCGTCAGTCACAGTTCTTTGAATACAGTAGACTAGAAAATAGTGCATTGATAATGACTAGGCACTAAACTAAATCTGGATTTTCCAAATAAAACCTACAAAAAAAAGACGACTGATTGCTGCATAGTATAAATTACTGCAGATATCAGAAAGCAACTGATATACTCATATAGCGGCTACTGGAATGCAACATAACCACTAACAAAAATGTCTCCGGTTGCTAATAATCACAGTGTAAATGTTGGCCTTTCTTCAGGTTATGTTGGTCGTCGGTAATTTAGTGTTCCTGCCGTGCGGTTCTAGGCGCTGCAGTCTGGAACCGCGAGACCGCTACGGTCGCAGGTTCGAATCCTGCCTCGGGCATGGATGTGTGTCATGTCCTTTGTTAGGTTTAACTAGTTCTAAGTTCTAGGGGACTAATGACCTCAGAAGTTGAGTCCCATAGTGCTCAGAGCCACTTGAACCATTTAGTGTTCCGCTTTTAAATTTCCCGCTCATTTGTAATGAGAAGCAATCGGAAAGCGTCAGCTGACATCTGTGCAGAAGAAATATGGAGCTGCAACTCAGTGTTAGAAGCACTACCTACTACGCTATTTGGCTTGTTTCGTCAAAAAGGGCTCTCACCTTGCAAAATAATCCTCTCCGAACATCAAAATTTTGCATCGTGGCGCTAGCCGTATAGTGTATCACGTGTGCCGATTATTAGTGCCAAAAAATATAACGCAGCGTCCATAGGCCATGTCCGTTATATTTCGTGTTATCTTGCTTTCCCTCCCGTGTAAACGCTAGTTCACACGTGCAAGCGAATGGTACTGAACATTCGCGAATTGTCTGCGAATGCACGTATGCTTGTGATCGCTTTCATTCGCCCTGGTGTAAAGGGGGCTTCAGTGTAACAATAATGTAAGCAAACCCTTAAGTTTGTCTGCCTACCCGTGCGCCTGAAGGCTATCAGTCTGTGCTCTGCTATTGTACCGATCAGGCCACTTACTCTTGAAGCTATACAGATTTCCACAATGTCAGTCGAAAAAGTGTATACTTTTCTGCTTTACGGAGAATTTCGCCAAACCGTTAGAGCACTGGTGCTGTTGTATGTTGAACGATGCTTATCGTGCCAATACTTTACTGTTACCCTTTCGTATGTTCATTTATTAGCCGTTCAGCATGTTTACCATGCAATTGGCTTCGTCAAAATACATTTTACATATTCATAAAAGTATAGTTGTTACATTTGCAAACATTACTAAAGAAAAAGAAAAATCAGGAAACTGGAACTGTGGAGCATAAAATACGCGAACTAAAAGAGCTGCAACTGATGAGGGAAATGCAATAATCATTTTAGCAAGGGTCGCACACTATCTACATGTCACTACGAGAAATCTTGAATCTGCGAGTGGGATCAGTTAACGGAGTGTTCTGCGAATACTACATTCGCACGTTTCATCCTTTCCACATTTCACTCCCTCAACAGCTTTATGGCATTTAATATCAAAATCAGTTACAGATTTAGAAACTATGGGCAAATCAATCTTCGCAATATGCTATAGATCTCAATCCGCGCTGGCTGAGAGATATGTATAAACAACGATTTTTTTTGTGGTGATGGTGTTTACAGCTCCTAACGCATATGTGTGACTGGAAGACTACCTGCTGGGAATAAGACAATTCATGCAGTAATAACTCGAAGGATGTCTCAATCATTCCGCGCAGATAATTACAGACCTTATCTACACCGACCGTAAAAAAATCGCAATTCCAAAAAATAATCACTGTAGAATAAAGAAATTTCGGGAATACATTTGTGTAGGAAAAAATATTTAAGTGATTAACATTACAAGATCACAGGTTAATGTAAGCGCGAGATAAACCATTGCAAATGTGAAATGCAGGTACATTAATAACCGGAGTAAACACCAGAATGTTGAATGTAAGCATGCAAAAGTGCATTCATTGTGTTATACATGTGCCAGATGCCAGTTTGTGGGATAGAGTTCCATGCCTGTTGCACTTGGTCCGTCAATACAGGGATGGTTACTGCTGTGCTGGAGTTGTACGATTATGTCCTATACGTGTGTGATGTCCTTAGGCTAAGTTAGGTTTAAGTAGTTCTAAGTCTAGCTGACTGATGACCTCAGATGTTAAGTCCCATAGTGCTTAAAGCCATTTGAAGCATTTAATACAAGTTTGCCTCTTAATGAGATGATTATGACAGCATTTAAATTTATAAATTCGGGCAATACTTATATGAAATATTGAAAATCAAATATTTGTTATGCCTGGAAGCCGTTAGGCAGGGAGCCTGCAACTAGGGCTGTACGCCATGAACGGGATTAGCCATTTAGAGATATACGTAGACAATCCCTACGTATGTAAACTACGATCTCAGTTAACCTTGCAGTCGGATATTGTCGGGTATATTCTTTTTGTAATAGGTGTTATATTGCATTGTTGCAAATTGGATAGTGCTATCTTTCATCAGATCATGTCGAAATTTTGTCCAAGTCATTCCACATTTCCTTATGAGTGTAAGATAACAGGATCGTCAGGGAACAGTCTGATAGTGCTGCTGACTCTATGTGATAAGTCGTATAGTTATTGCGAACATCTTTCTACTACGATTACTTGAGGGGCATCCAATGTTAACTTGGTTTCTGTTGAACATGCGCTTTGCAGTATAACACACTGAATTATATTGTTAAAAATTTCGCGGAGAGAATCGCAAATCTGCGAATATTCTCCGTATGACTGCATGTTGGTTATTAATCGACGATGTGGTGGCACAACGTCGAACGCCTTTCGGAGCTGTACCCCTTTGTCCTGCATTGACTGTTTGCACAAAAAACAGTTTGTAACCTCCCAACAGTTTATTTACGTAACCTCGCAATAAAAATGTGACTAACCTCTCAATAAAATTGTGACTCATATATAACCTGTCAATAATTAACTGACTGTGAATCTAAACTGGTAATCTGGACGTCAGCAATGCTGCGTCATGGCTCTGAAAAGTCATTCTGAATAGACTGAAAATTCTTACCTCAATTATGTCGCCGGATAACGCGTATATATCTGCTCCTATAAAAAAAATTTCTGGCACAGCCCAGTGCAATGTTGACCGCTAGATTTGTCATGTATAAAAAGAAACAACTGATTTTTCTTTACGATAATTGAGATAACCATGGATAGGAGAAATTTGTAAAATCTTTAAATTCAGATGAATGATTGTCAAAAGTTAGTTTTCTAAGAAAGATTATTATTAAAAGATTTTTTAAAAACATTTACATGGGACTTGCTGTAACAAAAGTACAAAATCAGTTGTTACAAATTGTTATAAATAGTAATTTTTGGTTTTATCTTAGACTACATCGCACAGGCACCACCATCGCTCTTCACGACCGACCCCCGCAACTCCATACAAGACACAAGTGCTCTCTGTGACCTATACAACTAGACAACTGCTCTCTAAGAGCGATCTGACCCAACCGCCCAACTACGAGCTACTACTACTACTACTACTGCTGCTACTGCCGACACTGCCCTCTGGTCTGCGATTCTATTGTAGCTTACGTATCGCAGGCTGCGCGTGAGCATTCCATCGAAGTTACATCTGCTCGAGTGCGCTAGCAGTAAATTCCTCATCCATGGACTTCTTACAAGTGAATCAGTAATTATAAAAACAAGAGTAGTCCAAAAAAGTAAATTTTTCAGGAGAAGCAAAAAACTGTACACAGGCTAAATAATGGACATTAGGGTAAATCCATTAATTTTAATATTGACTGTGTATGTTAGGTACGCTTTAACAATAAAACAAAGTACTTTAAATGTAATAACTTTGCATGAACGATTTTTTTAATTGTACGGACTTATGTTGTTATTGCAGGATGGACATTTTGGACTGACATTTTAACACCAACATTTGTTTATGTTATCAAAAATTACTTTATTGTATAAATTTAATATACAATATTATTTGTACATTGTCTAATATTGTTTAACAGAGAAATTGAAAAATATTGTTAATGTATGCACACACTGTATGGAAAGACTAAAGATATGACGATGTAAATCGTGACATTAGGAATTAAATTTCTTATTTCACGTCACAGGACAATGAAGGATTAACACTACGCTATACAGGTTATTTTACACCAAAAATTTATTATGAATCATCTTCAGGAGTGTCCACAGAAGGCCACTCAGTCAATTCCAGATAAAAGGCTTTGTGCTCATCAGGAATATATTGCATTAATTGTCCCACATCTTTAAATTTTTTGACATTGATTGCAACTTTGTTATTATATGCAATTTCTGCAGCCAACTTTGGTTCTGTCTGTAATGAATGTCGCAATGAAAAGCGGTGTTTTACGAGACCGTCAATATGATAGTAACAGTCAACTTTACCTGGAAACATTTCACTATGATGGAAGCTCATAAATGAGGACACTGTGAATTTCACTTTACTGCTTTTGTCCACATTCGTCCCATAAATGTCGTCAGACAAACAGGATCGATTATAAAATTTGGGCTACCATTTTTTGTAACCCAAAATCTCTTCCATGATAACAAGCTTTACATTAACATTTTGTTTTTTGGATGATGTCACCATACATTGAACGTACTCATACAAAGAATATATCCTGTCTTTTCTTCTTATCACCTGCTTTATGGGAGCAAATGTACGATCACATGGTAAAAATGAATGGCCACGCACAGTAAAATGCTGGAATACATCTTTGAATCTGCCAGAACTTACAAGGCAGTTCATTACCCTAACCGCTGTGTTGTTCTTATTTTGCGCAGGGCACCCATCCGAGAACAGGTGTAACTCAGTAACACTATCAGGTATCTCCGTGTTGATGTAATCAAACAAAAACGAACATACTTTGTTAGGTCCTTTGTGGGCAGTACCTTCATGGTACAGATATACCTTGGGGTTGGGTTGGGTTGTTTGGGGAAGGAGACCAGACAGCGAGGTCATCGGTCTCATCGGATGAGGGAAGGACGGGGAAGGAAGTCGGCCGTGCCCTTTCAGAGGAACCATCCCGGCATTTGCCTGGAGTGATTTAGGGAAATCACCGAAAACCTAAATCAGCATGGCCGGACGCGGGATTGAACCGTCGTCCTCCCGAATGCGAGTCCAGTGTCTAACCACTGCGCCACCTCGCTCGGTGGATATACCTTGGATTTGCTGCTCTTTAGGTCTGTAATACAGAATGCATTAACGTTAATTTGCCGTAAATAAAAAGCTTCCTGTACTGGGAGCTTAGGCAACTGCAGATTTTGCATATAATCGAAACACAATGCTACCACACGGTCATTTTCTGCACACTTCTCCTTAACAGCACCCATCTTTAAATAGAATTTTTTGCTTATTCTTTTATGTACCGTGGGTTCCGCTACGGCCACACGCTTTGCAGTATCGTTCAATGATGGACTCTTAGTCTTCACTGAAAGTGACTCACAACAGCAGCAAGTATCGATTTGCGGCCGCCCAAAGCGTAAGTTGAAACGCTCATTGAAAACCCTTAAATAAATTCCATATGACACTGTGGTATGAGGATATAACTTCATGAACAGTTCGTACATACTTTTTACAGATAATTCAGGATTTAAGTAATACATTTCTTTGCTTGAATAATGAGAGATTTTAGTAGGGAATGTTTTAATATGATTCTCAATTATCGATAGGACTATATGTGGTGTTGCAATGGTTGAAGCAGTACATCCTCTACTGTCACATGGGCGAACATTATTTTTCACACAGTTACAAATTCGTCGCACACGTTCATTTCTAATGCCAAAAAGGCTACAAAATGCCTTTTTGCACACTTAGACCCGCCCAGCATCTCCAGTTACCACGTGATATCGATAATCTAGTGCTCTTGGCTTAGGCTGGCCATCACTTTTCCGGGGTCTTCTGGGTACCACGTCTTCTTTTTTGATCAGCCCTGCAAGGTAGCCATCTGGTGTGTTCTTACTCCCAAAATCGTGAAATTTAGTGAATATATCTATCTGTTCATGTTCAGAGATCCTCTTGAAACACAGTTTCTTAGATCAGAAACATATTAATACACGAATACCATTGTCAGAAAATGTAAAAGAGTTGCAAAAAAATTACTTACGTAAAATCAATTTTTTTTATTGATAGAGTAAATTATCTATATGATATTTGCGTACCATAAAACTTAGAACAGATGGGAACCTCTAAGAAGTAAAAAATACACAGACAAGAGATTAATTCACATAGCCTTTGAACTTACCCACAGTCAGGTCCTATTTTTACAGCATTAATTTCTCTTCCACTGTGATTCAAGTAACCAATTCCCTTCGTTCTGGCAGCTTTTATAACATTTCTTTTATATAGTTCCGGTTGCGCACCTCTCTTCTTCGACATTGTGCATAGATAATCCAAAGAAACGTGTTCTATAAACAAAACTAAACGACAATGTATACGCAGCTGCTACAACAATGCACACAGGTAACAAGATCACAGGCGTCAGATGTGCTGCCATCTGGCATGCATTCTATTCACTACATGAAACAAGATCCGAGTATGTTCGTTTGGTACTGCCATCTGGCATTTCTTGCAATAGTAAGTCCTGGACTCATGTTGCTACTGCAAAGAACACGAAAAACTGTATGCCTGTAAAAGCACTAATATGTGTAAGACAAGTGTGATTTTGCATAGATGCTGCACCTAAGTATCCTGAAGCCTTCTCTGCATACATCTAATTTTTGCCAAAAAGTGGACATGTTTGCTTGGTAGAGTAATTATTGAGTACGATTACGTGGAGACAGAGTTTGTACAGCCATCGACGACATAGTGTAACTGAGGTGGAATAAAGGGGACCAGCTCACATTCGCCGAGGCAGATGGAAAACCGCATGAAAAACCATCCACAGTCTGGCCGGCACACCGGACCTCGACACTAATCAGCCGGGCGGATTCGTGCCGGGGGCCGACACGCCTTCCCGCCCAGGAAACAGTGCGTTAGACCGCGCGGCTAGCCGGGCGGGCTCCCGTAATACATAGTTGAATGAAACGAGTGCTAATTCAGATATACGTGCAGGAGAACGCCTGTAAAGTTTTAAAAGCAGAAGAGAGGTTGAACGAACGTGACTTTTCCCACTAATACCGTAGTGTTTAGTAACACTTCTTCTTAGTCACACAGATAGTTCCAGCCCACACAAAATTTCTGATATAGTTTATAAAGCATCACGAATAGCAGTGCACTGTGTGAGTTTAGTGACGTTTTCAGACCTGTGGTATCTTGCTTTGGGTAAACACTCGAAAACAGTTGTACAACTCATTGAAAGAAGAGGTTTCAACAAATGATACAGCCTCACTGGAAAAATGTCACCGTCATTCAACGTATTTATGACTGTGATGCCCGTTGTGAAGAAGAGGTAGGAGAGAGGTACTGGCAGAAATCAAACTATGGAGCGGGGTTGTCGGTCGTGCCTGGACACAGGTTATAAAAACATTGCTACGCAAGGCAGTGTTTCGGGTTTCACTCCCAGGTCCTAACAACAGCTTTAATTTGCCAAGAAAGTCACTTCATCATGAGTCATTCAACATTTTCGTATCTTGCTCTTCACGTTATGTTACGAATCGCATCTAAAAAGCGTCATTATTTATTTTACACAGTTTGCCCTTTCCTATACCTGGCTATGTTACTTCTCGAGTTGCATGGATGCAAGGGTTTACCGCCAGTATCAGAAAAACTTCTAGATGAAAATGGTGAAAGCATCATTTGGGTTGTAGCTGCATTACTTTTTAAAGAAGAATGAACACTCAGAACGAGTCGACTGCACTTAGGCCCTACATGTTGGAGTCAAAATAGTGGCGCAAAGTTGGGAACTTTCACTCAACTCTCTCGTGCATTTACATAAAGATACTGCCCTTTTTCACGTACAACTACAGTGCATTTCTTATTTCTTGAAATTGAGTAGATGTGAGTTCTATTTAAATATGTACATTTAAGCTCCGAAAGGGGTACACCCAAGTCTCCCAAAAACAGAGAATGAAAATGTCAACCAAAAAAGACTGCCCATATATCACTGTCCACGCACCAGATATTTTCGTAAACCTATTGTAGTTTTATTGCCGTTGCCTTGTAAGTAGTGCTCTATTATGACACTGCGTTCCAGTAATTTTTATTTAGAGTACATGCCGGCACGGTAACTCTGCGTGTTCGGTCAGAGGGTTAACTGCCCTCTGTAATAAAAAAACTGAGTTAATGGATCAATGACGGCCGGTCGCGTGTGGCCGAGGGGTTCTAGGCGCTTCAGTCCGGAACCGCGCGCCTGCTACGGTCGCAGGTTCGAATCCTGCCTCGGGCATGGATGTGTGTGATGCCCTTAGGTTAGGTTTAAGTAGTTCTAAGTTCTAGGGGACTGATGACCTCAGATGTTAAGTCCCATAGTACTCAGAGCCATTTGAACCCTTTGATCAACGACGAACTGAACGGGTGTCTTGCGACGCCCGCCCCGAACGAAAACGAACAAAATGAGATTAAAAATAAAAAAGATAGCTGAGTGGTCTGCTTGAGGATTGCCGTCCTACGGGCCCGGATTCGATTTCCGGCTGGGTCGGGGATTTTCTCCGCTCAGGGACTGGGTGTTGTGTTGTCTTCATCATCATTTCATCCACATCCGGCGCGCAGGTCGCCCAATGTGGCGTCGAATGTAATAAGACCTGCACCAAGGCGGCCGGACCTGCCCCGCAAGGGGCCTCCCGGCCAATGACGCCAAACGCTCATTTCCGTTTTCCACACCATTACAACGTTCCTTTTCACAGATCGCGGCTTCCCGCTAAGGCAACCGAAGAGATAACAAAAAGCAACAGAAAGCATAGACAGAAATGTCGTAGACTGTTAAAAAAAAATTGGGAAAAAATCGAAGCGAGGGTAAACCACAAGTATCTGAAAGTAAAACCGAAAATTTTTTTCGTGGTATAAAATGCAAATGCCCACAGAATAGTGAAAAATAGAAACAGAACAATCGCGGATGATGATTCTTTTAAATGTCTGTAAAATAAGAAACTAGCGTTGCCGGAGTATCTGGATAGTCTGTTATAAAGATTTACTTTATCACATACTATTGCTTTCGGCACCTCACGCACTAGGCAAGACCGCAACATGAGACGTTGATGAGGTTGATGTGCTGTGAGAGTTTGCATGTACAAATGCTGGACGAAAAGCTCACAAATACGACCCATAACTAAGGAGGCACGCTTTTGCTTGTTTCGGATAGCATAAACAATGGCCTACCTTTATCCTGTCGACTCTTCTTGCGAGGCCTACCACAGTGACGCCATGCCGGAGCAGAGCTTGCGTTATGGCAGCGCCTATGCCCGCGCTGGCGCCGGTAACCAGTGCAACGCGACCTGTGTACCTCTCCATAGCGCTATCGCAGCTCGTCTGGTACGACTCTGCAAAACACACTCGACTTGTCGCTCTCCGTATTCCGAAACAGCTGACCTTGCTTGCACACTGGCAACTTTCTGGTTCGTCGCTGCTTATGCAGCGTGAAATCTTAATAGAATTATGTAGCACACTTCCCTCACTTGTTCGGTATATGGGATCCTGTTAGCTCACCATATACTAGTAGTCTTGGTATCACGGGAACGTTCTATGTTATTTCATGCGGTCCTATATTTGACGTCTGCTACTTAGAAAAAAATTGTTACCAAAGCTGGGTCATCCCATTCCCTTTCCTCTATCGGAACATGACTTGATTATATTGCATCTCATGATGCAGCTAAAATGCTGCGAAACCGGTCGTGCCTATAAATAAAAAATGGAAATGAGCGTTTGGTGTCATTGACCGGGAGGCCCCTTACGGGGCAGGTTCGGCCGCCTTGGTGCGGGTCTTATTACATTCGACGCCACATTTTTCTTATCTCATTTTGTTCTATCTTGTGCGTTGAATTTGTTCGTGGCGGACGTCCGATGTCACTCGTTCAGGTTGTTCGTTGATTCGTTCACTCAGGATTTTTTTTTTTTTTTTTTTAATTGCCTAGGGTAGCTAAACCCTCTGACCGAACACGCTGAGCTACCGTGGCGGCTATATTGGGTGACTTGCGCGCCGGATGGGGATGAAATGATGATGAAGACTACACGACACCCAGCCCCTGAGCGGAGAAAATCTCCGACGCAGCCGGGAATCGAACCCGGGCCCCTTAGGACGGCAGTCCGTCATGCTGACCATTTTTTTTAAATCCTATTTTGTTCTATATTGTTGGTTGAATTTGTTCGTGGCGGACGTCCGATGAACCCGTTCAGGTTTTTCGTTGATCTGTTCACTCAGTTTTTTAATCACAGAGCGTAGCTAAACCCTCTGACCGAACACGCAGAGCTACCGTGCCGGCGACCATTCAGCTATCGGGACGGACGTGCCTATAAATAGAGGACTTACAACTGAAATGGTCTTGTCTTCAAAAAGATAGAACTATGGTGCAATAGCATTCGAAATTTGGAGCTTTCTCTGATAGAACCGAGTCTAGGTAATATAAAAGAAAGGATAAATTTTAACAAAACAGTCGCCGGATTCTGTGACGACTCTATCTTCAATACAACATGTGTCAGTAGCACAGTGATGAGTGTCACAACAGTTGAACTGCTCTGCGGAAATACTACATTCTGCTTGAATACAATAATGAAGATCAAGGGCATTTAGTATGCAGTAGTTATACACAGATGAAGAAGTTTACACAGGAGAAACTAGCGTGAGAGCTGTATCAAACTAAACTTCGTCCTGAAGACCACAAACAACAATATAATATAGCAATGCAATTATACACGGAAGTGCCAAATAAACTGGTATAGGCATGTGTATTCAAATACAGAGATTTGTAAACAGGCAGAATACGGCGCTGTGGTCGGCAACGCATATATAAGACAACAAGTGTCTGTCTTCAACGTGACAGAAGTGCAACCCCTCCACAGATTGCTGCAGATTTCCATGCTGGGCCATTAACAAGTGTCAGCGTGCGAAGCATTCAACAAAAGATCATTGATATGGGCTTTCACAGCCGAAGGTCCACTCATGTACACTTGATGACTGCACGACACAAAGCTTTACGCCTCGCCTGGGCCCGTCAGCACCGACGTTGGACTGTGTATAATTGGAAACATGTTGTCTGGTCGGACGGGCCTCGTTTCAAATTGTATCGAGCGGGTGGACGTGTACGGGTACTCAAGCAACTTCATGAATCAATGGACCTGCATGTCAGCAGGGGACTATTCAAGTTGGTGGAGGCTCTGTAATGGTGTGAGGCGTGTGCAGTTGGGGTGATATGGGACTCCTGATACATCTAGATACGACTCTGACAGGTAACGAGTACGTAAGCATCCTGTCTGATCACCTGGATCCATTCATGCCCATTGTGCATTCCGACGGACTTGGGCAACTCCAGCAGGACAATGCGACACACCACACGTCCAGAATTGTTACAGAGTGGCTCCAGAAATAATCTTCGGGTTTGAAACACTTCCGCTGGCCACCAGACTCCCCCGACTTGAACATTATTGCAACGTGCTTTTCAGAAGAGGTCTCCACCGTCTCGTACTCTTCCGGATTTACGGACAGCCCTGCACGATTCATGGTGTCAGTTCCTTCCAGCACTACTTCAGACATTAGTCGAGTGCATGCCACGTCGTGTTGCGGCACTTCTGCGTGCTCACGGAGGCCCTACACGACATTAGGCAGGTTATCAGTTTCTCTGGCTCTTCAATGTATTAGAGATTGAGAGGTCGGCATTCGGCATTTATGGTCAATACACGCTAGAAAGCTAGACAGTAAGCTATTTATTGTGTTCCTAGAAGAAGAATTGTTTCTTGAAAATACTGTGGAAAACTATTTCTGGTTATTCACAGTTATGTGCTAGAATGGTGGAAGTAGGGGATCGCACTACCTGGCCTTAGCTCAGGACCTTTAGGTGTATGTAGTTTGTCCCTGATCAGTTGGGCAACGCAGGTAGTAAGATGGGGTACTAAAGATAGTGAATGCGTAGTTCATGCGCAACATAGCAGTGAGGCAACAGCAAAGTGCAAGAAGGAAGGAATAAAAAATACTGAAAAAAACGGAAGGTCAAATGTTTTGTAGAATGAGTCGTCTAAAAGTAAGAAATGAAGCAGAGTAGAGGAACATTTGGCACTCATTGGAGTGATGCTCGAAATCAAGTACAGCAATAGGATACTTGTTAGTCTATCCTACAGTGAACTTTAATTTCTGTCACCGCCTCATTTGCTGCATGATTTAGAACGTCGTTCAAAGCCACATAAATGTTTCTCTCGTCTGCTTTATTTCTAACGTTTAGGTAAATCATTTCACAACACATTTGACAGGTATTTTTTTCAGTTTTTTTTAATTTTCACATTTCGTTCAGAAAGCATGAAATACATAATATTTTATTTCATTTTTAAAAATTTAGCATCTGATTCAAAGGAACCCATTTCAAAAATCAAATAACACACCAAAGCAACCTTTTGCAGGCAAAATAGCTAGCCTTGGACAGGTGAACGCATGACACCATTTGCTTTCCTAGCATCTTCTGTTCTAGAAATATCCTGAATGTAGTACGAACTTGATTCGAAGAAAGCCGTTTGGATAGTTAAATACCACACTAATGTAACTTCTTATGCGAAAAATAACTGGGCCTTGAGGAGAAAAACTTGTTGACACATCGTCACACTAGCAGCACCCGTTCGTGAAATATTTTTCCCTCTAATCACTAATTATATCTTTCTTAATTACTCTGAATACTTTCAGCCAACTGTTTTTGTTTAAAACCAGACTTCACGATAGCCTAGTCTGATACCCCAAGTGTCCACTCCCCACTCTTAGCTTGGATACGAAAATTCGGACAATAATCTACAGGGCAGTTTCTTGGGAGTCTATATCAGCCGGCCGAAGTGGCCGTGCGGTTAAAGGCGCTGCAGTCTGGAACCGCAAGACCGCTACGGTCGCAGGTTCGAATCCTGCCTCGGGCATGGATGTTTGTGATGTCCTTAGGTTAGTTAGGTTTAACTAGTTCTAAGTTCTAGGGGACTAATGACCTCAGCAGTTGAGTCCCATAGTGCTCAGAACCATTTGAACCATTTGGAGTCTATATCCGCTGCGTTCAAACATTTGACAAAAAATAATACTTCATCTTCCAAGTAGCACACAACAACCACTGCTTGGCAGAACAAGATAAGGTTGCAGTGTATGTATACACAGACGGGAACGTTGTGTAACGTGGACTCAAACGAACTCTCTCTCTCTAGCCAAGGCCGTTATGCATCCAAATGCTGTGGCGCACGCTCCAGAATCTGCACATACATCTAACAACGCAAGGCACCTTACAGTGTACCAGTTTCACGATCCTTTGATGCCTCAGAGTGTGTCCTTTCAACCGATCTCTTCTTTAGTCAAGTTCTGGCAAAAATTTCTTTTTTCTCCCAAAATCGATTCAGTAGCTCCTCAGTAATTGCTTAGTCTGTCCACCTAGCCTTCACCAGTCTTCTATAGCACCAGATATCAGAAGCTCCTATTCTCTTTTTGTATGAACTACTTATCGTTCAGGTTTCACTTCCAAACAAGGCTACACCCCAGCAAATACCTGCACAAAAGAATTCCTGATATTTAACTTAATATTAGTCGTTAACAAACTCCTCTTTTTCAAAAATGCTTTTCGTGATATAGCCATTTTGCGTTTGCGCCTGATGGTCACTAACTCCCTAGAACAAAAGTCCACCATTGGAATGAACGGGATTCCATTTTTTACATAAATACACGTTCTTGAGTTTCTTATATTTTTAGCACAAACCAGCTTACCTCCAGTGCCGCCGAGGCGTGATACATCCCCTTTATGGAAGTAGGGTTCCTGAATCAGGGCCACGTCCACTTCCTGTCTTCCCAGAAGACGATTCATGACAGCAGTGGCCCCTTTAGTGTGTCGCTGATTTATCTGCAGCGCAATCAGTCTCCATCTTGCTGCCATTGTCACTTCTGATGTCTTTGATTACCCAGATGGCAATCTGTGAGAACCCCAAGAATAGTCTCAGATCCTGTTCCTGCATTGCCTCCAGGGACTTCTCTCCGACTTCCACCACAAGGGTTTGGCTGTTTGATGCAACCTTCTGGTTGTTTATCTTCCAATCCTCTGTCGGGACTTTCGGGTTTTGAGACCCTATTTCCACAATCACAGTCTCTGGAGAAGTATCCTTAAGGATTTTCGGCACCCAGATTAATATCTTTGCGGTCTTTAAGAGCTCAGCTGCTGTCTTTACCAGCAGCTTCACGTTCTCCCACAGTGATATCAGGTGCACCTTTTCTGTAAACCAGTCCACTGTACCCACCCCCTCACAGACAAAGATAAGAGCACCGTGATCCAGATAGACTTTTCTGAATTTGGGTCCCGGACCAGCGTCCCTGCCAATCTACTTGAAGAGAGCCATCTGTACGAGCTCCTCCTGCTGCGAGGTGATCTTGACCTGTGGACAGCCTTGCTGGATAACCGCCATTCTAAAAACTGAGACTGCAGCACTATGGGTCTGTTTCCCTATTTCTTTCCTCAGCTTTTTCTGGGTATACGTATCCTGAGAAGAGGGAGTCTTAGATTCCTCCCTTGTTCTCTTACTGTCTACCCTCAATGTAGAAGGGGTTTGTACACCTCCTTTGCCCTGGGACAGTCGTTTTTTGGAGGTCTTGGGCTCAAGCCCTTTTAGTTCACTGCACTTTTGTTTAGGAAGCTACTCTTTTCCTTCCTTTAACTTTTGTTCTCTAAAAGTTTCCTCCTCTGTGAGCCAGACAAGTCTTTGATCTTAATCTGAACCAACTTCTTAGTAACCATTTCCACTTCTTGAACAAGTCTGTCCGCCTGTTCAATTGAGAGGATGTTTTCCATCGGTTCCAGCCCAGATGTTTGGGTGTCTGAAGTCTCTATTTATCCCTCAGTATTGCTGTTCTCTTTTGTGTCCATTTTGGTCCCACGAGAGTTGGGGATCTAATCGGTCCACATGACGGAAACCCCAAGTGGTGCAAGGCTAATTACTCTGGGAGGTCGCCCAGTATCCCTGAGGCTCCATTCAAGACACATCTTCCCATATGCCAAGCACCCCTTGGCATGGATCACTTGACACCTTGTGTTGGTTATTTAGGAATTGGGCAAGGACAAGGATTGGATGTGGGATGACAGGTCGTTGTGAGGGACAGTCTGGTTCATTGGCCTAGACCTTACCGACCATAGGTTCCCACAGCCGGCTTAGCCCTCAGCTTCATGTGAGCACAAAAGCCTCTCCACCCACACAGGCAGTACTACTTCTAGGTGGTGTCAGGTTCCCACAGCCGGCTTAGCCCTCAGCTTCATGTGAGCACAAAAGCCTCTCCACCCACACAGGCAGTACTACTTCTAGGTGGTGTCCCCTGGAGAGGAAACATACTATAAAAGTGGCCAGTGAAATCAATGTTGATAATGCCTTACAAAGCAGTGTTGAAGACAGCCTGATACACAATCTTGTGCGGCTGGTCCCGACGGAAGTTCGAGTCCTCCCTCAGGCATGTGTGTGTGTGTGTTCGTCCTTAGGATAATTTAGGTTAAGTAGTGTGTAAGCTTAGGTACTGATGACCTTAGCAGTTAAGTCCCATAAGATTTCACACACATTTAAACATTTTTTGATACACAATGTAGTGACTACCATTCACCTATCTCCATCCAACCAAACACTGGAACTGCAGGAAAAATGTAACTATGGTATGCGACATGATGGCCAAGGTTGCAGCATCTCTTACTGCAAAACTGAAACATCTGTATGCATGCCATGGCGTTCGTCAAGCCTGGTGCGTCATTTGTAGAAATTAATAAATTTGCAAAACAGAAACAAGTAAGCTGCCTTCCACTGTCTTATTCAATACTGCACATTGGTGTGATCTTGTACGGTAGACCTGTGTCAGCCAACAAATAAGAGCAGAAAACGAAATGTTCTAAAAAATACATATTCATTTCAAAAATGCTCGAGGGATAAACGTAAAGGGCATTGGATGCAAATATCATAGTCGCCATGGTTTACAATTAAATGGACTGGAAGAATTACTAAAGTTGGTGGCCTTGGCCAACGACGCAGGAAACATGTGACAAACTTCATAACTATAAAAAGAAAATGCTACACTGAAGCGCCGAAGAAACTGGTACAGGCATGTGTATTCAATTACAGAGATATGTAAATAGGCAGCGTATGGCGCGCTGCAGTTGGCAACACCTATACAAGACAACAAGTGTCTGTCACAGTTGTTACATCAATTACTGCTGCTACAATGGTGGGTTATCAAGAATTAAGTGAGTTTGAACGTGGAGTTTATAGTCGGAGCATGAGTGATGGGATACATCATCTCCGAGCTAGCAATGAAGTGGGGATTTTCTCGTATGACCATCAGGAATCCGGTAAAACACAAAATCTACGACATTGCTGTGGCCGGAGAAAGATCCTACAAGAATGGGACCAACAACGAGTGAAGAGAATCATTCAGAATGACGTAAGTGCAACCCTTTCATAGATTGCTGCAGATTTCAATGATAGGCCGTCAACAAATGTCAGTGTACGAAACTTTCAAAGAAACATCATTGATATGGGCTTCTGGAGCCGAAGGCCCACTTATATACCCTTGATGACTGCACAACACAAAGCTTTACGCCTCGCCGTGGCCAGTCAACACCGACATTGACTGTTGATGACTGGAAACATGTTGCCTGGTTGGACGAGTCTCATTTCAGATTTTATCGAGTGGATGGACGTGTACAAGTATGGAGACAACCTCACGAATCCATGGACCCTGCATGTCAGTAGGCGACTGTTGAAGCTTGAAGCTCTGTAGTAATGGTGTGTATGGGACCGTAATACGTCAGATACGACTCTGACAGGTCTGCATCATGTCCGTTGTGCATTCTGACGGACTTATGCTATTCCAGCACGACAGTGCGACACCCCACGCGTCCATAATTGCTAGAGAGTGGCTCCAGTTACACTCTTCTGAGTTTAAGCACTTCCACTGGGAAACTCCCCAGACATGAACATTATTGAGCATATCTGGGATGCTGTTCAGAAAAGATCTCATCCCCTCATACTCTTACAGATTTATGGATAGCCCTGCAGGATTCATGGTGTCTTTTCCCTCCAGCACTATTTCAGACTTTTAGTCCACGCACGTCGAGTTGTGCTACAGCTTCACGATCTACGACGATTTCTAGGCACATATTGTATCTAACAGTATCGTACATAAAATAGAAACTGCCGTAGCAACGGACGTCACGCACGACACACAGAATGAATGAAAGTAAATGTTATCGTAGAAAATGGAAACTATCACCGGAAATATACTTCAACTATATTCGTCATGAGCAGATTCAGATATATGAACTGTCGATAGTAAATAGAAACGTTACTGACAAGACTCAAAATGTGTTAGAAACGATGTACCGGGATAGTAAGAAATTAAGAAATTTACAATTTATCAGAAAAAATCTTAGGAAATATCGGAAAATATACGTTGGCACGATAGCTCAACAGACGCTTTATTGGTCAGAGAGTCAACTGCGATTGAAAATACAATGCAAATCTTAGGCTGTGGTCATAGTGGCACCGATATCAGTGAATTCCCCCGACGACCAACATCGGTCAAAGATAGTTGATCTTTTCAAATCAGTATGCCACTATGAGCGCGGTCAGACTGTAGCCAATCTCATTGCCCTAACGTATAGACTTTGGATGACAATCAGTGAAGTTCAAATCTGTTTGTTTTCTTCAGTCAAATCGACTGACGTTCTCACATCTGAGCTGTGAGAAACTGATGAATTTGTAGCATTCTGAGGATAAACATATCGTACTTTGGATATAGTTTGGAATCTGTCTACAGAAATGGCAGGTTTGTTGGAAAACCACTAGTAGGCAAAATCTTTATCGGAAATTTTAGGTGTGAATTATAACAAAAAAAAAAAAAAAATTTGTTCAAATGAGAATGATGGAGTAACTTATGCCTAAAGTTACGTAGTGGATCTTTTTTGTGTTATTGGAGGTGGACAGTAGCTGTCTACAAATTATTAACACTGCTTACATACGTTTTTATGCTAGTAGGGGGGGGGGGGATGTGAATGCCATGTCCCTAGGGCCTCCCATCGGGTAGACCGTGCTCCTGGTGCAAGTCTTTCGAGTTGATGTCTTGCATGTTGATGGGGATGAAATGATGATAAGGACAACACAACACCCAGTCCCTGAGCGGGGAAAATCTCCGACCCAGCCGGGATCGAACCCGGGCCATTAGGTATGACATTCTGTCGTGCTGACCACTCAGCTACCAGGGTGATCGGTAGGGGGAGGGGGGTGATCCTGTTACATGAAATGGTTCGCAAATGGTGTGTTATGTGGGTCAGTTTTCAGTGCTGTGCGTCCAGTTTTCAGTGCTTTACGTGTTCGTAGTGTCTTATTCTAAGCTTTAATTATCTTTCACGCATATGCTAAATAACAGTCATTAAAGGTTAACTAACGTATGCCTGCACAGCTTCAAATAAATTCAGCAAAACATAGTGTTTGTAATCTTACTTTTCAGGGTCATCACTAATCACATTGAATATGTAAAGCTGAAGACTCATACGGGAACCACTTTCGGATAACAAAAGCTAATTTTGAGTACTTGTAGAGCTGTGATTATAGCTCAATTAAAAAATCTGATACATTAAAGATGCAGTTCTGACTTAAGTAAAAGTAGATGTGACACTTCAGTGACATCTGGGAATTACATCTTTCCACTATTCAAGCCATACCACATTTGGAAAAGCACAATTTCAGAGTTTTCGGTTGTTACCTTAGTATTTATGATGCCCTAAGAGTAGTTTAAAAGCTAATATCTTCCCTCTTGCACTCCAAATACTGCGAAATTTTACATTTATTCTATACCAAATGCATTATGCAAGTGCACTAAAAAGACAAAGTTATAGAAAATTTCCTTTAGTAATAGCTACACTCAATCTGAAATAATACTGCTATTAGAAACCTTGATACTTCCTTCCTCAAATCCACTGTGCAAGTGTTTAAAGAGCATTGAAGTTTCCCATACTAAAATTTGATTATCCGAATATACTGCTACCATTGCATTAATTTTCACCATTTTTAAAATAAAATGAGCTGCTGTGAGACCACAAATCTATCTTTCATTGATTGAATAATTCATCCTTATGCTCACAGAAATTTTATCTGTGTATCATACAACAGAAGCAGTATCTACTTTTACTATGTAACATAACCATTATGTGCTCATTACCTCATTGGCAAAACTTTCATACATAGAAATCGCACATCCTACCTCTGTTGCATAATAAACCATACTCCTAAAAATGTGTTTAGGAGAGAGTCTTAATGTGGTGTATCTTTGAAACTACATATTTTATATATATATATATATATATATATATATATATATATATATATATATATATATATATATATATATAGAACAGCATTTTAGATTCAAAAGTAGTCACATAGTTAAAGCATTTTTAACTTCTGTAGCATGGCTTTTTCCCCATCACCTCATATTCATAAAACTAGTCACACACCGGAAATTCCAATAAATGATGACAGAATGTACAGTATGCTACATATTGTTTCCAGAACAGATACAGATTATTTAGATGCATTCGGTAATCTTTTTAATAGCAAATGCAGCACTGCAGCACTGTTTTCCAAGCACAAAGGTGTCGTGTTGTCCATCCCACGTTTGGAGGTAATAATCTAACCTATATTGCAAATACAGAATAGATTCTAACCTAACCTAACCTCATTGACTCTGCCACAAACTGACGAAGGAGATTTGACGCACAGTGAGCAAGCTGTTGGCCGATGTTATCATGTAGCCTCTGTTGGCAGAGTCTGATGATCATTGTCACTACCGCTGTGAACACAGCCTTATATGTCAACTAACGATGGAAGCAGCTCTTTCTGTGCACAGATACCAATTTGAGGAGCAGGGAGTGGAAGTCATTCTATCTTCGTCTGTTGAAGAAGGTTATGTTAGATTAACTGGGCCACATTCAGTAAAAGTGTACATTCTGTGTCGGTGGTTTTTTACATGTTGTGTACCTGGTGGTAACAGTGTGATGAATCACGGGAAGTGAAGACGGCCAATCATAAGTCAGATGTAATTTGCGAATGATATCACTGTTTACGTGTGTCTGCTTATGTGTGTCCAGTTTTCAATGCTTTACTTGTTCCTAGTGTCTTATTCTAAGCTTTATTTATCTTTCAATATATGCTAACTGGTGGTAATTGAAGGATAACTAACGTATGGGTGCACAACTTCAAATAAATTCAGCAAAATGTAGTGTTTGTTATCTTGCTTCTCAGGGTCATCGCTAATGATATTGAGTATGTAAAGCTGAATACATCAAACGCTTCTGGATAACAAAAGATAATTTCGAGTACTTGTAGAAATGTGATTTGATCTCAGTTAAAAATCTGTTTCACTTCGTTACAAATCTCAGCAATTTAAGCTGTGCTGCTAGGTTCTTGCATAACCACAACATCGAAAATTTGTAGAAAACAATAATGTGTTTTCAACAAGCAAGACTATAAGCATAATTGCTGTGAGTGAATATTCCTGTAAAACCACATCATCAGAAAGCTAATGGACTAGTATCTTCTGCCCAAGAAAATAAGTTATATTCAGTTATTATCAGTAGCTACCAGTACTTAATACTTTGATGGCATCCGAATAAATCACGAGAATATATTAGAATCTAAAATGTTTTCGTTACTCTGAAATCTAATAGCACAATGCTAATTATGAGGGTGGTTTGATAAATCTGGTAAATTTATTTTAAAGACTGGAAACATTTTTGGTGGGCCTTCATGATTATTCCAAGGATCATACAAATAATTTCAACAATGTACAGTTCATTGTTGACTACCTTCTTTATTGCTCGACATGTCAACTGTGACTGAAAATGGAGGAATTCCATTTGAAGGGTTAGACTGCCACACAAATCAAAACAGAATTGGATGAAGTGCATGCGGAATCTGCACTGTCACTGAAGACCATTAACTTTTTGGATTAATGAATTTAAATATGTTTGGATAAGTAAGAGCACCATTAAGCTGTCCAACTGGAGTCACTGCTGAGATTGTAGGCGAGTGCACAATGTCCTGCTTAGAGAACTGGCTATGAAGTAGCTGTGTGTGAGGCGAGTGCCGTGATTACTCACAGTCGACCAAATGTGCATCCAACAGACCCAAATCTATGGGGGGCAAACCAGGGCATTTGCCCTGGGCAGCAATTTCAGGGGTCGCCAAATTCTTATCCTTGAAGAAAGAAAAAAAAATCCTTGTTTCATAAAGCGCCTAGCACCCAGTGCACATTAGTCTATCGATTATTCATATGATTTTGAAATGCATCCCTGTTGGTTTTTGAACATGTTTGAACATATTCTAAGTTGATTTCTGAACTAATCACAAGTTGATTTTTGAATGTGTGAATGGTGTATGTGATGTCTCTGAAAGGGGAATCCCCTTCGCTTCTAGAAATAAAAAGCTTTCCATCAGACAAAAGGGGATGGGGCTATAAGAGCTGAGCTTAATACACCTGAATGGGTGGATGCGAATCGCTGTTTATTTATGTGGTTGATTGTGTGTGTGAATGATAAGCGGTAAGATAAGTGATAAGATTACATATTACCTTCACGGTGCATCCAAGATAACGAAATTTTGACAAACAATTTTTGCCACATTGCTACACTACAAGAGCTAGTTGTACAGCCCCGGTTAGAGGCCGCTTAAGATCTATTCTCGAAAAGCGCGGAAAACTCGTTGTACGAACCTGTAATAATGGCTAACCAGAGAATAGACACGGGATAACTGAACTAGTGATTCCGGCAAGGTTAATGAAGTTAACTAGAGAATAAGTTTTGACAATGACAGAAGTAGTTACGGAATTAGTGATGACAAGATTGTTTGTTAGAACTAGGAAGGAAAAGGAACGGGAACTTTGCACAAATTTTATGGAATAATATGACGATTCCAAATTTATATGAAAATTTCGTACTATTACTACTTTTCTATCTCATGCTTGAGAAACTGGAGCTTAGGAATGAAATGTGAAACAACTTCCTAACGTCAGACTTCTTGCTTGTAATATGCCCAATAGGCATTTGATACTGGTTGTTCGTGAATTATATTCTGTCTTGTTTTTTATGTACATGCGGTAGCTGAAAATGACCATTTGTGCAGAAACAGTCCCGCTTATTTGGCGTGTGTTCTGCTGCAGTATTAGAAAGTCCTATTTCGTTTTATCTAGAACACAGTGACAAAATAGACTAACCAAATCAATAAACCACATCACTCTTGGGTGCTATTCGTAATAACAGATTTTTCAGTATTAGACAACGACATTTTGATTTTTCACCTAGCAAAACGGTTGACGAACTTTGATGGGGTAACAGATTCTTTTGCAAAAAGGAAATCTAGCTGTGTAAAGCTGTAGCAAGATTAATGAAAAAAAATACTGGGGCCTAAGGATTGAAGAAATGTACTGTATTGCTTGTCTCCTGTCTTTGCTGCTTATGAGTTTCCTATACTTAATTTTACGTCACATAAAAGAAAAAGTTATTAGCCAATAGGGAATAAAGAATACAAATTTTCTGAAGAGTTCTTATTCTCCCTGTCACAAATAATCCCATCCAGTATTAACTGTGAATTTTTTAAGGGGGGGGGGAGGCGATGTCAAACCAGCTGACTGGGAGCAGGAGAGGTACCACAGGAGACCTTAATTTCCACTGCCCTGAATATTCGTTTGATGGCTTCCATTACAAGGCACATACGTTTGAGTTCCACAGAGTGAAATACAGTGATGTGCGATAGAAGAATGCTGAGTGGAGAGGCTTGATACTGCACTTTGGCACACATAAGACCAAATAACGTGTCTTACATTTCGTCGAACTTACATGTTTAATATGTAAAACTCTTCAAAATATGTGCGCTACAAAATGAGCATTTTTTTTAAAATCGATTTTTTTTTTACAATTTTTGACGTCTTATCTCAAACCGCTTGAGGGATTGAGAGAAGGGAGGGGATGGGGCGCAGGTGCACTATCAAGTACTTGTCCCAGGTCGGAAATATCGTAGATCCAGGGCTGACATCTAGCACAGCAATTCTTCACAATGTCTGGTGATGTTTAACCACAATCGGCAAGACTTTTTGTGCTGATATGAGACTGTTGATGAAACTGTGATCCCCCGTTACATACCAGAGTCAAAAGAGCAGTCATAACAATGGACAAAGGCTGTTGAAAGGACACTGAAGAAACCAATACCATTTTGCAGTTCGTAAGATGATGACCACTGTTTTTTGGGATTCCCAAGCAATAATTCTCATAGATTAATTAGAAAAAGGCAGAACCATAGCTGGAGCCTGTTATGCTTTATTGTTGGATCGTTTGAAACTTGCGTTGGCTGAAGAAAGACCAAGGTTGGCACTCCAAAAAGCACTCTTTCACCAGCATAATGCACCATCCTGTAAAGTGTGCCTTGTCTGCTTCTGGGGGTAACTTTGCTCCAGCTCTGATGAAGCACCTGTTCTAATACGCATTCCGAAACATTTTTGATTCTGTCCAGTTGACAGTTGCTACTACCGGTAGCTCATGTGTTTCAGTTATTTTGTCACTAGCCATCTTGGATATTTTCTGCTAATCAAATCTGTATGACTACTGCATTTTTGAGGTAATTTTTGTCAAGAATAAGTGGTACTGTGCTACCAGACAACTGTTTAAAGAGTGGCATTCAGTCATGTGTAGAAATTAGTTATCTCCTAAATCATACCCGCAAATTCGTATCCATCGTGTTATTTATCCCTGTATGATCAAAACAGCTGTGAAGATCAGTTTCCGGGAAAACTGGGGTAACTTTATCCCACTGATAAAGTGGATCAAAATAGCGCCACAGTATTTTCGTTAATTGTTTTCAGACTTGATTTAGCCTGGGATGAATCTCGTTATGTTCAAAGTCAGTACTGCTAATGGCCAGTTGTACAATCTCTGTTAGTAGCCGGTTCAGCACTACTCTCGGAATAGAGCGAGAAACGCGTTGTACGAACCCAGATTAACAGCTAACCAGAGAATAAAATAGAGATAACTGGCGATTTCTGACCGGTTAGCGAGCGTAACAGGGGAATAACTTTTCAGGATAGTAGGCATAGTGGCAGATGCAGACAGAGACGACGAGGTTGTGACTGAACTGTTCATGAGAATGAGGAAGGAAAGGGACGCCGCCGATTGCGCATTTATATTCAGATTTTACTTACCAGAGGAAGCTGTACTTCATCTTGTCAACCTTGCACATGGGAAACTGGAGCATGACGGACAGGTGAGACTACTTCTCAGTTTTTTAAAATAATACTATTTAACTGTAGTAATATTCATTCGATTCCAGTACCTCGTAAATTCCGTCGTGTTATTTATGTAAATCTCAGCATATTAAAATGACGATTCATACAAAAATAGTCTTGTACGCTAGCGTGTGTTGCAATTTCTGCAGTAGCGGAAAGGACTCTCTGTTTTATGTAGCAGACAGTTCCAATAATAGAATTAATCAGATAGAAAAACCACACGTTATGTGTACTATTTGTATCAACCACTTTTTCTGTTTCTGACGAAACAGATTTTCTCGTGTTGCAAAAAGTTTCGATAAAACAGCAGTGCCCCAGTTTCACCAATAGCAGAAAATATTAATAGCAGAAAATATTGTTCCGTTCTGTTTTCTACCGGGAATTCCACGTTTTGTAAACTACCACAGCAGTGCCATAACAACGTTTCTCCGTTTAGTGAAAATATTAGGATCACAGGCCCATTAATGCATGAGAGCACGAACATTGTCATCCACCTACCATTATTTACTGAAGCCAGTATCTATCGTTCTTACTCGGGCTACGTTTAACAGAGGAAGATTAAGAGGAAAGTTAGTTTTTTCCTTTTGTTGTTCTTCTTCACTTTTTTTTAATTTAAAGATGATGCTTACCCAGCTATAGAACGTAACTGTTGTTCGGACATGGAGGTAATACTGAGAGACAGCAACTGTCGATGGCATGCCTCACTCAGGCCGCCCAAAGGCTACTACTGCTCTGGATGACTGCTCGGTCATGGCTCACAGGAACCCTGGCAGCAACGCCACCATGTTGAATAATGCTTTTTGTGCAGCCACAGGACGTCATGTTACGTCTCAATAGGCTGCATGATGTGCAACTTCACTCCCAACACCCATGGCGAGGTCCATCTTTGCAACCATGACACCGTGCAGTATGGCACAGATAGGCCCAACAACATGCCGAATGGAATGCATAGGGTTGGCATCACGTTCTCTTCACCGATGAGTGTCACATATGCCTTCAACCAGACAGTCATTGGACACATGTTTGGAGGCAACCCGGTCAATTCGAATGCCTTAGACACACCGTCCAGCGAGTGCAGCAAGGTGGAAGTTCCCTGATGTTTTGGGGTGGCATTATGTGGGGCCAATCTTCGCCGCTGGTGGTCATGGAATGACTGTACAATTTGCGAATGCCATCCTTGGACCGACAGTGCAATCATATCGGCAGCATATTGGTGTGGCATTTGCCTTCAAGGATGAAAATTCGCACCCCCACTGTGCACATCCTGTGAATGACTTTCTTCAGGATACCGACATCACTTGACTAGAGTGGCCTGCATCTTCTCCAGACATGAACCCTATCAAACATGCCTGGGATAGATTGAAAAAGGCTGCTTATGGACGATGTGACCCACCAACCACTCTGAGGGATCTACACCAAATCGCCATTGAGGAGTGGGACAATCTGGGCCAACAGTGCCTTGATGAACTTGTGGATAGTATGCCAGGACGAATACATACATGTATCAATGCAAGATGGTGTGCTTCTTGGTATTAGAGGTACCGGTGTGTACAGCATCTGGACCACCACCTCTGAATGTCTCACTGTATGGTGGTACAACATGCAATGCATTGTTTTCATGAGCAGTAAAAAGGGTGGAAATGATGTTTATGTTGATCTCTGTTCCAATTTTCTGTACAGGTTCTGGAACTCTCGGAACTGAGGTGATGCAAAACTTTTTTTATGTGTGTATTGTTATTCACATAACCACAACCTTATTCATCATAAAGTAATTATCACTGTGTTTCAGGAACATAGGTACTTTTCATTCAGCTGACAGGAATCTTTAGTTATTGAATCTGCATAATCATAACAGTGGAAGGAGTGGCTGGCAAATTATATTTTTAAATTTCTCTTGAATTGTCTCATGCCATTCTTTTTTTTTTTTTTTTAAAAAAGGCTCTGTTCCACCAATGAACCAGCTACTACAGACACTCAGATGTTTTGCCTTTGGTGATTTCTTTGTGCGCATTGGAGACTTCACTGGTATTTGCAGTGAGACAGCCAGCATGATTAGTAAAAGGATGTGTATGACACTGGACAACATGAACAAGGGGCAGTTTTTCCTGTATTTCACTGCACACAATTTGGAACTTACATTCCACATGTGGAGTGCCACCAATCCGTTGCCTCTGCGACCTTTTCCGTGAATAATATTTACATGTTTCTTTCCTTAAAGTAATAATAAGAAGAAGAATAATCATACGTCTGTTATAGCTGCTTTGTTGCTCAATGTGAAGTTGTTTGTGAATGGAATCTGTTTCATATTTTTTCTTATATTTTACTCGAAAATCTAGAAAGATCCTTTACTGGTCAAATAACAAATACCTGATCATTTAATTAATGTCAAGATACACTGTTATACATACCAGTACCCTACCAATTTAGTTAAAATTTTGCACCAATATTTTCATTGAATGATCCTGTAGCACTTTTCGTGTTTTTTACTATACTCTTGAACTCATTTCCAATATCTAGAAGTCACAAAATTTACTTAAGGGAAACGTTTTGTGATCTGAAACGCTTGTCACTCATGTTTAACATGCTATTTCTGCAGACAGTGACTAACTAAACATTAAATGACATACGCAAAAATATTCAGAGTGCTCCTCAGCTGTTGCCAACTTAATTAGACATGAATGCTATTCCGAAAATAGATAACAAAGGAATAAAATGGCGATGTACAAAGCGCACTCCAAGTTAATCCATGATTAGCCTATTCCTCAGTTAGTGTCTGCCTGCTTAGCTGGGTGGCAACATGCTCACCTCCCATGCAAGAGGGCCCGGGTTTGACTCTTGGCTGGGTTGGAGATTTTCTCCACTCGAGGACTGGGTTTGTTTTGTCCTAATGATCATTTCATCTTCTTCACTGGCATGCAAGTTGCCCAATGTGGCGTCAACTGAAATAAGACTTGCACTTCGTGGCTGAGCTTCCCACATAGGGCCTCCTGACCAACAATGCCATATGCTCATTTCATTCCCTCAGGTACCTAGCCCATGATTTATCTCAAGATTGTACAACTGGCCCTAAGAAAATTAAAGTTATTATAGTATGGTGCAAATTTAAACATGAGCTAGAACTTCAACAATATGCGGTTTACAGTACTGAAAATTTGAAGGAATGCCTGGAATCCATATGAAATAGAACACTTGCTTGAAATGTCACCAAATGATTCCAAACCAGTGCCAGGTTTTCTTAAAAAAAGAAAATAAAAAAGGGGAAACTCCAGACAGAACTTGAAGTTCACACAAAGATTGAGAATCAAACAGAAAAAATTAAATGGAAGTATTAGCAGCATGTGTGGAATATTAAGAAAGCCTATCAAAACCACAGAAAAAACTGAAATCAGTCAGTAAGCAAACTGATGTTTTGGTGGCTACACAGTATGAAAATAAACATTACCCGATGTTGTTGAAAGTTTCATCAAAGATGTTGCCACAATAAATACCATAGCGCATCTCTTGATGCCTGGAAATGGCCAGTAAATAAAGATATACTATTTCACAAATGGGATGATGTGACTGAAGGTGTAAGACCTTCTAAATACTTATGCAAAAGAGGTATTTTGGTTGGTTGGTTGGATTAAAGAGTTGGAAAGGGAAAAAACTGCTAGTTCATGGGTCCCTTGTTCTTATTAAAACAATTCCACAAAGGCGAGAATGAAACAAATTAGACTTACAACATAAAACTGCAAGAAAGGTAAAAACCACAAGAATGGCAGAAGAGCAACAGACGCTACAATCGATAAAATAGTACAAGAAAAACACAGAGAGATGCATAAAACAGGCAGAAGGAATTAAAACAAGAGATCAGATGGACATGGCTGGCTGATCACGAGAATAAAAAGCATAAAGCAGACACTCTGCAACACATTAAAAGCTTCAGCCTGGAAGCATTAGGATGGACAACACAGAGGACGTAGGGCATGCGCAGAAACTTAGATAGAATGATAAAATCCACCCACACGTATAAAACGTAAAACTAAATCAGCCGATGAGGTGTTGTCAGCTAAAATTAATGCTAACAAGTCTGGTAATCAAAGATCTCATCACAGGGCAGTCAAAGTAGGACAGCTCAACAGAATACGGACCACTCACTGTCAACTGGGCACTGCACCCCCACTGAGGTGGGTCTTCATGGCACAGAAGATAGCCGTCAGTCACCCAAGTGTGGCCAATGCGGAGCCAGCAGACAATCATAATGTTCCTGTGAGAGGCCCGCATGGAAGCCTTCCAGACATTTGTAATCTCATTAAGGGGACCACACCCTGCCTATCTAACCCATGTTAATTTAGGCAAGTATTTGGCCCATTTCCGATAAAAACTATTTGATGCAGGACCTTAATATTTTTACTGTATGTTACATGATGATAATAGAGTCAACTGTAATAAAATCTGCTTTATCCATTTTAGAATTATTATGAAATACTTTTTTAAATTTATTAACAAAAATTAAGTTTTTCTGCAGAAAATATTTTTTGTGAACTTCCTAATGGGGGAATATTAATGAATGTCGTACCAGAGGTGGCTTTTTATGCTATGCAGAGTCTCTGAAAATTTCATTCATTTATCTATGAGAGTTTCTGATATAATGGGGCATATGTACTGAAAATTTTAGTTTGCGGGAAATTGACTTTAAAGAAAAAACTTTTGAAATTTGTTGCTTACAGTTAATTAAAACTGTTCTGTTGCATATGAGGGCCCTTCTTTGGCCTCTATCAGGTCTTCCAGCTTCTTTTTCACCATCCTGGATGTTTCTCTTGCTTTCTTGGCCACATTAGATGCAGATCTGTCAGCTTCAGCTATCCTCATTTTATCGCCAGTGATCATATTTTCACCAGGATTTATTCCCAGCTTTTTCAGTACCCAACACTTTCCAATATTGCCACAATTGAATGTAATAACAGCATTGTGATCTCCTAGCTTCATTGTATGCATGCCTACAAATACAGTTTTAGGAAGGCGGTTACAAATTGTGCTGTTGAAACATTCATTTGGGTTCTGTGTCTGCCCATGCAGACATTTCCTTAGAAAGTCAGGATGAGCCAAGTCTCTGAAAATAGGTTTAATTGCTGTAATAACAGCAGCAGGAAGAGAATGCTGGTGAGAATAAGATTCTCCAGTTGCCTGAGCCCTACTGTATTTGCACGACGAATTTTCTCCTGATGGACACAATCCATGACATGTCTTATCATCAGTAGAGGACTTATGGAAGATTATGGCCCAAACATCTCTCTTCATTACCCCAGATTTTCTTTACTTCTCCTAAGTGCCTGTCCATAGTTTCCTATTTCAGTTTTAGTTAACTGACTCTGTCCGGTCAACATTTTTCATCTTCAAATTTTTTTCCTCTCCTATCAACAGTTAGTTTTCTCACCCTTGTTCCCAAATGTTTTTGAACGTGACCTACACATTCTATTTTGCTAATAATGGCATCTCCATATGGCTTAGAGTTCGCCACATTGTTGTATGCCTTACTGTCACAATCGCCCAAATATTTGGTGTATCATACGCCTCTTGTTTCTATGGAGTAATGAAATATTTGTTGTACTCCATGAACTTCTATACCACCATTTGTTCCTCTAAAATTAGCCACACAGTTGTGTTCTTTATGTTCATTGACTTTACATCATTTGCAATATTTATACATTATCTCCACATCTAACACTTTACCAGTGTCTACACTCGTGGCAATCACTACTCCATTCAGAGAAGTATGTCCTCTTTTTTGCCAACTTCCATCAAGTGCAACTACAATATCCGAACATCCATCATTTTCTTCCTCTGCTTCCCTAACAGCCTGTTTCACGCTTTCCTCACTGACCTCACATACAGCTTTCTCTAATATTGCAGTCACTTTTTCAGATTTATTTGGTGGTTGATGTAAATTCATCACTGAACAAAATGTTCTCCCTGCAGCCATGCCCTTGCCAATGGATTGTAAGGCATAAACTAATCTAGTATTGATTTCATAGGGCCACTTGCATCTGGTTTTGAAGAACTTAAAAATGAAGTCACAGCTGAGTATTTAGTGTAAATTAAATCCAAAGCAATTGCTAGGTCTTTTCTCCCACTGGCACTCTCACAAATTTTCACATTCTGTGACTCACCACACTGTCTACATTGTACAAATTTAGAAATCACATCTGATAATATTCTCAAATTTATAATAAATATTACTGCACCCCTTGTCACTTACAGTAAATTAATTTTAACTCTCTTGAAATGGTGAGAGCTTCTTTGATGATGCACTTGTTAAAGAATTACAATTAAAAACATCATTGCCAGGAGACATAACCTCTTGTACAGAAAGCATTCTAAATTTGTTTCCTCTAAATTGTAGTTTCTTGAAAATGCCTTTACGTTTCATCATCTTCAATAAACACAACAAAACACACATAAATAAGCACTGCAAACGTAAGTATAACAACTACTCGCAATCACACTTGAACAAAACTATCCGTGTGTTTGAAAGCGTGTAGTTTACAAACAGCAGAAACAAAAGACTACTGACCATTGCATTTCAAGGAAAGCCAACACACTCAGGAGTAAAACAAAAATGCCTAACGTGCAATGTAGGGGATATAAAGATCTAAAATATATGCAGAAAAGTAGGTGACAGAAAAGTGGGCATGGCACATAAACACACGTGGTAGGAAAATTTTCTTTAAATACTCGAAAAAAATTTTTTTCAGCAAAATCCTTTTCAGAGCATTTAAATAAAATCTTAATCAATCGAAATATGATGAAAACTGAAAATCGATCTTTTTCAACCTGAACCACGGTGTGGTCCCCTTAATGACATCCAGTTTGTTGTGCGTACTGAGGTTATGCCATTCTGTCTCTCAGCATAATAATGAACACATGTCAGTTACAGGGTTGCCGACTTCCAGAAGTGGTTTCCATGTAACCTGTTTGGCCAGCCTTTCAGCAACTTCACTGCCTGGGATGCCAATGTGTCCTGGGGTCTAGACAAACACCACTGAATGACTGGATCATTCCAGAGCATAGATGGACTCCTGGATGGTCGCTACCAAAGAATGGCGAGAGTAACACTGGTCGATAGCTTAGAGGCTGCTCAAGGAGTCAGTACAGAGAAGAAACGACTCATCATGGCATGAGCGGATGTGCTCAAGAGCATGAGACATGGCCGCCAGCTCTGCAGTGAAAATACTTCAGCCATCTGTCAAGGAGTGCTGGTCAATATGTCATCTGTGAACGTAGGCAAAGACAATGTGACCGTCAGCCATTGAGCCATCAATGTAAACCACTTCAGAGCCCCAGGTCACGTCAAGAATCAAGAGGAAGTGACAGCAGAGAGCTGCGGGGTTAACTGAGTCCTTAGGGCTGTGTGTAAGGTGCAGATGAAGCTTTGTCCTAGGCTTACACCATGGAGGTGTATGTGAGTGGACCTTGAGTAGAGGTGGTAAAGGGAAGGACTCCAGTTCAGAGAGAAGGGATCGGATGTGAACCTCAATCATAAGTCCTGACCTGGGCTGTCAATGCAGGAGATGAACCGCCATGGTTGGGAAAAGGAGATGGTAATTTGGATGCTTAGAAGTGCTATGAATGTGTGCAACATAACTGGTGAGCAGTTGTGCATGTCTGATCTGCAATGGAGAGACTCCAGCTTTCACCAGTAAGCTGATCACTGGACTCATCCTAAAAGTTCCTGTTGCTAGTGGCACTCCACAGTGCTGCACTGGGTCGAGTAAATGCAACGCTGAGGGCGCCGCTGAACCATAAACTGGACTCCCATAGTCAAGGCGGGATTGAACAATGGCTCTGTACAGCTGCAGCAGCATAGAGCGATCTGCATCCCGGTTGGTGTTCCTCAGGCAGTGGAGGGCATTGAGGTGCTACCAGCACTTCCGCTTAAGCTGACAAAGATGGGGAAGCCAAGTTAAGCGGTCGTCGAAAACCAGCCCTAAGAATCGATATGTCTCCACTACCATGAGTGGATCATCAGTAAGATAAAGTTCTGGTTCTGGATGAATGGTATGACGCTGGCAGAAGTACATGACACACAACTTCAGGGCAGGAAACTGGAAACTGTGGGCTAGAGCCCCTGACTACACCTTGTGGATGGCTCCTTGTAGGCGCCACTCAACAACGCCAGTACTGGAGGAGCAGTACAAAATGTAGAAGTCAGCATACAGAGAAAATGAAACCGATGGTCCTACAGCTGCTGCTAGACCATTAATGGCCACTAAAAATAGAAAGTCACTCAATATGGAGCCCTGCAGTACTCCATTCTCCTGGGTATGGCGGGTGGGGTGGGGGGTGGGGGGGAGGAACTATGGGAAACACCAACTTGGATTCAGAAAGCATGGTGGGACCGGAAGTTTTGGATAAAAATCGGGATTGGGCCCCGGAGAACCCCCTCATATAAAGTGGCTAGGATATGATATCACCAAGTTGTGTCATAAGCTTTTAGCAAATCAAAAAAGATGGCAACCAGCTGTTGGCACCTGGAAAAGACTGATCAGATGGCAGACTTGAGGGACACAAGATTATCACTGGTAGAGAGACCCTGGCGGAAACTGCCCTTGCATGGAGTCAGTATGCCCCGTGACTCCAGCAGCCAACACAACTGCTGACTTACCATACTTTCAAACAGCTTACAAAGAACGTTGGTGAGGATAATGAGTCGATAGCTATCCACATCAAGCGGGGTTTTACCAGGTTTGAGCACTGGAATGATGGTGCTCTCCTGCCAATGCGATGGAAATACGCCATCGCACCAGATATGGTTCAAGATGACAAGGTTATGTCACTTGTAATCTGATGAGAGATGTTTAATCATCAGACTGTGGATCCAATCTGGCCCAGGAGCTGTGTTGGGGCAATGTGCAAGAGCGCTGAGGAGCTCTCACTCTGTAAATGGTGCATTATAAGGTTCACTGTGATGTTCAGTGAACAAGAGGACTTACCCTCCCATCTGCCATGCTAAAGGCTGCGGGGGTAATTCTCCAATGCAGAGGCTTGAGCATAGTGCTTAGCAAAGTTCTCGGCAATTGCATTTGCTTCGGTAGAGAACACACCATTTCTGTTAATGCCATGGATACCTATCGGAGTCTATTACCCAGAAATATGTCTGATCTTCTTCCAGACTTGGAAAGGTGACATATGACACCCAGTGGTCGAGACGTGCCTCTCCCAACACTCTAGTTTCCGTCTTTTAATAAGCTGGCGAACGTGGGCATGGAGCCATTTGAAAGCTATTAGGTGCTCCAGGGAAGGATGCCGCTTATGTCAGTATAGAGCTCGCTGACACTCTTTAATTGCCTCAGCAATTTCCGGCGGCACCAAGGTACTGACTTTTGCCATGGGAAAACTAAGGTACAAGGGTTTTCGTTTTCTGCCGCAGAAATGATCTTTCTAGTGACCCACTTAACCATCACGTCTATGGTACCATGTGGGGGAGATTCAATGGTGACAGCAGAGGTGAAAGCTTCCCAGTCTGCCTTGTTTAAAGCCCATCTGGGTAGACATCCAGGGGAATGATGCCGGGGGAGTGACAGGAAGATGGGAAAGTGGTCACTACCACACAAATCTTCGTGGGCTCTCCAGTAGACAGATGGGAGAAGTCCTGGGCTGCAGAGGGACAGATCAATGGCTGAGTAAGTACCATGAGCCACACTGAAATGTGTGGGGGACCAAGTATTTAAGAGGCAGTGGTTGGGTTGAGGCAGTAAATTTTTGACATCTCTACCTCAGCCAGGAAGCATGGTGCCACTCTACAATGGGTTATGGGGGTTAAAATCTCCCAAAAGTAGGAAAGGTTTAGTTAGTTGATGAATAGGTGCAGCCATTACGTTCAGGGGTACTGCACCAGCTGGAGGAAGATACACATTGCAGACAGTTATTTCCTGTGTCATCCATATTCTGACAGCCACAGCTTCAAGAGGGGTTTGAAGGGGCACAGGTTCACTACATACTGAGTTCAGAACATAGATGCCGACTCCACCTGACACTCTATTATAGTCGCTACAGTTCTTGTAACATCCCCTATAGCTGTGGAAGGCAGGGGTCTGCATTGCTGGAAACCATGTTTCCTGGAGGGCAATGCAGGAAGCAGGTGTAAAGCTTAAAAGTTGCCATAGCTCAGCCAGGCGGTGTAAAAAAATCCGCCGCAATTCCACTGGAGGATGACATGATCGTGAGGCTTGGAAGGCATGAAACGCTCAAGGAGGCAGTTTACGCCTCAGGGTCACTTGCTGCCACTGATTGAGTATTGGTGTCCATTCCTATTGCAGATGAGGCATCAGTGAGATTCAGGCCCTCAGGGAGAAAAGAGGTATTTTCTCAGTGCGACAGTTGGCAATGGTGATGAATTTGTGCTAACTGTTTTTCTGGCATAATCACTGACATTTTGACGCACCAGCATACTTAATGAAACATTGACCTTTTCTTCAACAGCAAAAAAATTCTGAATTTTGTTCATGTTCGTTACTTTTTATTTACAACTTAGACAAAAAAATTGCCCAACCCAAGATTTTTATTACTTTTGTGCCTTTAAAATAAAAATAGTGCATAGATAATGGTTTATAAGGTCCTATATGGTAACACAATAAATTTTAAAGAGTCTAACATTGCCCCAAGCTATTATCCTGTCGCAAAATAATGTTTATATTAAGTGGAGCAAAGTAACTAACTTTAGAGGTTACTTTGCTGCAGTCTAAAAAAAATTATAAACAGGATGCATTTCACACTCAGTATCATTTAGATTCATTACTAAATGGTCTATTTTATTTTTAAGTCATGTTGTGGTAGGAAATTGCTAGATATTTACAGTTGGTTATATTTGCACCATTTTTAGAATTATGAGATGTCTGGCTAGTTTCAGTGAGGACATGTGTTGGTGATTTGTGCCTCTGATTTTGTGCTATAAGCTGTACCCTTTTTCTCTGCAGTAAAGGATACCAAAATTCCTCCTGGAGTGTGGAAGTCTTCTTTGTTCTCAGCTTCATTAGTCTTGTGGCTGCTGCTGGACTGCTGCTGGAGATTTGAATAATTCTATGTGTCTAGATTCCAATGGGTTGAGTGCACTGTGTGCCACTGGCACTTGATATTGCACTTAAGTGTGGTGTCAAATCAGTTGACAATAATTCTTCTAGTGCTGAGAGAACTGGATTTTGTACCTCTGTAATCAAACCTTTCATTGAATATATCTAAAAACAAAGATGATGTGACAAACAAAAGCGCTGGCGCGTCGATAGACACACAAACAAACACAAACATACACACAAAATTCAAGCTTTCGCAACAAACTGTTGCCTCATCAGGAAAGAGGGAAGGAGAGGGAAAGACGAAAGGATGTGGGTTTTAAGGGAGAGGGTAAGGAGTCATTCCAATCCCGGGAGCGGAAAGAGTTACCTTTGGGGGAAAAAAGGATGGGTATACACTCGCACACACGCATATCCATCCACACATATACAGACACAAGCAGACATTTAAAGACAAAGAGTTTGGGCAGAGCCTGCCCAAACTCTTTGTCTTCAAATATGTCTGCTTGTGTCTGTATATGTGTGGATGGATATGTGTGTGTGTGCGAGTGTATACCCGTCCTTTTTTCCCCCTAAGGTAAGTCTTTCCGCTCCCGGGATTGGAATGACTCCTTACCCTCTCCCTTAAAACCCACATCCTTTCGTCTTTCCCTCTCCTTCCCTCTTTCCTGATGAGGCAACAGTTTGTTGCGAAAGCTTGAATTTTGTGTGTATGTTTGTGTTTGTTTGTGTGTCTATCGACGTGCCAGCGCTTTCGTTTGGTAAGTCACATCATCTTTGTTTTTAGATATATTTTTCCCACGTGGAATGTTTCCCCCTATTAATTTCTTTCATTGAATATGCTGCACAAGATGCCAATTTAGATAGTTCAGGTGGTGATATTTCTCTGTTTTGGTATCGGCAATAGCATGTAAGATTTGTCTACACAGTTTCCTCTTCTGCTTAGGATTGCTACACGGCCCATGTCTTGTGAAGTGTTCCCTAAGTGAACAGTTTATTTCAATAAATTTAACATGTTTAAAACTGTTACAAACTTTTCTTAGTTCCTGATTTGCTATTTTATTTTCTGGTTTACAAATGAGTTGTCTGTTAGGTTGTACCGATCAGAAATATTAACTATAAAAGTATTCAAGTGAGGAATTCAGATGCAAAATATAAAAAGTATCCAGTGACACTGCAGAATACAGCATAATTACAAGTAAACAATAAACTATAGAAACACAAAAGCCCTCACAAGGCTAATAAATAGCTAATAGAAACTAAAGTTATGCAAATCACAATTAAAAGGTAACATATTTGTGTAATGAACTGCTTTTAATTAAAATGGATTAGATTTAAATCCATTAGTCTCATGTACAAAACTTCTTTCATGTGCTGGCATAAATTTTATTGTCTAGTCACATGTACATGTGAAATGACATTTGATCACTGTGTTTTAGAACTTGCAAAACCTTAGCAACATAATGTATGAAAGTTGTAGAATGTTTGCCTTAGACTTTAACAATAATGAAATATCCTGAAGAATACACATTGCTTTCTTAATCTGGAGAGAGAATCACTGCTGAAGATTTCATTTTTACACCTTTTCTATAGGCCTACTAGATTTCTTCATTTTATCTTCTTGTGCTAATCTAACTTCTTCTTCAAGACTCATTTTTAATGGAAGTGTATGTCAAATCATTGATATATGTTTCTTAGTTTGTATTCTTCCTGGTGGAGGGATTTTGGGGTGAGACCAAGTGTCATCTGGTGATATTGCCTCAGTTCTTTCTCCACCAACCTTGCTTCTTCAGAAGGTTTGTGAATCTTGAGATTTGCATTTATGGTCTAGTCAGAACTATCAAGAGAGGAACTAGGTAACAAATCAATTAATTGATCAGATTGAGTTGGCAAAAGTCAATTAGTCAAATGAGCTGGTTGATAGTCTTCAGGCTGAAAAATATCTGAGTTCACTTGTTCAGTACTGCATGCTGTAAAACAGCTGCATATATTAGGTTGGTGAAGGCAAACCAGTCAACCGATATCATAGATTGTGACTGATACCTATGTGCTTGCCATAAGCTCACAGGGTGCTATATTATAGAATTTCTTGAAAGAAGAAAACCTCCCAAATCCAGAAGCTGTAGCTTATGGCCTATGTGAGGTGGCAGAGTCAGCAAAATAATAGCATTGTATTTTGCATATGATATTGCTGCTATGCTTGTGTGGCTTTCAAGACTGTTCAGAATCATGTGTGTGCCTTTCCTGTTTGACAAAGTCCACTGTTCATCCAGTCTGAGACTCTGGTTCCATCCTCAGAGCTAGGTGGGACAATATGCAACATGTGATCTAGAAAGAGCAGCTCATGAAATCTAACAGCTAGGACCTTTCCTCTTCTTTAAAGCTTGTTAGCAACAGATTCTCACTCAAATTAATTAATTGAAAAGCAAATGACTTGTCAACAGCAATCCTAAGCACAGCCAGGTATGGACAGCATATGTAATACTACACTTTGGGAACTGTTATGATGAAATAAACCTGTACAAAGTATCCCTTGTGCCTCATGTGGACACTGTAATTGTCAGGTATGTTTGAATGGTTCAAATGGCTCTGAGTACTATGGGACTTAACATCTGAGGTCATCAGTCCCCTAGAACTTAAAACTACTTAGACCTAACTAACCTAAAGACATCACACACATCCATGCCCAAGGTAGGATTCGAACCTGCGACCGTAGTGGTGCGTGGTTCCAGACTGAAGCACCTAGAACTGCTTAGCCACAGCAGTTGGCAGGTGTGTTTGAAACCATACTATATACTTGTGGTACATATGGCATTCCAGATAAAGTAATTAAACACAGCAAATGTATTGTTTCTCTGTGTGTTGGTACAATTAATGCTTCTTTCAGCACTGGTATTTTCACTAGAGAACTTAAGCTATCAACAATAAAATCATTGTATAAAAACAGTGATCCTTATGATGCAAAAAACTACAGATCTTTATCAAACGTACCTCGTTTTCAAAAAAATTTTTGATAGAATGCTGTATGAAAGACACTCTGCATTTTAGAACAAGACTGTAATATTTGACAGTGAACAAAATGGTTATAGAAAAAACAGAGCAACTGAAATTGCTGTATATGATTTCCTAGAAGTTATTCTACATCTCATTGATCATTATGAAGTATATTATGGATTGTTTTAAAATTTAGTGAAGGCATTTGATGCTATTGATCATAAAATTTTGCTTGACAAACTATTTGCTATGGAGTCCATGGTACAGCTCAATGTGTTTTAAATCATACATATCTGATAGCTACCAGAAAGTGGAAATAATTCATGAAGGTAAATACTACTTTCCTGGATATGAGAAAGTTACTCATGGAGTACCCCAAGGATTGGTGTTGGGACCCCTGTTGTTCTTGATATTAATAAATAACTTACCAAGTTATTTAACACAAGCTGATGCTGTACTGTTTGCAGACAAGATTGGTCTCTTTGTTAATGCAACTAACCAATGACTCAGAATATAACTGACCAACACAAAAAATATAAATAACAACTGAAGAAGCAGTTAAATGGTTTAGAGATAACAATCTATTTGTTAACAAGAAGGAAATGTTATGGATGAATTTCAGGCATACACCAAATGAAGTAAACCCTAATATAATAGTGAAGTTAAATGAACAGAAAATACTACAAACTTCACATACTAAAATTTTAGGAATTTGGTTAGTTGAGCATCTTGAATGGGATAAACAATCAGAAAAGCTCAACTAAAAATTAAGTAAATGCTATTGTGTGTTTAGAATGCTCAAAAACTCCTGCAGTGAAGAAACAGTGCTGAGTGCCTACTATATATTCTTGATTAGTCTACTGTTATATGGTGTCTTATTTTTGGGTATTTCAAGTCTAGCAAAACACTCCTTTACTATTAAGAACCAAACAATAAGAATTATAAAAGACGTTTCACTTAGTGTGTCCTGCAGGGAAATATTCAAAGAACTGAAAGTTATGAAAATATGTGCTTTCTGAAATGGCATTCCAAGTTATTTTCTTTGAACGGTGATAACCATGATTATGAAACTAGCCACAGAACTCAAGTTTCATGGAGAAATACATAAGAAAGCCCAGTATCATGAAAGTGGAATATATCATCCAAAAATTCTTTTTAGTGTGTTTCTCTTAAGAATTAAAAATTATCAGAGCTGCACATCTTTAAAAATGAGCTTAATAAAATGCCCATAAATGAAAGGTTTTACAGTGCTGATGAGTACATAAATTTTATGAATTCAGGGGCATCCATAACTTAAGTTAAATGTAGCCATATATCACTGGATATAATGTAAACTTAGAATTTGTTTGACTTGTGTATTTGGTTATCTGTATGATTTGTATGCAGAAACTATTATTTAAATTTTTTGTATCAACATTTGGCAAGCCCATATCACTGTATATGATAAAATGGATGATCAATAAATATCAATTATCAAATATGAAAAGTGACTGTAATATGGTTACAATGATTGTCTGTTACCTGAAAAAAAATAGAATTAAATTAAAATATAGGTTTACAGTGTGACTACAAAACATTATCCTGTCTGTGTGGTACATAATTGTTGTAATTAACAAGAATGATAATTATAATTTTATTACAGTCAAATAGGAAACTTACAAGAACATCATTTTTTGACATAGTCTCCTTGCGTTTCAACACACTTGGTCCATCATTGTACAAGCTTCCTGATGACCTCATAAATGAAGGTTCTCAGGTGAGCTTCGATCCAGGAATGCACCGCTTCTTCCACTGCTTCGTCTGAGGCAAATCGACGGCTCCGTAATGCCTGTTTCAGTGGACCAAACAAATGATAGTTAGAAGGGGCAAAATTGGGACCATATGGAGGGTGATTCAGTACTTCAAATTTGAGTTTCTGGAGCGTTTCAGCAGTGTGGGCAGCAGTATGCAGATGGGCATTGTCGTGCAACAATGCAACACCTTTTTACAGCAATCCTCACCATTTGCTTCGAATTACAGGCTGTAGCTTGGCAGTAAGCATCTCACTGCAATGTAAACTGTGTATTGTTGTGCCCCTTCCCCCATAATGTTCCAGTATTGGACCTTGTGCATCCCAAAAAACCGTAAGCATCAGTTTTCCTGCAGACAGTTGGGTATTGAAATTTTTTCTTGCCCAGTGAATTTGGATGTTTCCATTCAATACTCTGCCGTTTACTCTCTGACTCATAACGATGGATCCATGTTTCATCACCAGTAATGATCCTGTCTAAGAAGTTATCCCCTTCATTGCCATAGCAATCCAAATGTTTTGTGCAGATGTCCAAGTGCATTTGTTTATGCAACTGTGTGAGTTGTTTTGGGACCAATCTTGCACAAGATGAAATCCAAGACTGTTGTAGATGATTTCATAGGCAGAACCATGACTAAATTGCAGATGATGTGCCACTTTGTCAATAGTTAATCCTCTATCTAAGAGAATCATTCCATGTGAATGCTAAATGGTTTCTTCATTTGTGGTAGTAAATGGTTGTCTGACTCCTTCATTGTGCGGAACACTTGTGCGACCATTTTGGAATTTTTCATCCATTCATAGACACTCCGTTGTGGAAAAACACTGTTGCCATACTGTACCAAAAGACTTTGATGAATTTGGCCCCTAATATGCCTTCTGACCACAAAAAATGGATCACTGAATGTTGGTTTTCTTTGGTGCAAATAGACAGTGGAGCAGCCATGATTAAAAGCACAGCAGCGATAATGAAACTAACCTAGCAGCTTGAAAATTGCAAAGATATAACAACAAATAAACAAAGCATGTGTCATCAATGTAAAATGACATACTACCAAAACAAAAAAAAATATAGCTAAATTGTGGATAATAATTGACTTAGCCTCATACTTACTGTAAAAAATACACACTTAGCTGTTGGAGTTGGTGGTCATGTGTGCTGAGGTGTGCTTGTGTGTGTGTCTGTGTATGAATGGTGTGTGTTTCTCTGTTTCCCTTTGCTGATGACAGCTGTGGCTGAAAATGTTACATAACTGTCTTTAACTGTGTCTGTCTGTGACTTATTATGTCTACTTTATGGTAAGTAGCAATCTATCTTTTCCCATATTGTTGTTATTTTCCATTCTACTATGTGTCAAAATTCATTGTATTTCACTAATTTTGTGTTCTAACAATAACTGACAGTGTAGCAAAATGTATATAAGGCCCACATGGGACTGCTGTTGCATGACAGTTTTGCTCAATCTTTTGAGGTGGCTTCCATGCCAGTCTGATTGGTAAATATATAATCAACTCTTAGAGGCATACACTGTGCCAATTTATTTCAGTTGTATGATGGCCTGTTTCATTACCTGAATGACTTCAAGAGAGAAATAAATTACACTGTCACCCACAACAATATGTGGCAGGAATTAATATAAGCATTTTACCCACTTAGGTTAGACATTTCTATACCAGGATCTGGATTTTTTTTTCTATGGAACAGCAACAGCAGAAAATCAGCTCTACAATGCAGATAACTGCAGATAACTCATGTTAAGTATACCTTCAAACAATGTAATGAATATTATAATGAAAAGGATAGTTGCTGCTTACCACATAGCGGGGATACTGAGTCGCAGATGGGCACAACATAACACTGTCACAAAATAAGGTTTCAGCAGCCAAAAGGCCTTTGTCAAAAATGACAGGCACTTGAACTGTCCCCCACCCTCCCACGTAAACACACACACGCACACACACACACACACACACACACACACACACACACGTGACCACAGTCTGGCAGCTGGAGCCAGACTACGAGCAGCAGGAGCAATAGTGCATGATGGGAGAGGCAACTGATTGGGGGTAAGGAGGAGGCTGGGGCAGGGAGGGTAAGGTATAGCAGGGTAGGGATGGGAGACAGTGAATTGCTGCTGGGGAGCATGCGGGGGTGGGATGGGGATAGGGTAAGACAGCTAGGTGCTGGAGGCGGACAGTGGGCAGGGGATAGAGGAGGGTGCGGGGGGGGGCGGGGGGGGGGGGGGGGAGGGTAGCAAGAAAGGAGAAAGGAGAGAAGTAAAAAGACTGGATGCATTGGTAGAATAGATCACTGTGTAGTGCTGGAATGGGAACAGGGAAGAGGTTGGATGGCTGAGGAAGATGAGGATTGAGGCCAAGATGGTTACAGGAACATAGGGTACACTGCAGGGAGAGTTCCCATCTGTGCAATTAAGAAAAGATGGTGTTGGTATGAAGTAGCCATATGGCACAGGCCGTGAAGCAGTAATTGAAATGAAGAATGTCATGTTGCTCGGCATTCTCCGTGACAGGGTCGTCCAATTGTTTGTTAGCTACATTTTGTTGGTGGCCATTCATGTGGACAGGCAGCTTGTTGGTTGTCATGCCCACATAGAATGCGGCACAGTGCTTGCAGCTGAGCTTCTAGGTCACATGACTGGTTTCACAGGTAGGCCTGCCTTTGATGGGATAGGTGATGTTTGTGACAGGACTGGAATAAGTGGTGTTGGGAGGATGTATGGGACAGGTCTTGCATCTGGGTCTATTAGAGGTATATGAGCCATGAGGTATAGGATTGGGAGCTGGTGTTGTTTAGGGACGGACGAGTATATTGTGTAGGTTCTGTGGATGGCAGAATTCCACTGTGGGAGGGGTAGGAAGGATAGTGGGCAGGACATTTCACATTTCAGGGCATGATGAGAGGCTATAGGCATCCACATGGCACCATCCTATGACAACCTATTCAAGGGACATCTAAAGGAATCCTTCCTAAATACCTGGAATGTAATTCGGTTGCTCCAGTCCTGAATGGTACTGAGTTAGGAGGAGAATGCTCCTCTGTGGCCAGACGGTGAGACTTTTTGAGGTGGTGGGTGACTGGAAAGATAAGGTACACGAGATTTGTTTTTGTACAAGGTTGGGAGGATAATTACAGTCTGTAAAGGCCTCAGTGAGAGGGACTTCTTGTCGCTGCAGATACAACAGCCATGGTTGGCTAGGCCTTATAGAAGGAACTTCCTGAAACACATGGCAGCCATCACAATGGAGATATTGGTGGTAGTTAGTAGGTTTGATATGGGCAGATGTACTGATGAAGCCATCTCTGAGGTGGAAGTCAACATGTAGGAAGGTGGTTTGTTGGGATGAGTAGAACCAGGTGAAGAGAATGGGGGAGAAGCTGAGGATGTTCTAGGCGAATGTGGATAGGGTGTCCCTCACCCTCGATCTAGATTGCAAAGATGTCATCAGTGAAACTGAACTATTTGAGGGTTTTAGGATTCTGGGTGTTTAGGAAGGATTATTCCAGCTCCCCCATGAATAGGATGGCATAGGATGGCGCCATGTAGGTTCCCATAGTCATAGCCTGGATTTGTTTGAAGATAATGCCTTCAAAGGAGACGTAATTGTGGGTGAGAATATATATGGTCATGGTGACTAGGAGGGAGGTTGTTGGATTTGCATCCATTGGGGCAGTGGGAAAGATAATGTTCAATAGCAGTAAGGCCTTGGGTATTCAGGATGTTAGTCTAAAGGGAGGTGGCATCAATAGTGATGATAAGGACACCATGTGGTAAAGGAACAGAAACTGTGGAGAGTCAGTGCAGAAAATGGTTGGTATCTTTTATGGAGGAGAGTAGGTTCTGGGTAATATGCTGAAAGTGTTGGTGAATGACAGCAGAGATTCTCTCAGTGGGGCCACAGTAACTGGCCACAAGGGGGTGTCTTGGGTGATTGAGTGTATGGACTTTAGAAAGCAGGTGGAAGTTAGGAGTGGGGTGAATGGTAGGGGTGAGGAGACAGATGGACTCTGTGGAGAGGTTCTGATATGGGCCTAAGGGACTGAGATAAGACTGGGGAGCCTGCTGGATTTCTGGAATGGGGTCACTTTGGCAAGGTCTGTAGGTGGATGTATCTGACAGCTGGTGGAGTCCTTCTGCTAGATAACCCTTGTGGTTCAAAACAACAGTGGTGGAGCCTTTATCAGCAGGTAGAACTGTAAGATCAGGATCAGTTTTTAGCTGGTGGACTGCTGCTCTTTCTGCAGATATAAGATTAGTTTGCGTGTTAAGGGATTTGGGGAATAATGATGAAGCCAGTTTTTAGGTTAAAAAGTTCTGAGAAGTTAACAGGACTTGATGTGAGGGCAATGGGTATGGAATATGGACGGATGGATGGAGGAGTGAACTGAGTCAGGTAGGGTTCAATATTGATCTTTAGTTGAGTCTGATTGGTGGGGTTGGTGAAACCTGTGAAACCTGTCATGTGACCTACAAGCTAAGCTGCATGCACCGTGCTGCATTCCATGTGGGCTTGACAACCAATAAGCTGCCTGTCAGCATGGATGGCCACTGACAAACTGTAGCCAAGAAACAACTGGACCACCCTGTTGCTGAGTATGCCGCCCAACATGACATTCTTCATTTCAGTGACTGCTTCACAGCCTGTGCCATATGGCTCCTTCCTACCAGCACCAGCTTTTCTGAACTGCACAGGTGGGAACTCTCCCTTCAATAAACGCTATGTTCCCATAACCCTTCTGGCCTCAATCTTTGTTAGTTATTGTCCTCACCCATCTAGCCCCTTACCTGTTCCCATTCCAGCACTACACAGCCCTCTATTCGACCAATGCACCCAGTCTTTTCACTTCTCTTCTTTTAAACTACTCTTCCCCCCCCCCCCCCCCCCTTTCCTGCCCTCTGACTAACCTCTTGACTGCACCTAGCTGTCCTACGTTCTCTACAACTCATTGCAGCATGCTCCCCAGCAGCACTTCACTATCTTCCATCCCTACCCTGCATCCTCGTTCCCCACACCCAGTTGTTTCCGCTTTCATTCACTGCTGCTGGTGCTTGTAGTCTGGCGGCAGCTGCCAAATACTGTGGTCATGTGTGTGCGAGTTTCGTTTGCCTGTGTGTGTGTGTTTTGTCCATTTTTGACAAAGGCCTTGTTGACCAAAAGCTTATTTTGTTACGGTTTTTTTGTTTTGTTGTGCCCATCTGCGACTCAGCATCTCCGCTATATGGTGATTAGCAACTATCCTTTCTGTAATAATGGGAAACATACCTTCAGTGAGTTCTCCCATTGATTCATTTTCTGCAGATACTGCTAATCAACTGATAACTTCAAGAATCTTTATTGCAGCATTATTAAATTCAGTAACTTTAACAAGTACAGTGTATTAAATGACTTTCAGGCACTTGATCCTAGTCAAGGGAAACTTTTATTTGGTGAAGGAGCTGGAATAAACATAAATTTCTGACTGAAGTGCCCACACAGTTTTGACATTCTGTTATATTTTGATGACATATTGTCAGTCGTCAAAATTTGCAAGAAAATTTCGACCAAGCAAACAATAAACAAGGATGAAGAACTGTTTGGACAAAATACAATGCAAAATATTCAAGAATGGAACATAAACCCTAAATAAGATGGTAGAAGAAAGAACTAAAGAACTAAAAGTTTTAACGACAGTCTTCCAGAAATTAAATGTGATATTGATGCATGTGTTAACAGTATTTCAAATTCAAAGTAAAACGTAGGTGACATTAAAGAAAATATTGTAACTAGAAATTTTTACAGCAATATCAATAATATTTGGAGTAATATTAATACCAAAAATTTTTGAGGTGCTAATAAAATACACCCTGTCAATTTCATTTGTCAATACATAGATAATTTTTTCGCTGGCATTTCAGTTAACTTGAAAATCCAATTTGTACAATAATTTTTAGATGGTGAGGCCCTATAATGGGAATATTAGATTATTAATCCAGATATGGTCTTTGTAGAATCTGAAAAGTGTTTCATGAGCAAATTTTTGTCAAAAGCTAAACAATCAAGAATAAAGTCAGAGTTTTTAATTGGACTTCACTTCATGGTAGTAGTGGCAGAATGAAAACCTTGTGCAAAGAACAGATTAAAACATTAGTATGCTTGAAAAATCTTTAGATGGAATGGTTCAAATTGATACTCTTAAAAGGTAATTACCACACAAGGTTCAATGGGAACTGGTCTATGGACCAGGTGATTCAGTAGAAGAATTTGTAAGATATGTAGATAAATTGGATATGGCTTGGGAGAAAATGACAGACACATGGAGAGACAGAGGGGAAAATGTCTTTTATAGGAACTGTGGTTTTTCCAATGCTCATCATGGAGATGGAGATAAGAGAGGGATAACAAAACCAATTATTAGGATAATTATAATAGTAACAGGAGGGATAATCACTGGAATGACAGGCATAGGTATGAAGAGAGAGGTCATGAGCAAAGTATACACAATGGGGAAATAGTAATGACAGGAACAGTGGTAATAGGAACTTCGGAAATGGAAGGAGAAATCAGAAAAACCAAGTCATGCCTCATGGGTGACCTATTGGTTTGAGGCAGGCAATGATATGGACCAAGATCAGGACAACAGTAATTTCAGAAGAGGGAGAGATAACTGTAATAGGACAAACCAGAGTGGAGACACCAGTAGGGCAATGAATAAAATTGAATTTAGCATGTAATTTTGAGAAGATACTCTAGGAAAGATGAAAGAAGAAGCATATAGCAAGAAAAAATCTGAAGTAGATATTAGTAGTCATATTTTGACAAATTTTTTTGGTGAATCAAGTAACAGTAAGTACTGCTTAATGTTGAAAACAATGTGAATTATGACTAATATGGTATTGTGTATCAAAATTATTCATTAACCTTTTAAGTGTTTAATGAACCCATTGGTACTGAGGTTGAATGTGCAGAGGATAAGAGTCATGTACTTGAGGGGAGAGGAGGATATGTAGGGGGATGCTTAAATGATGGATGCTATGAATAATGATTCGAGTACTGATGATGATGATGTTATTAATGATGATTCTGTTAGGATTACTAAAATAGTTGATGATGATTTGGATGCTATTGATGATGTTTATATAGAAGATAATGATATCTTTGTTGATGACTTTTGTGATGAAGTTGATTGAGTTTTTACTGATGATAACGGTGATGCTGGTGACAACACTTTGCCATGTGATGAGTTAGGTGGAAAAGTTTATGTGGAGATTAAAATTGATTCTTCAATGGAGAATGGAGTTAGTAGTATTATTGTAGGTTTAGATTATGATTCTATGTTAGGTAGGGAAGCACACAAAAATTTGTTCTTGCCAATTGATATCGATGAGATTGTGTCAACTTGTTCTGATCGTAGAAAGAGAAATGATTTAATTAGTAATGAACTACTGAAAGTAGCTTGTGATTATTATGATAATGTTGACAATGGCAAAAAAATGCATGAAAATTTAATGCAAATTTATCAAAATGTGCACTCAGATAACGAAATAAAATTTGGTTGTAATGAGAAGCCATACAGTCATAAGGTAGTTTTGGAAAGTTTGCAGCCTGTAGAAAGAAGTAAGAGAAAGGAATGAGTTTTAGAGAAACTGAGGAAGATATAATATATGGAAATGTTGAAACATATGATGAACTCTGAAACCTTTATACTTCTGATCAGATTGATAATTGGAGAGGTTACTGTCTTTTGAACAGTGGTAGTCCCTTTACTGGAATGTTGAAAAAGTTAAGAGGTAGAATGAAGAACAGTTTTTACGAATTTCTGGTAACATGTTAGAATCAAAGGAGCTGCTGGAAACAGTAGCAAGTTAAATACTAGACCACTAGAATTCAAGATCAATGATGTTAGCTTTACTCAAGGATGCTTGGTAATTAAGGAAATAAATGAATGCCTAATACTTGGTACGGATTGGATGGTTAAAGTAAACATAAATTTTAATTGGATGTAAATAAGAATAACTTTTACTGAACCAAAAGTGGAATTATGGAGAAACAAGTATTGTGATGTTCAACAATAGCCACGGTAATCAGATCAGGGAGATAGAAGCATTTAGAGATAGAGGTTATTATGATGAGGGCGATGAATTTTGTGATGATGAAATCAAAAGTAATTCCTATAGTGAATTAATAGCTAAATAAACTATCTGAAGATGAATCTTTAAGGACAGAAAACAGAGAGGAGCTAGTAAATTTTCTGTGGGAACACAATGATATTTTTGATGTTAAGCCAGGAAGAGTAAAAGGTTATCAGCATGATCCATTTTTTGTTAATCCCTATACCATACCAATATTTATAAGAAAGAAAGTAGAAAGAGTGTTGCAAATACTGCAGAAGTGGAGAGTAGTATAGAGAAGGTCAGTACCAAACTATTCAGTAGTGGTATCTAAACGTGGTGGAGGAATAAGACTTGTATTGGACCCTAGACATTTAAATAAGTACTGTGAAAGAGAAACAGACCATTCAGAGAATGCTGATGAAGTGCTAAATAGGTTTGAAAATGTAAAGTTTATGATTAGTCTTGGTCTGACATCCAGTTTCCAACAAATTGAACTAGAAAATGATTCCAGAACAAATACAGCATTTTTATATAACGGAGAAAGCTTTCAGTGTCATATTGTACCATCTGGTTTAAATGTTCCAGTAGCAGAGTTTATCAGGGGATTAGTTTGTGTGTTGGGAATAGAACTTTTGGAAAATTTGACTATACATGTAGATGATATTTTGTTACTGAGTAGAACTTGGAAAGAACATCATAGGTTCCTTGAGAAAAATTTGGAAAATCTGAAACTAGAGGGAATGACATTAAAACATGGAAACTGTAGATTTGCTGTGATATAAGTAAAGTTCCTTGGACAGGGAATTATGCCTGATCAAGAGAGAAAATTGAAACCATTGCAAAATTTTCAAAACAGAAATAAGAAGGAATTAAGGTTATTTTATGGATTAGTATGATTCAATGGGAAGTACTTAAGAACCTAAACATGTAATGCACCCTGTTTGAATAGTTTTTCAAAGAAAAATACTATGTGGTAATGGAGTGAAAAATGTTAACTAGCTTCTGTTGAAATTAAGAAATAGTTGTGTGACAGGAAGATTCTATACAAAAGAGATTTACCTTTCTGCTTAATGACAGACAGCAGTGAAACAGGATTAAATGTGTATCTATTTGAAGAAAAAGAGGTTAATGGACTAATTGAACATCATTCTACTGCAATTCACCAGTAGAAATTTACAAAAACATGAAACAGATTACATGATCGCAGAAAAAGAAGTTTTAGCAATGGTTTGGAGCTTCAACAAATATATAAATTATTTTCTTGGTCACAAAATTATAGTTTTCTCAGATGACAAAGCACTATTATGTATTCAAAAGTGTAAGCTGTACTGTCAAAGAAACACCATGTGTACAGTTTATTTACAAAAATCTGACTGTAAATTTCAGAAGAAAGAAGGGACATTATAAAGTATAGCTTTACTGTCAAATTTACAGCTATTTTATTTTTTAGACAGAGCTCTGACAGTGACAGATGGAAAGTTTGTTGGAAAGACATATGACGTGGAATCCAAAATTTTTGGGACTGGTGGTGCCATCTGGAAAGTAGGAGTAGTAGATCTTCGCACTGCTAGGTGGGGAGAGCTGCATATCTGATGAGTCAATGTGTGGAGTGGCATGCAAGTGGGAGGACGTGTTGCAGGTCCACAGTGATTTCCATAATACTCTGTGTTTGGTGTGTGGAAATTTTACGATGGATCTGCGAACAGAACAGTGCATGTATCAGATTCTGTGAATTTCTGAAAAAGTGCTACAGAGACCCTTGCAATGATTCAACAACTGTTTGGGGGACAGAGCATGAGCCATACACATGTGTCCCAGTGGAAGAGCCCGGGCTCTCCAAGACCCAAAAATGCAAGACAGGTGCAGAGCAAAGTGAAGAGCATGATCATCATTTTCTTTGATACCAAGGGCATTGTGCACAAAGAATTCATCCCACCCAAACAAACAATGAATTCCATATACTACTGTGATGTTTTGCAATGGCTCTGTGAAAATGTGCGGTGATGACGGCTCGAACTTTGGCATCAAGGGAACTGGCTGTTGCATCATGACAACGTGTCCTGTCATACATCCTTGCTCACCAGGACCTTTTTGGCAAAAAACTTCACACTATTCCCAAAAGTGAAACTCAAGTTGAAAGGCCATCAGTTTGACACTCTAGAGAGGATTCAAGAAGCATCACTGGCAGTGATAAACACCATCAAAGAACAGGCCTTCCAGAAAATGTTTGACCAGTGGCAGAAGCACTGGGTTTGGTGTGTATGTGTGTATGGGAACTACTTCGAGACCATTAGTCCAAAGGTAAGGTTTTCAACAGATGGCAGCACCACTCAAAAATTTTGGATAACACCTTGTATATATTGACACACTTAGAAGAGATGGTCATGGAATTTTTGGACAGTGTTGTTTGTGGAAGGGTATTAAAAAAATTCAGGAAAACATTTTTCACAACATTGCCAAAAAATCAGAAAGTTTCTGGTAATTGTGATAGATATCAAAGGGTTAATGTTAACAACAAAATGAATAGAGGCCTTTTGCAAAGTGTTATACCCAATAAGCAAATGGGTTAAGTAGATATTGACTTGTTTGGCAAATTGGCAAGACCTGAAGGTAGTTTTCAATATATATTTGTCATGGTAGGTTAGTTCTCAAAATATATAAAACTCTGTCCTTTGAAGAAATCATCCAGCAAGAAAATCATTACTAAAACCACGAAGGACTCTTTTTCAAACAGTAGGCATAGCAAAGACAGTTTCATCTGATAAAGGAAGTCAGTTTACATCAAAAGTATGGAAATAATTTATCGAAGACTACAACATATTTCCACTTAGCCACCAAGTTGTAACCTGACAAAATGATACATGGGAGAAATAATCATTTATGTAGAACATACTGCAGTAAGGATCATTCAAATTGATTAGAATATATCAGTAGTTCTGAAGACGGTGAAAAAGCTTATGACATACTGCAACAGAATTCTCACCAAATGGAATTTTTTATAACAGGAAACTGGCTTACCTCATTAATGAACTCAGTGAATTCCAGTGTGCAAAAGGATAGTTGCCACTGAAAGGGAGGATATTGTAAGGGACTAGGAGACAGTATTACAATAAGAGATACCAGAGATATAATAGGAAAGTAAAACCCATACAATTTAAAATTGTAGATTTAGTTCTAACAAAAATTCGTACAAATTCTAAAGCAGAAAATAGTGAAATCAAGAAATTTTTTGATATTTACATAGAACCTTTTAAATTTATGAAAACCCACATTCTAATGCTTACAGGCTCATTTCTCAAATCCAGGATGCTTTATGGACTCAAAAATGTAACACAATTGAAACCATTCAAGCATTCTGATGAAGTTAATACCTTTTACACACCAACTTGTTTATTCAGAAATTTTTATACCAATTTGGAATTTTCTTCATATGAATTTGATCATTACATTTCACCGTAGAAAGAGAAAAATACAATCAGGAAAATGCATCCTCTTTATGCATTATGCATGTGGTAAATACAGGGCCCTAGCCATGTGGCATTTTCTTCAATATAAACATAGTTTCTGATATCACATTCCTTTCTTTTTCTATTCTTTACACCATTTCTACACACACACACACACACACATATATTTTGAACTCCTAGCATTCATTTTGCACATATACTACCAACCCGCTCATATTACCAATACATGTATAGTCCTTTTAGATGAAATCTGTAGGTATGCTGCTTATGTCGAAGATGAAAACAATTCCAGATGTCCTTTCATTTAGGCATGAGAAAACTGATAAATACTGACAATTGTGAATGTCTGGTAAACTATCTTGAACATCTGTTGCTCATGTACTTATATTAACCAACACCTGACACTTTGCTTATTATCACTAAATTTACTAGATACATGGCTGCATAGATTCTATAGTACATTGCTTATTCCTCACACTTGTCCATATAAATGTGTACTTGTCACCTTGCTTATTGTCACTCAGTTTATTACACAGATGGTTATGTGAATTCAGTAGCAATTCCCTTATAATTCACATGATTATGAGAACTTACTCTTTTTGCTAAGTTTAGACACTTGGTTGGTTAGACCTACATTTTTGAGACATAACAGTCCATTAAAACCGATTAAAAAAAATATTTTCGACTATAAACAAGAAATTTCTGACATAAATACTATAGGGATGTAGGTAAACATGTACTTGTGAAATAGTCACTAATAAGATAATTAGTATATTGAAATTGTATTGAAGAGTGTAGGTCCTGTAATTAGTTGGAATGTTTGCATCAGTATGAATCTTCTGTAATTAATAAAAACATCCAAAGTATTGTTAATATTTCATATTTGAGTATTTTCACATTTATAAAATATCAAATGGTTAAATTTTGTTATATATGTTCTTTCTATAAGTGCCAATGCAACTGATGGAATCAGACATTAATATTTAGATAACAGTTTTAATTGTAATTTTATTAAAAAACCCTTTATAACAATGCTGATGATTGTTTGGGACTGCTTAGAACATATATATAGGGTATGCCATGTTGGCTTGGGAGTCATTACTTTGTGAGTATTTGGACAGAAAGCATGTAGCTTGTTGAGTAGGATTGATTTCATTATTGTAAGTATGTTACTACTTATTTCAATTTAGTCAAGATGCTTTGATTTACTTTGAGATCGTAATGAATACTCTGCTGAAACATTATACGGGATTAATTATTCATTTAACTTCATAGTCACATTTTAGAGTAGCTGTCTAAGAAACCAGGATTACGGCTGCGACAGATCGTCTGCAACAATGAGTACACGACCTTAAATCAAACTAATTCATAGTAATGTTTTATGTGGTGTATTGAGCTGGGATGCAGTGTAATTCTGTAAACTATTATTGTATTTTGTTTGAGAATTTATTTGTTATTGTACTACAAAAATTCCTTTTGTGATGACTGGGCAACAAAGAAAATGAAAAACTCTACAAAAAGAACTTAATAATACTTATGTAAAACGCAACATGGAAAACCTAACTGTGAGTACAAAATTTACTTAATAGTTTACTTGTGGAAAATTTCGATTGTATCATCAGTACGGAAAACAATATGGAAGTAAATTAAAACTGTGTGCCTTTCACAGGCAAGTGCTCTACCATCTGAGCTAACCAAGCACGACTCTTTCTGGAAACATCCTCCAGGCTGTGGCTAAGCCGTGTCTCCGCAATATCTTTTCTTCCAGATGTGCTAGTTCTGCAAGGTTCGCAGGAGAGCTTCTGTGAAGTTTGGAAAGTAGGAGATGAGATACTGGCAGAAGTGGGGCGTGAGTCATGCTTTGGTAGCTCAGATGGTAGAGCACTTGCCTCAGAAAGGCAAAGACCCTGAGTTTGAGTCTCAGTCTGGCACACAGTTTTAATCTGCCAGGAAGTTTCAATCAGTGCACACTCTGCTGCAGAGTGAAAATCTCATTCAATAGGGAAGTAGATTGATGGAAACATGCAAAATAGCATAGATGTTACTGGCAATAATGCATGTATTTGCTTATCAAGACAGGAAGTAAATGATGTACTTAATCGGAACAATGAAATCGGAGATGATAGTGACCACAGTAGTGTATGTTCATCCTTCCGTGGATCTGAACAAATGTATCTATGATAGGCTAGTTCAGTTAATGGAAGAAAAAAAAAAAGATCAATGGATGAACAAAAAAGATCAATTGATGAACAGAAAACTTTTCTTGATTCAATCGATAAAAAATTAGACAAGCATGGAACCCAAATTCATGAGACAAATGAGAGTTTAGAAAGATGTTGTGAAAAAGTAGACAAGAATACCAAAAATGTGTCGACTACAGAAGGGGAAATCGTTACCTTAAAACAGGAATACCAAAAATTTGAAGAGAGGTTAGATTCTGTGGATAGTTTAAAAAAACTGCAGAGGTGCAACAATTAAAAGGATTCAGTAAAGAGATCGTTAAGAAATTTTCAGAAACTGTGAATAGTATACAAAATTTCACAAAAATCACAAATGACAATTGTGCAGAATTAAAAGAAGATGTAGGTACTTGTTTAGGCCAAATTTCAAACTTAAAATCAAAATTCCAAGAAATTCAAGATTCCGTTGTTATGAAATCCTTCAGTAATTACAATCCTTTATGGAACAATGTCAATGTTAAAACATTTTATGGGGAAGGGAATATACATCCAGTTGATTTCATGTGCCAGATAAAAGATAACTTTGACAATAAAATGTCCAATAATTTGAAAATAAATTTTTTAAAAGATTTTTAGATTGGGAGGCTTTGTCATGGGCGAACCAAGCAATCAAACATGAGACATTGTTTAATGAAGCAGAATGTGCTTTCATGAACAAATTTTGGTCAGAGATTAGACAAGCCTGAACTGAGTCAGAATTTCTGAATGGCCCCAATTTCAAGCAGGGAGGTGGTCTCACGAAAACCTTTTGTAAACAACAGTTAAGAACTTTAGTACATCATGATAAACCACTTGATGAAATGATCCAAACTGATGCAGTGAAACGTAGACTGCCAGGAACATGGTGCCAAATTCAGAAGGGGAAAGGGTAGAACAAATAGGACATACCAAGATTTTGTATCCAGAACACAACCTGAAGTGAATAGAATGAAGTTTGATAGAGCATTTTGGGAAACTTTTTTTATCTGAAAACAGAAATGAACAGAAAAGTAGAAGAAAATCTGAATTTAAATTAGATGAAAACGTTTTGACAAATTTCTTTGGCAGTAGTAGTGCAGTAGTATCTACTGATATTGTTGAAAACAGATTTGATGAGTGTGGATTAGTGAAAATGTTGAGTGATTGTGGAATGACTGAAAAACTGATACTGGTGTTGTCTGTTTGGAAGTTAATGATCATGCACTTGGCAATAAAAGTCAGAATGACAGGGTAATTCCAGATGAAATTGCAGTAGATAATAGACAGAAAAATGTGGATGTGGTAGAACAGAATGGTCACACTGTTGAGGTTGTTGAAGACGTGTGTGAAGAGAGAAATGAATTTAGTGCTGAGAATAACATTAAGTGTGATGATAATGTTTCTGATTATGATGATGTGGTTGATAATACTATGTTGCTCACAGAATTGGATGAAATGGTGTATACAGAAGTTAAGGTTGATGATTGTGTGCTGAATAATTCTGGAAACTCTGATGTAAGCTTGAGTGATGATTTTGAGACAAGTAGAGAAGTACATGACTGTTCAATTTTGCCAGCAGATGTTTGTGATGTTGTGTCTGAATGTAATGACTATAGTAACAGATGTAATCATAGTGGCCAAAAGTTTGAAATCATAAATGAAATTTGTCAAAATGTGCATTTAGGAAAGGAAAGTTGTTTTGGAATTTGGAACAGGTACGTAAAGGTAATTCAATCAGTGAATGTGTACAAGCGGTGGAGGAAGGGAGTGTGTGTGTTGAGATCAGTAGCTTGCAGACAGATTTGAGGGAGCTTTGCAAAAACAATTACCCATTTAATAAAAGTACCACAAAACCAAATAAACAACCAGAAAATAGTAAACTGTGTTGAAGAATGTATACTCTATGCCACACAGACAAACCCATGCTGTACACCTTATTAAGACAAGTTATGAATATTCTGACCCAGTATTAATGAAAAGACTAATTGAAAGAAAATTACAAATCATAAAAGGTGCAAATAATGTTCAGTGCTTTCTGTAAATTCAAACACAGAGAAGTGATAAATTGGATAACTTAACACATTTGAAGCTAATACTGTAAAATAATTTTTGTAGTTTATATTCATCTTTCTTTTATGTGTGAATATTTGCATATTTTTATCTATATTTTGTCTATTTGTAGAGTGGGGGTGAAAAGTGCATATTTGAACACCTGTGTATGCTTTTACCTGGCAATAATGAGGGTTGTTTGATATTTATGTAGGACCATTTGAATTTGTTGTATTTGGACTCAGGAATGTTATATTGCTGAAATTATACAGACAACCTTGATCACTCATATATCACAAGAATTGTTTTTCCTCAGGAGGTTGCAAACTCTTTTTGCAATTAGGGGGTGGTGAACCCAAGGCTCCGAGTAGGTGTGACTCTTTCCTTTTCAAGTCACATCCTCTCTTACTTTTCTGTCCAAACTGACCCCCCTTCCACTATCCATGTCCTCCAATAGTTAGTAATTCAAGGATTATGTTGTTTAAATAAATGCAGGTGGTCAGAAAATATGATAATGCGACATATGTATGATTTTTGAGGAGAGTTGGTCTGATATTTACTTATGATGTCTGTGCAGTTATAATGAAATTCTGTTACTTTACATTTTGGATATGATGCTCTCATTGAGTTTATAATGTTATACTCTCATTGTGCTGATGATTTTGTGAAAAGTTGAGAAAATGTTTAGAGTTGGTGTAAAGTTTACTTCTGATGTTTGTGCCAGTTATAGTGAAATTCAATTACCTTACATCTTGGACGTGATTACCATTAGGTTAGACTGTTTATAGTCTGCTATGTTCTGATTTAAACATTAAGACTGAATAGATGCGCAACCTTGTCTGGCTATTCATTGGAACTACTGTGTACATGGGAAAGGAACATTTCTCAGAAAGAAATATATCATGTTTATATTACTGGGGTGGCTCCATCTGTGGAGCATGAAGAAAATGGAAATTTCTGTTGGAGTTACGTACTGGAACAGAAGTAGTTCTGATTCCCAGGTGTGTTTTCTTTCCATGTTATTTCGAGTGCCTTAATGAGCATTATGGTCAACCATTGGTAGTGTTATTTAATAACTCTTTTACCCCTTTCACTACTATAAGATAGGGATGATGTTTGCTGCATATCTGGTATCTGTACACGGGGTGGTCCATTGATCATGACCGGGCCATATATCTCACAAAATAAGCATCAAACAAAAAAACTACAAAGAACGAAACTTGTCTAGTTTGTAGGGGGAAACCAGATGGCGCTATGGTTGGCCCACTAGATGGTGCTGCCATAGGTCAAATGGATATCAACTGCATTTTTTAAAATAGGAACCCCCGTTTTTTATTACATATTCATGTACTACGTAAAGAAATATGAATGTTTTAGTTGGACCACTTTTTTCGCTTTGTGATAGATGGTACTGTAATAGTCACAAACATATGGCTCACAATTTTATATGAACAGTTGGTAAAAAGTAGTTTTTTTTAAATTAAAATAAAGACCGCAGGTACATTTGAATATTTTATTTCGGTTGTTCGACTGTGATACATGTACCTTTGTGAACTTATAATTTCTGAGAACGCATGCTGTTACAGTGTGATTACCTATAAATACAACATTGAGGCAATAAATGCTCAAATTGATGCCTGTCAACCTCAATGCATTTGGCAATACGTGTAACGACATTCCTCTCACCAGCGAGTAGTTCACCTTCCGTATTGTTCGCACATGCATTGACAATGCGCTGATGCATGTTGTCAGGCGTTGTCCGTGGATCACAACATCAAGTATCCTTCAGCTTTCCCCGCAGAAAGAAATCCGGGGACGTCAGATTCGGTGAACATGCGGGCCATGGTATGGTGCTTCGATGACCGATCCACCTGTCATGAAATATGCTATTCAATACTGCTTCAACCACACGCGAGCTATGTGCCAGACATCCATCATGTTGAACATACATCGCCATTATGTCATGCAGTGAAACATCTTGCAGTAACATCGGTAGAACGTTACACAGGAAATCAGCATACATTGCACCATTTAGATTGCCATCGATAAAATGGGGGCCAATTATCCTTCCTTCCATAATGCTGCACCATACATTAACCCGCCAAGGTCGCTGATGTTCCACTGGTCGCAGCCATCGTGGATTTTCCGTTGCCCAATAGTACATATTATGCTGGTTTATGTTACCGCTGTTGGTGAATGACTCTTCGTCGCTAAATAGAACGCGTGCAAAAAATATGTCATCGTCCCATAATTTCTCTTGTGCCCAGTGGCAGAACTGTACTCGACGTTCAAAGTCGTCGCCATGCAATTCCTGGTGCATAGAAATATGGTACGGGTGCAATCGATGTTGATGTAGCATTCTCAACACCAATGTTTTTGAGATTCCCGATCCTCACGCAATTTGTCTGCTACTGAAGTGCGGATGAGCCACGACAGCAGCTAAAACACCTACTTGGGCATCATCATTTGTTGCAGGTTGTGACTGATGTTTCACATGTGGCTGAACACTTCCTGTTTCCTTAAATAACGTAACTATCTGGCAAATGGTCCGGACACTTGGATGATGTCATGCAGGATACCGAGCAGTATACATAGCACATGCCAGTTGGGCATTTTGATCAAAATAACCATACATCAATGTGATATCTACCTTTTCCACAATTGGTAAATAGTCCATTTTAACACGGGTAATGTATCATGAAGCAAATACTGTCTGCAATGGTGGAGTGTTACGTGATACCACATACTTATACGTTTGTGACTATTACGGCACCATCTATCACAAAGTGAAAAAAGTGGTCCAACTAAAACATTCATATTTCTTTACATGCTACATGAATATGTAATAAAAAATGGCGGTTCCTATTTTTAAAAATGCAGTTGATGTCCGTTTGACCTATGGCAGCGCCATCTAGCAGGCCAACCATAGCGCCATCTGGTTTCCTCCTTCAAACTAGACGAGTTCCGTTCTTCGTAGTTTTTTATTTGGTGCCTATTTCATGAGATATGTGGCTTGGTCACTATCAATGGACCACCCTGTATATCATGCTATCTACCTGGAATAGATATAAGGTGTTCTTTATCAAAATGTCTGCTCAATGTTTGAATTGAAAAATTTGTAATAGAAAAGAAGGTAGATTAGGTGCTGTCTAATGTTTTGTATGTTACAGCAAGCCAATACTTTTCACTAATGTGGTATACTTAATGAAAACCAGTTCAATTTTATGCTATTGTATCATTTGTATTCTGACAGTCATAAACAATTACTATGGTAAAATAATATTTCAAAGATTACGTATATGTCTGAAGCCTGTGAGGATTTGTATCCATGGTAAAACTGTTGTCCATACAGACATCTACTTTCAATTGGAGTCTAGATGATTCATTATGCCTTACCTGATAAGGAAAAGTTTAAATCATACCTTTGGAGTGTCTGAATTAAACATTTTTTTGTCCTAACATTTGACCCATTAAAATGTAACCTGTGATACTTCACCTGTTACCTTAACCTATGTTGGAATTTGCCTTTATCTGTGCCCAGTTTTATTTACAGTCTGATCTGATGTTGCTACATCATGTCTAATGTGGTGATGATCAAAGAGAAATCTGTTAGCTGGTTGTTGAGCAGTATATATTCTGGAAGTACACTACTGGTACTTAATTTACTAATGTAAATCTGATTCTACGGTGGCATGTGGCCATGGTGGCTCTCAGTATCTACAAGAAGATGCGGAAAAATTTGGGATGATAACTTTTAAACTACAAGGACAAGGTACCTTTGACAGTTATTGAGGGCATATCCCTCTATCTGTCCTTGTGGTTTTCTGACCTGAAATGTTTATGTCAGTTCAGTTGCTCTGAAGTCTGAGTTTGACTTGTAAAGCAATAAGGACATTTGGTCCTACAAGTGGTATGGTCATTATGTGTCGGTGCATTTCAGGAGTTGAAAACTGACATAACTTTTCCATGAAAATAGGTATGTGAAAGGCTATTAATTACTGTTTCTTGTAAATTGCTTGACAACTACCTTTACATGATAAGATTCACACTGTAATAATCTGTTTAATCTGGTCTATCTAGACTTAATACAAAGCTATACTGTTACATGCAATATAATTCTTTATAATCAGCCATTGTCAATGTATTCTCAAACTTAAGAGTGTTTTATTCATATGCACTGCTGCTTGAAATATCTTCTACCTCCGCTTTGTTGTTGTTGTTGTGGTCTTCAGTCCTGAAACTGGTTTGATGCAGCTCTCCATGCTACTCTACCCTGTGCAAGCTTCTTCATCTCCCAGTACCTCTATGATTTTTACCCTCCACGCTGCCCTCAAATACTAAATTGGTGATCCCTTGATTCCTCAGAACGTGGCCTACCAACTGATCCCCTCTTCTAGTCAAGTTGCACCACAACCTCCTCTTCTCCCCAATTCTATTCGATACCTCCTCATTAGTTATGTGATCTACCCATCTAATCTTCAGCATTCTTCTGTAGCACCACATTTCAAAAGCTTCTATTCTCTTCTTGTCCAAACTACAGGGTTATTACAAATGATTGAAGCGATTTCACAGCTCTACAATAACTTTATTATTTGAGATATTTTTACAATGCTTTGCACACACATACAAAAACTCAAAAAGTTTTTTTAGGCATTCACAAATGTTCGATATGTGCCCCTTTAGTGATTCGGCAGACATCAAGCCGATAATCAAGTTCCTCCCACACTCGGCGCAGCATGTCCCCATCAATGAGTTCGAAAGCATCGTTGATGTGAGCTCGCAGTTCTGGCACGTTTCTTGGTAGAGGAGGTTTAAACACTGAATCTTTCACATAACCCCACAGAAAGAAATTGCATGGGGTTAAGTCGGGAGAGCGTGGAGGCCATGACATGAATTGCTGATCATGATCTCCACCACGACCGATCCATCGGTTTTCCAATCTCCTGTTTAAGAAATTCCGAACATAATGATGGAAGTGCGGTGGAGCACCATCCTGTTGAAAGATGAAGTCGGCGCTGTCGGTCTCCAGTTCTGGCATGAGCCAATTTTCCGCGGGCTACGTGTGAAACTTGCCCGCACGCGTTCAACCGTTTCTTCGCTCACTGCAGGCCGACCCGTTGATTTCCCCTTACAGAGGCATCCAGAAGCTTTAAACTGTGCATACCATCACCGAATGGAGTTAGCAGTTGGTGGATCTTTGTTGAACTTCGTCCTGAAGTGTCATTGCACTGTTATGACTGACTGATGTGAGTGCATTTCAAGCACGACATACGCTTTCTCGGCTCCTGTCGCCATTTTGTCTCACTGCGCTCTCGAGCGCTCTGACGGCAGAAATCTGAAGTGTGGCTTCAGCCGAACAAACCTTTATGAGTTTTTCTGCGTATCTGTAGTGTGCCGTGACCATATGTCAATGAATGGAGCTACAGTGAATTTATGAAATCGCTTCAATCATTTGTAATAGCCCTGTATTTATCATCCACTTTTCACTTCCATACAAGGCTACACTCCATACAAATACTTCCAGAAACGACTTCCTAACACTTAAATCTATACTCAATGTTAACAAATTTCTCTTCTTCAGAAATACTTTCCTTGGCATTGCCAGTCTACATTTTATATCCTCTCTACTTCGACCATCATCAGTTATTTTGCTCCCCAAATAGCAAAACTTATTTACTACTCTGTGTCTCATTTCCTAATCTAATTCCCTCAGCACCATGCGACTTAATTCGACTACATTCCATTATCCTCGTTTTGCTTTTGTTGATATTCATCTTATAGCCTTCTTTCAAGACACTGTCCATTCCATTCAGCTGCTCTTCCAGGTCCTTTGCTTTCTCTGGCAGAATTACAATGTCATCAGCGAACCTCAAAGTTTTTATTTCTTCTCCATGGATTTTAATTCCTATTCTGAATTTTTCTTTTGTTTCCTTTACTGCTTGCTCAATATACAGATCCCTTGACTCTTATAACTGCCATCTGGCTTCTGTACAAATTGTAAATAGCCTTTTGCTCCCTGTATTTTACCCCTGCCACCTTCAGAATTTGAAAGAGAGAATTCCAGTCAACATTGTCAAGAGCTTTCTCTAAGTCTATAAATGCTAGAAACACAGGTTTGCCTTTCCTTAATCTACTTTCTAAGATAAGTCGTAGGGTCAGAATTGCCTCACATGTTCCTACATTTCTACGGAATCCAAACTGATCTGCCCCAAGGTTGGCTTCTACCAGTTTTTCCATTCGTCTGTAAAGAATTTGCATTAGTATTTTGCAGCTGTGACTTGTTAAACTGATAGTTCGGTAATTTTCACATTTGTCAACACCTGCTTTCTTTGGGATTGGAATTATTATATTCTTCTTGAAGTCTGAGGGTATTTCACCTGTCTCATATGTCTTGCTCATCAGATGGTAGAGTTTTGTCAGGGCCGGCTCTCCCAAGGCTATCAGTAGTTCTAATGAAATGTTGTCTACTCCTGGGGCCTTGTTTTGACTCAGGTCTTTCAGTGCTCTGTCAAACTCTTCGTGCAGTATCATATCTCCCATTTCATCTTCATCTACATCCTCTTCCATTTCCATAATATTGCCCTCAAGTACATCGCCCTTGTATAGACCCTCTATATACTCCTTCCACCTTTCTGCTTTCCCTTCTTTGCTTAGGACTGGGTTTCCATCTGAGCTCTTGATATTCACACAAGTGGTTCTCTTTTCTCCAAAGGTCTCTCTAATTTTCCTGTAGGCAGTATCTATCTTACCCCTAGTGAGATAAGTCTCTACATCCTTACATTTGTCCTCTGCTTAACACAATGATATACTGTCAAGTGCAACATGGTTCTCAGTAACCACTCATTATCAATGCTGTTTTCCCTTCAAACGAAAATATATTACTTTCATAAGATCTACAACTTATGGGCACAAAGTTAGAACTAGCGATGTATTAACATATATTATACCATGATATAATGTCATATGCAACCTAATCCTCTGTAATCGCTCCTTGTCAAGATAATCTCAAACTTACTTCTGTTTGTTTATATGATCTGCCACTTGAAATAATGTTGTTACATGCACTGCATGAAATACTCCTTGGAATTTCATATGTATTGTCAGTTGAGAAGAGAACATATATGATGTTTGGATGAGAATCCAGAAAATTAAATTTTATATCTCAGACCTGCCTCCTGCTTAATTTTCAAAAAGTGACATGATTTTCTTTTTCATTTTCACACTTGACTTTATGTGTTTAGCAAATATACTGCTGCATGAGAAAGTACCTCTCATAATGTGAGCATTATAACACTTGGGTGATCCGCCCAAAGAGGCATCTCACTTTGTTTATTTATTGACATGGGATATGCAGTAATTCAATATGATATTTGTGTACCTTATTTCTATATTTTCATGTTTATGTACAAATTATGTTTGAGCTGCAACAGACATCAGAGGAACACAGTAACTCTGTACCTTGGTTTAGATTTTCTATGTTTATGTACTAGTTATGTCACAGGTTTCTATATTTTCATGTTTATGTAATTAATTAATGTTTTATCAAACCCAGATATTAGGGGGACTGCTTGTAAGTCAGATGGTTGTATCTTGCATTTGTTACTTGAATTAACCAACACAGTGTTAAATATGTCAATTACTCTGTCTTGCAGAATGATAATTGTTTACCCTTCGTCGATCAGCCAAGAGGGACTGTTGGGGTTAATTTTTGGGGACTGGTAAGGTGAAGCTGTGGCTAGTCCATTCTGTAAGGAATGCCGAACACTCTTCTCCCTTCTGCACCACAGTGCAGTACTGGAACAGTAGGGATCCTGGAGAGGGGGTAGGGGGGTTTCCTGTCTGTGGGGTCTGTCATCTTTTCTTCTTCAACTCCAACACACCAAATCTTCTATTTCATTTCTTACTTCTCATCAGAGTACCAAGCTATCCTTCCCTCTGCCCATATGCATATGTCTCTATTGCGGAGACCCTTCTCATTTACCATGTCAAAACTTGTCCTTGTTGCCTAAAGCCTATTATAAAGGAGGATCAGGGAAAAAAGCTAGTATTTCTACACTATTGAAGATACTGAATTTACTTACGTCTGTTATACACTCCTGGAAATGGGAAAAAGAACACATTGACACCAGTGTGTCAGACCCACCATACTTGCTCCGGACACTGCGAGAGGGCTGTACAAGCAATTCCCTTAAATGGCAAAAAATGCATATACTATATTCATAGATTTATTTATTCCTATTCAACAATTCATCTATGGTATAGAAGAAGTTGTCAAGGAGATATGATTTCAGGTCATTTTTGAAGCTACTACTGCTGTCTGTCAGACATTTTATTTCATCTGGTAATTTATGAAAAAGTTTTATAGCAGCATATTTTACCCCTTTCTGTGTCAAATATAGGTTGAGTAAAGGATAGTGTAAGCCTTTTTTTCTGGTATTATAATCATGAATGTCACTATTTTTTTAAAACTGGTCCATGTTGTTGAGAACAAATTTTATTAGTGAATAAATGTACTGTGAGGCTGTTGTAAGAATTCCCAATCTTTTAAAAAGATGCCTACAAGATGTGTGACTATGAACCCCACACATTATTCTATCCACTTTCTTTTGAGCAGTGAATACTTTTTGTCTAAATGTTGAGTTACCCCAAAATATTATTCTGTATGACATCAGAGAGTGAAAGTATGCAAAGTATGTTAGCTTACTAATTTCTATATCCTCAAAATTGGCAATTATTCTGACTGCAAAAGTTGCTGAACCTAGTCGCATTAGAATATCCAAAATATGAATTTTCCAATTAAGATTCTCATCTCTATGGATGTATTGTTAAAAGTTTGGAGTAAGCTCATTTGCAGAAAACCAATTAATGACATTTCCAAATATCTTATTTGTATCATTTTCAATTGGAGTTTCTTTTACTGGAATAATAATGAGGCTTGAATCATCAGCAAACAGTGTCAGTTCAGCTTCCTGTTTCAGATAGGAAGGGAGGTCGTTCACATATATCGAGAACAGAAGGGGACCATGATTGAACCCTGAGGAACACCTAATGTAATTTGACCCCAGTTAGAAGAAGTGACAAACTTATTTAAATCACTTGACCCATATAAGAAACGTTTTTGCTTCCTGATCTGTAGGTATGACTTAACCACTCATATGCTATTCCATTTATACCATAAAATTGTAATTTCTGTAACATAATGTTATGGTTCACACAACCTAATGCTTTGGAGAAGTCACAGAAAATTCCTATTGGTGACATTTTACCATTTAAAGGCTCTATGTCGACAGTGAAATTGTATATTGCTGTCTCAGTGGAATAGCATTTTTGAAATCCGAACTGTGATCTACTAACTATCCCATTACTGTGTAGATTTGCATAAGCACTCTAAAACATTTCTATGAATTAGTTTGATTTAAGGTTGTGTACTCATCATTGCAGATGATCTGTCGCAGCTGTAGTCCTGGTTTCTTAGACAGCTACTGTAAAATTTAACTATAAAGTTAAATGAATAATTAATCCCGTATAATGTTTCAGCAGAGTATTCATTACGATCTCAAAGTAAATCAAAGCATCTTGTCTAAATTGAAATAAGTAGTAACATACTTACAATAATGAAATCAATCCTACTCAACAAGCTACATGCTTTCTGTCCAAATACTCACAAAGTAATGACTCCCAAGCCAACATGGCATACCCTATATATATGTTCTAAGCAGTCCCAAACAATCATCAGCATTGTTATAAAGGGTTTTTAATAAAATTACAATTAAAACAGGTATCTAAATATTAATGTCTGATTCCATTAGTTGCATTGGCACTTATAGAATGAATACATATAACTAACTTTAACCATTTGATATTTTATAGATGTGAAAATACTCAAATGTGAAATATTAACAATATTTTGAATGTTTTTATTAATTACAGAAGATTCATACTGAAGTGAACATTCCTACGAATTACAGGACCTACAGTCTTCAATACAATTTCAGTATACTAATTACCTTATTAGTAACTATTCCACAAGTACATGTTTGTCTAAACCCCTATAGTATTTATGTCAGAAATTTCTTGTTTATTGTCAAACAAATTTATTTTATTTCAGTTTTAATGGGTTGTTACTTCTCAATAACCTGCAAAAGGATTTGTGCAACTAAAAGTTGAACAAAACCTTTTCTGACAGATGTACATAACAGTACACATTTTACAGTAAATTGGAGGAACAAGCATTTTACTTATGGTATGAAATAAATCATGTATTTGATTAAATATGTAAATTAATGTGAAGCATTATGCAAAAATTATTACTCAATAGTACAAGGAAAGAACAAGTTATTTCTTAACTGTATGAGCTAACATGTAACTTTGAGTCTCAAAACTAGTACAAAATTCCTAAGTGTAAATGCACTAATCTCCGTACTTTACATAAAAGATTCAGAATTCAGTACATTGGCTGTTTTTTAGGTAGTCCTGATGTTTGCAGTATGCAGACTGCTTTATGGATAATCTTGAAGCTTTCAGTACGCAGACTGCTTTATAGAAAATCTTGAGGTTTGCAGTACACAGACTGGTTCGTACAGAGTCTTGAAGTTTGCAGTACACAGACTGCTTTGTTGAATGAAATGTCTGACCAATGACCAATCTTACTAGTTTTCATTTGTCAAGACACTTCCAACACCTCCTTCCCACCTTTATAATCATTCAAACATTAATTAATGTATTTTTTTCAGGAATATATGCACAACGCAGTTTTTGCTTTCCCCTTCATTGTAAGTGCTATCATATTATGGATTGATACATAAGACTCTGGTTACATATTACTCTGAGTGACAATATACAATGACTTGAATAAGTGACTAATATATCATATTGGTTGTGTTTTATAAGTTAGTGAAACATCACAACAATTATGTGGTTGTGCCTTATACATAGGTAAGTGTTCACTGCTTGGGTGTGAATACACAACAAATGAATCATAAGTGACTGGCACATCATGACAAAAATATGAATAGGCGCTTGTCTCATCCTAAACAAACCTAAACCTATCAGACACACAAACTAATGCAAGTGTCCAAGCCTTTGTCAAACCAGGAGCAGGCATTGCAGAAGTGACAAAAACAGTGGTAAAATCATGTGAAAACCTTAATCCAAAAGACTGTGCAGGTGCGAATGATGTTGCCAGAGATAAAGGTAGTGAACTCATCACTGTTCTTGAAAGTGTGCTACCCAAATTAGCCAACACAAATGTAGTTGTTTTAAATCAACCACACACACACGACCTACCTCCTTGGTCATGTGTAAATAAATTAATAGAGAGAGTAAACAAAGAGATAGATGCTGTATGCAAAAACCGAGCGGGGTGGCGCAGTGGTTAGCACACTGGACTCGCATTCGGGAGGACAACGGTTCAATCCCGTCTCCGGCCATCCTGATTTAGGTTTTCCGTGATTTCTCTAAATCGTTTCAGGCAAATGCCGGGATGGTTCCTTTCAAAGGGCACGGCCAATTTCCTTCCCCATCCTTTCCTAACCCGAGCTTGCGCTCCGTCTCTAATGACCTCGTTGTCGACGGGACGTTAAACACTAATCTCCTCCTCCTCCTCCTCCTGTATGCAAAAAGTTTCTGTATGTGAACTTAATAAATGTAAGCATGTTAGACAGGTCCATGCACACCAGCCATGGCCTTTATTTAAATCACAGTGGGAAACAATTTTTAGTTGAAGAAATCTGTTGTCTAGCAAATTTGAGTCACAATATGCATAATATAGAAGAAGTCCAAAATACTTTGGACAAATGGATCATAAAGAAAGATGCGATGTGTTATAAAAAGGGCGAAAGACATTTTTAGGGAGGTAGACTGTATCACAAAAATGTGATACAGTATTAAATTGCAAATATAGACTGAAGATTGTACACCAGAATGTACAGTCATTAACAAACAAAGTTGATGAAATAAATATACTCCTCAATAATGAATGGAAAGATGATTCAGTGTTATGTTTTTGTGAGCATTGGTTACAGAATGAGTATTTTCAGTACTTAAAAATATTGCATTTTAACCTTGCAAACTGCTTTTGTAGAATGGAATCAAAACATGGGGAACTTGTATATATGTAAAAGAAAATGTAGATTATAAGAGTATAGCATCTGTTTGCAAACTTGGTTGTGAAAGAGACTTTGAAATCTCAGCTGTTGAGTTAATGTCTGAATGAACTATTATTTTATGTGTGTATAGATCTACTGTTAGCAATAGAACTGTTTTTTTTTCTTTTTTCAAAAAATTGGACCTTGCTGTAGGCAAACTTAAGACAACTGGGAAAACAGTGGTACTATGTGGTGATTTTTAATATTGACTTTCTGACCCATAGCCCTCACAGGGAAATGTTTTTAAATATTATAAAAGCCTACAATCATTGTCTGACTGTTAGTTCTCCAACGCATGTAACAAAAACTAGTGTCACTCTCCTTGATCAGCTATGTGTAAACATGGAGAAGTGTACATGAGGAAACTTTTGTACCAGTTATAGTGACCACCTTTCACAATTACTGACCATACCTGTAAATCACATTTCAATCAGTATAGAAAATGTTATCCATAAAAGGATTTGTAGTAGGAAAAATATTGAATACTTCCAGTACCTAATCAGTGACAATCTTGGAGAGAACTATATGATACCTCTAATACCAACGAAAAGATGGAACAGTTTTTGAACATTTTCAAGCATAATTTTGACAAAGCTTTTCCACAAAGGAAAGTGATTTCCAAAAGCACAGATAGATTCAAAAACTAGATTACACCAGGCATCAGAGTATCTTGTAAAAGAAAGTGGGAACTTTTTCTGCAGTCAAAAAGCCACAGCAGTCCAGAATTTATTAATTATTTCAAAAAATACAAGCTAGTTTTGAAACATGTCGTAAAAGAGGCAAAAATTAAGGAAAATGACAAATATATTATGAAGTCATCCAATAAAACTTAAGTCCATGTGGAAAGCTGTGCATGATCTTACGGGGAGGAAAACTCACAAAAATATTGTGAAATCACATGATGGCAAGAATGTCACTGACCCTAGGGCAGTTGAAAACAGTTTCAATTCTTACTATGCAACTGTTGCTGGAAAAGTGAAAAGTGAAGGAAAAATTTGGAAATCCACCAATACAACATGGAAAGAATTTTCATCTATTGAAATAAATAATATATCCATGTTCCTCAATCCAGTAAGCCCAACAGAGCCCCTAAATACCATTAATTCACTGAAGAGTAAGTATTCAACAGGTATTGATGATATTCGAGATTATATTATAAAAATAACATCAAGACAAATACTTTCACCTTTATTGGACACATGCAATTCATCCTTATCGTGTGGTGTCTTTCCTCAGCAACTGAAAATGGCAAAAATAATACACCTATATAAAAAAGGTTATCATCAATGTTTGGGTAACTATAGGCCTGTGTCTCTATTGTCAGGGTTTTCAAAACTTATTGAAAAAGTGTTCCTTTCAAAACTAATTACATTCTTCAGCAAGCATAATATTATTTCTGGATGTCAACATGACTTCAGACCACAGAGGTCAATTGCAATTGAAACTGCCACTTTCAATCTGATAAACCATGTCTTAAATGCAGTGGACAATCACAGAAATATCTCAGGTTTATTCTTGGACCTAACAGAAGCTTTTGATGTGATTGATCATTCTATACTCCTGAGGAAACTTGAATGGTATGGTGTAAGAGGTGTGCTAAATCAGTGGATTAAACCATATTTGGAATATCGCTCTTGGGTAACTGAAATTAAGTACATGGAAGGAAATGAACTCCAGATACACCTTTCAGAACCATGTGGACTAAGTCACGGTATTCCACAGGGCTCCATTTTAGGTCCCTTTCTGTTTTTGGTCTACATTAATGATTTCCCATAACACGTTAGGGATTCTGAACCTGTACTGTTTGCAGATGACACCAGTCTATAGAGTGAAGGGAATGAGGAAGAAAATCTTACTGCATCTGCAAAAGATATTACAAGAGGAGTGTCTGAATGGTTTACCAGAAACAGGCTAATAGTTAATACCCAAAAAACGGTACTCATGAATTTCCACACTGATCAAAATAAAAATCTGGCACAACCTGTAATATGTATAGATAACCAAAAGATTAGTGCTGTCAATGAAAATAAGTTTCTTGGGATTCACATCCAGGAAAATCTTAAATGGAGCACTCATATCACAGCCCTAAATTCAAAACTAGCAAAATTTAGCTATGTAGTAAGAATTCTCTGCAACAGTACTAGTGCAGAAACAGTTAGGTCTGTATACTTTGCTCATGTACATTCAGTACTGAAGTACAGTATCATTTTCTGGGGAAATGTACATCAGGCCATAACAGTTTTCAGGAAACAAAAGGCAATTATAAGAATAATGAAACAAGTGAGCAGCAGAAAATCATGCAAACCTTTCTTTAAAGATCTAAAGATCCTACCCCTTCCCTGCATTTATATACTGGAAGTAGTCATGCATGTCAAAAAAAGCATACTGAGAAAAGAAAAACCTTTTTCCTCAAAACAAAAGTGTCCATGATTACAGTACCTGATCAGACAGTGATATACATGTTAATCATTGTAACACCACATTATGCCAAAAAGGTATATATCATGCAGGAACAAAACTTTACAACAGATTACCAAGACATATAAAATCTCTTCCTGAACTACAAAGCTTTAAAAATTCTGTGACATCCTACCTTCTGAAAAACTGCTACTATTCAATTTCACAGTATATTATGCAAGAAAAAATGTAATTTGTATCTTTAATTGTAGAAATAAATTATAAATATACAGTATTTCAAAAATTGTAATTATTAATTGTATAGATCCAATTTGTCTTAAAAATTTATAAAATGTATGTTTAACATTCGAAAAACCAATAGCTAAAAAGGTTTTCTGTCCAATATCCTGTATACAATATATGTATTGAAAGAAAGATTTATATGGACAAATAAATAAATTAATTAATACAGGGTTCCCGGGTTCGATTCCCGGTGGGGTCAGGGATTTTCTCTGCCTCGTGATGGCTGGGTGTTGTGTGATGTCTTTAGGTTAGTTAGGTTTAAGTAGTTCTAAAGTTCTAGGGGACTGATGACCATAGATGTTAAGTCCCATAGTGCTCAGAGCCATTTGATTTAATTAATACATATGAAAGAGATTTATATTTAATAATTTTATACTGTTACAAGTGACAAATGGAATATTGCACTGAGGAACTGCAACATAATTTTCACAAATGCTTAAGAAAGGTCACATGACTCTGCATTTCCATGTGGAAGTGGGAGTGCCTTAAGCTTAAAATCTCTTTTATGTACTGCATATATTTACTTTGATGTCTAATATTGATGAAGTCAGTAACTTTATTATGTATAGTGTCTTAATTGACTTTCAAGTATTTGATCCCAGCCTATGGAAACTTTTCTCTGGGAATCACAAGTAATAGGGCCAAAACACTAGTTATTGCAACCACTTTCACAAGTGAACTTGTGTAAACAAATGTAGCTTGTCCAATTGCTCTGTAGCCAGTCTGAGTCAATACTTTTGGTGGCTTCTGCGTGCTGATTGCTGCTGTCTTGTCCAGATTGTATATGTCTTGTTGTTCAAACTTTTATTTTCTGTAAGGAAGGTGATGTGTTTGTTGAACCCCCAGATCTGAATAGAGAAGAATGATGGATTATTGTATGTGCGGTGGCTGGACAACTCAGTTGTCACAATGATCTCTTCTTCATGTGGTGCACAAGAAGTTGGACAAGCCAAGATATTCTCGCAACTAAAAAAGCGAAATATAATGATTCCCAGACCGAACCTGGAAGCCAAATATAATACATATATGGGAGGTACTGATCAGATGGATCAGAATCTAGCATGCTATCGCATTGCAATAAGAAACAAGAAATGGTACTGGTGTCGCTTTACATGGATGTTAGATGTCGCCACACAAAACAGTTGGATTTTGTATAATGTAGCAAGAAACCAAACTATTTCTCAGCTTGATTTCAAGAGAGAAGTAGCAACAGTGTACTTGCAAAGACACCAAGCTTTACCAAAAGGAGCTGGGAGACCATCTGCATCAAGGGCATGTTCCGACAGCCGCATATCAGATTCAATTAGGCTTGATAAAACTGACCACCTCGTCCAGAACACATAAAGAAAGAGGAAGAAAAGGTGTGCACACAAGGACTATAAATCTATTGTGAGAACAATGAGTTCAAAGTGTAATGGGGGATTGTGTATTGACTGTTTTATTCCATTTCATGTAAAATAATGCTGAGTTCAAGGCTTGATTTTTGATTATTAATTGTACTGTGTTATAAAGTATCAATTGTATGATAAAGACTGAATAATAAATTTGAACAAAACTTGTATATGTAATAAGAAATTTCAATAAGCTACTTATTTTAGTTGAAGTTGTAATCCGTATAAATTTAGGTAGTGAAAGCGCCTAGCGTTGCCATATGGCAACATCAAATATCTCGCTAATAGTGGTAATGACTTTCATCGAAACAGCTCTGTTGTGTAATTTATGCCTTTTACAGACATAATAACGCAAATATTTTTAAAAAATCATGAAAAAATTAATTCCGGCGCTAATGGGTTAAGCCAAAGCAAATATTGTGTGTAGAAGTAACGCAATCAGAAAAATTTTCTTCCACTTTCGTGAAAATCTCTAGGTGTTTATGTGATGAGCTAAAATTGATACTGACAGTTCATAGAACAAAAAACATTTTCTGCATTTTGTTTAATGGCTGACCTAGGAATGCATATTGCTCTTTCTAAATTACACAAAGCAACTTTTTTTATGGATGTGTTGACTGATTGTTCTTTCAGCAGTTAAGGTGGATAATCACAGTGATTTGCAATTCACGTTATTATTCTTGGTGTTATGAACCCTGTATTCCATAGTAAGCCTAATTATTTTGCTTAATAATGCTTCCACACATATATAAAAGTGAATATAAGAGAAGGTATCATGCATATTTTCAGCAGGGTGAACTGAATCTCTGAACAATTAATCTGAAAATGTGTGGTTCACTTAATCCCATACGCACCACAGAATTATATTTTGTGACAGAAAAAATTAAGCCAGTATAATGTTGGAAAATGAACTTTGTAATGAAACCTTTTAAAAACATGTTTCTAAATGACATCACAACAAACATACTTGATAGTCAATGGCTAAAGGTATAATGTTCACTCCAAATCTTCTCATTCAACTATGGCTAATAACACAGCAGTTACCTATTTTAGCCATGAAAAAATCACACGAGGTGATAAAGGGCTGTGAAATTAAGGTAACTAAATTTTCTAATGCTTACAATTTATCTTCTTTTTCATTTTTAATAGAGTGGTTCAGCTAACCTCCATGACCAGTTGACCTCATTACAGTAGTAGTAGAGTTTATTCACCCAGAGACAGTTCACATTGCATGGATTTTACCAGAAAATACATAGTACATAAAAATAAATAAAACAGTGGAAAATCTAAGATGGAATGTACACACACACACACACACACACACACACACACACACACACACACACACACACACATGACTGTAGTTTCTGGCAGCTGAAGTGACTTTACCATGTCTGATTCAATGAATGGTGAGAAGTCAACATATCAAATCATGATGCATAAATAGCAAATAACATTCTCCTTTAAAGTATCTTTTGCTTTGTAAATAAATTTGGCTTACATTTATGAAATAATATCAAAAACTTTCTGACATTTGGAAGTAATAGCCAAATATATCTCACAACCAACAAACTGAATAACATGAATCATGGGTTGGTTGTCTGTAGCCAATGACAATGCTCATTCATAAATAAAATTAGCTGTTTTTTTTTATCCTATTAAGTCATAACTGAACCATACTGTCAGGATTTTTGCCAAAATCAGAAACAAGAAATACAACTAGATTGTTGCAAAGATGAACATACATTTTAATATTGCTAGAGATCAGTATTTTATGGCTACTGTATTTTTATGTCTGCACTTGTTTTCCTCACCAACTCACAATAAAATTTTCCCAATCTAACCTAACACAGACCTTGGGCTATACCATAAATCAGAATGTCACCACAATCAGGTTTCTTTTTCAACTACACATTCATAGGCTTCACCAACTCACAACTAAGCTGTCACACTGCATCCTAACCTACAGCTAGAACAAATCTACAGATCAGTGTTGCCACAACCAGGTTTTCTTGGTTTCACATTTGTTGGCTTTACCAGTTCACAATTAAACTCTCAACCTAATGTAGACTTCCCACTAAGTTACAGATCTTTCTACCACCACAACCAGGTTTTTTCCCCTTGGACTTACATTCATTGTGTTTCTGTCTGTTGGACTTTCATGTGGAACAATCCAAGCAGGACCCATAAACAAAAAAAGCATGGTAACTAAACAATAAAATGGTTTTCATAGCTAGCTTTGATTTCTCAAACAAAGTACTTCGATGAATAGACTGCCACACATGATCCTTGCAACAATTCCCCACGTACAGGTTACTAGTACATTCATTTAACAGCCACATAAACTATATCTAAAATAAGCAATAATGAGGTTTGAACCTCCTTACAAAATAACAATGCCACTTGGATCCCTTAGCTCATCCACAAATTTCACCACTGTAAAACATGAGTATTTTATATTCATCACTCCCACCGTTTTCAAAATCATCCACAAAATCAGGTGCAGAACCTGGACCAGTGGCTGCCTCTATATTTCCACATCTACTTCAAGAACTAGTAAATTATGAACTGATCCTATTAGGGTTTATACACCACAGTCAGACTTTTGTTTCTTATAAACATTAAAGATTAAGGAATTAGTTTCTCTGTAAACTGAAGAGATTACAACACAATGTAATGTTAAAGAGAAATGCAATTCAAAATATGTTCAAAAATGTGCCATCACAGTAGAAATTAACATTATGTCACTGGTCAAAGTTGACAACTCATATTGAATGTTTCTCTTGATGCAAAAGAGCTAGGTGTAAAGGCAACCAAGCCTCACATACTAATACTAAGCCCACATGAAGTAATATTAGTTTGGGATCCACAGTCTCATCATAAATCTTTTGTAGACTCAGTGTAAGGACTGATTGTGCTGATAAAGTACTCTGTAAAGGGACCAGTCAACTTGCTAGTTGTCCCTTATCTAACACACAACAGTATGCAATAGAAAATCATGCATAACAATTAGAACTGATAAGTAGAGTATGTGATCCTAATAATTCTCGAGTAGTAGACTTATTAATACCAACTTACAATGAAAAACACTTAATGTTCCCACACGTAACTGTACAGTCCTTACAAAATAAGCTCCAGGAACTTCAATAACGGCTGGAAAAGTTAAACTGTAGTATGCTTATAGTAAATGAACACTAGTAAACAAGTGGACAGTTACAATTAAGTATACCAAGTGGCTACAAATTAGTTACAGGTTACTATAGAATAATTATGTAACATGGTGGTGTTTCTGTCTACATCGATATTTACTCAAACTAAATTATGAAATAATGGATGTAAGGGAGCTTTGCACAGAGTAGTATGTTTTCCAGGACTATTTTTATATTGCCCTCTCAACTGAAGTTAAGAACTGTTCACAAAAACTCTTCAAAAACTGATTGTCTTGCTCCTCAAGAATAAAAATTGCAGGACTATTTTTATATTGCCCTCTCAACTGAAGTTAAGAACTGTTCACAAAAACTCTTCAAAAACTGATTGTCTTGCTCCTCAAGAATAAAAATTGCAGAGTTATAATATTTGGTGACATTATCACAGACATTAGGGTTAGAAGTAGAACTGTAAGCTATTTACTTAACACACTGAGCTGACTATATTTACATTGTATAAATGACAAGCCCATCAGGCTGACCGATGTTTGGATAACAAGATCTATAATTTTCAGTTGAAGAGATGTCAGTTTAATTGAATGAAATTACCATGAATGGCTGAGCTGAGCATTCTGTGTCATCAAAGAGATATTTGTCAGGGAAGAGTAAGGAGGCCCTTTAATGAAGAGATGCTAAACAAACTAGAATTTAGATTAACTTTGTAGGTAATGCATTGCAGGACTCATGTTGAATGAAGAAATAACTGATACAAGCTGTGAATACCATTTTTATTCTTCTTAAAGTGAACCAAGATACACATAAGCATCTACTCACAAAAGCATACAAAGCCAGAATGATTGAACACTAAAGATATCATACACATCAATACTTTTTGCTCTCACATCCTCCATCAGCTATATTGATACCATTTCCTTGTTCCATTGCATATTGATGGGGGAGGGGGGGGGGGGGGGGAAGGGGGTGTTCCATACAGAGCACCTCCCTCCCCCCATCCACTCTCTCTCCCATCTCTTCCATAGTGTGGAGAACTGGGGAATGTGCAGCGATTACTAAGTACTAAGGATCCAATCATGTTGAATAAAAATCTTCACATTCTAGAATGAGCTACCCATCAAGATATGCTGAAATATACTACTATATACTACACTGTCACTATATACTACACTGTCACTATATACTACACTGTCACTATATACTACACTGTATTATAAACAGTAGAAATTGGAAATCTACAATATGTATGGGACATTTGGTATGTTTATCTTTTGTGAAAGGATGAGAATTATGACAACATTTGCACTGTATAACATCAACACTGAACAGGTTAAATTTTCAACTATATCATACACTATATTATGAACAGTAGAAACTGGAAATTTACAATTCATATGGAACATTTATTATGTTTACCTTTTGCAGAAGGATGAGAACAAGGGCACATTTATTCTATACATCATAATCACTGAACAGGTGAAATTTTCAACAAAAAATTTAAATAGCAAAAGTTCTGCATTTTGATGGTTTGAAGTACTAAACCCATTTTTGACAGTATGCGTGAAAATCAACTGAGCTTGTTACATATCCAAATTCTCAGCTATAATAATCACAGTTAAGTTCTGTTTGAAACTTAATACAAACTGCAGAACAGACTACATCACGTTTGGGAATAAAAAACCAGTAATTTTTTAGATTTGCCACAGATACTTAGTTTTTTTGCATAAAATTTATACTATATGATTTGATTAATAAAATCTTAAACATTATAATTGAGAGCAGTGAATTTTAAAAATTTCAGTTACTCAGTATCCAATATTTATGATAACACTTACTAGTCTATGATGAAATCCTAGAGGTGTGGAGGTGGATGGAGTGGGTGGCAGTATTGGAACAGCAGGTGTGTAGGTGGAGAGTCTGGTGGGGATGGTGATGAGGTGGGGGTGCACTTCCTCAGACATCACCAAATGTCATGTCAGGCTGCAGTGCAGGTTCTGTAGTGGACTGACTGTGAACAGGGTCATAGTACTGTTGGTGGGGCTCTGAGCTCAATATCCATGAGGATTTGATTATATGTATTGAAATTGTAGTGCACTTATCATGGAGAGGGATATAAAATTTGTGTTCACACCTCTGTAATACGTTGTAAGGACCAGAGTAAGGTAGCTGAAGTGACACCCTTACAGTGTCATTGCATAACCTCACATGCTTATATGCTGCCAAGTCTATAAAACCTTGGGAATTCCACGACACTGAGGGGGAGGCATGATGATACTGGAGATGTGCTGTCTGATTTGTTGGACCATTGCCAGTAGTTCAGTTGTATCAGGTACTACCACACTGTCAATGAAATTTGTTGGGAGGTTCAATTTTTCACCATATACGATGTCTGCTAGTGGTGTGAAAGTATCAACTGCACTGAGACTGCACAATTCGTTGAACAGTGCCACCTGAAATCGTGTGCCATGGTCCACAGTTATTGTGACAGGGCAACCAAACCATGAGATCTATACATACACAAAAGCCTTAGCCATGATCTTGACCATGATGTCTGGTATTCCAAGTGTACGTGCTGTAACCTACATGCTGGAATGTCATACAGCTCATGTTTTGGGCTAGCATGCATGCCTGTTTTGCAGCACTGGGACAAAATGCAGGTGCAAATTCACTTCTTACAGTCACACTTTACATTCTGCCAAATGAAGTGGTCCATTATAAGTTTGGTCATAGACCAGGACCCTCTGTGTGATAAATTGTGGAGATACAGCAGATCCCTGCGTGTGATAAAAGTGGAGATCATCAAACAAAGGTCTTCTCCTTTGAGAAGGGACCAATAGTCTAACTTTTCCTCACAGTACATCACACCAGAAGTGACTGTACAGTCTGGGAAAGTGGTGGTGCTCAAACTGAAGGCTAGTTGAGGTGTTCTGCAAAAGTTCTTTGATTTGTAAATCCATCTCCTGCACCTGAGCAAGTTCATCATAATCAATGTGCAATGAAAGAGCATTGATTCTCAAGAGGAAGCCTTTACCCTACTGTCTGCCTCTCAAATATATTGCACATCAGTTGTAAACTGACTTACATAGTCAACTTGATGAAAATGTTATGACAGACAGTCCTTCCTGGCATACTATATGGCCTCTGTTAGTGTTCTGTTTTGAAATGATGTACTGCCTCATACACTGCTTTCAGCACTTTGTCAGATGCAGACAACTTGAGCTGCAACAGCATCAGTTTCTGAGAAAAGAACCATAATGGTTATTGGATCCCAATGACTAGTTGTTGGAGTGGAGCACTGTAAGCCACGTCACTCACGTCATTGGTGACAGATAAGGGAGCACCACTTATAGGCTGTACTAGAGTCACAGTTTGTTGGAGGGACAGGGCAATGCTATCAAAGGCACTGAGCATTTCTGAAGTCCATGTCAGTGTTTTATTACTATGTTTGTTTCTTCCTGCCAGTACATCCACTAGGGGAGCTTGTATAGCTGTGGCTTGCAGTAGGTGTTGACCGTAGAAGTTAAAGATTCCCAAAAATCACTTCAATAATTCATAAGTTTGCAGTCCAGGTAGAGCTTGAAGCTGTGTTGTATGTGCTGTGGTGGGTTAGGCCCCTAAGGCACTAACCACTTGCCCTAGAAACATGAGTACCTCCTGGTGTAGTTTGCACTTTTCTGTATTGATGTCAACACCACGAAGATCAAGTGTATTGAAAACAGAACAAATACACATTCTATGAGATCCATTCTTATTCAAAACTAAATGTATGGGCAATGCCCAAGCACCGTCCACTGGTCTCACATTCTCAGCATCATCTGTGATGTGTTTTACCACATGTAATCTGTTCAGCACTGATTGTCATAATGATATGGTGCACTATCCCACCATTCACACAATGCCTGACCATTCCTTAATGATGCTTGGTAGTGACACTTATCACATGCTTGGGATGACATGTACACTTAAAATACCAGGAACTGGACTAACCTGGATCTCTTGCTTTGCACCAGAAAACCGTGTAGGCAGAGATGTTTCATAGTGTATGCTGGATAGACTGCTGGTGTAGTGGTTATTGTTGTAGATATTGCTGTTGTTGCAGACACTGTTGCTGCTCTTTTTGTGAGAGCATGATGCGGTCATGAGTATTGCTCAAGTCCTTCTGTAATGAAAGGAGTCTCTTGCTCAGAGCTGCATTCACTGTACATAACTGTAGACACTCGTGTCTAGCATACTCAAATTTCATCATTGTATGGTGGAGTTCTTGTGATAAGACAAAAGTCTTGTTGCTGCTAAAGTGGTAATGGACTTGGGGGGTGACCCAGAGCAGCTGCAACCTTTCCCCCCACTAAATATTTGGTGCAGTAATCCCACTGCCACACAGGTGCCACATTGAAAAAATCAGCCTCCAACATCAGTTCACTCACCTCTGAAATAAAAAAAATGCTATGTATACTTTTCACTAAGGCTGATGTCTTAAGATTTGTTCTACAATTCCATGACATTTAACAGCAGTGTCATTTGCTGCACACAGTAGTACTTCCACTTTGCTGTGTTGAAGATGTTCTGAAGTACCTGGTAAGGTACTCACCGCCATTCCTGAGTTGACTAGAAAATAATGACCTGAATCATAGTAAAGAACATATATTCTCTTACCTGATACTCAAATCAGTGTTACACTTGTTTTTCTGTTAGTCTTGCCAAGTAGGCTACTATTTGGTTGAGTGCAGCACTGTGCATCTATCGTGAACCATCCATTATGTTTGCATGATTACATGGTAGCAAGCAGTTGCGCAACTTGTCTCCACATATCATGTGGTACCAGCACATTTGTGAATACATCAAAGCAACAGTGCATGGAGCACTGGAGTCAGCTGAGATTGGAGCAGATGTAGGCCGAGGGTCAGTGGACCCACTTCATGTGTTTTTGGAAGAACTCATTGCTGCTCAGTCAGTGGCATCGGTGCAAAGATGTTATGACAACCGGTTGTGGTGCCCTGGCATTGCTGTGGGTTTCCCTGTAATCTCCCAACCAGATATAACATGTTCTCTGCAGTGTCATGTTGTCTTGCAGTTAATGCCAACTGACTGGCAGTTGGGAGTTTAAGTATCCAAACTGCATAATATCCTGTGAGAAGGATTCTCGTAGTAGTCTCAAAAATAGTGAGGGTATGTTGCTAAGAATTCTCATTTAAAATTTGATTAGTCAAAGCAGTTGTTCTGTTGATTTTCTCAGATACTGTAGTAGTGCTGTTTTTGCTGCTTCAAATTTACCAGCAGATGCGGATGCCTACAGAATGTTACTGATGATGTAAACATGGCTGCAGTCATTGCACCAGAGGGTTGCAAATTTGGACATGCCATCCTCAATACCATAATGCAGCTAAGTGAGTTTGACTATCCAAAACCAAGTCGCCAGGTGATCTGGTTGAGATACAGCTAGCTGAATCACATGACCTTGATGAAGCATCACATCACCAAAACTCCATCCATGCTGTGTGTGTGGAGTCTGCCCGGGAATGTCAGAGGCCAACTTGTTGTACTACCACAGCACAAAGGAAGCCCAGGGTAGGCAGTAAGTGTGTAAACCAGTTGAGCACAAATCTGTGGCACAAACAGGTTCATCTGGAACAACACAGCATTGAAGGACCAATCAGTACACTTATATGATGTAATGACACAGTTAAATAAAGACAGTAACACACATTTAAATATTCCAACTATTAGGATGTGAAGACACAGCATAAATTTTATTTGTATGGTTGCAAATTTTAGTTCACGGTAGAGTTTAAGATATTTGAAACTAGGAGCCAGTATTCTGTGAATTTAACAAGTAAAAAAATTGTAAGGAGGTAAATAATGAAGCATGCATGTCTACAGATGTGAAAGATGAACAGAGTAGTTATTCCTTTGAACAAAGTGAAGTAAATCTTTTGGTAATGAGTCAAGATTGGGGAAGTGAGTAAAAAGTCAGGTCAGTAAACAGATGAAATTAATGTTAGCAATGACTTCTGAAATATTGCACTGCAGCTAGCAAAATAGATGAACACAGGTCCAAAGTGCAGTCAGCAAACTGTACTTTAGTATCTTTGCTGAATAAAAATCTGGAAGCTTCACATGGACAGTTAGGTAAATTAAATCAAAATATGAAGGTTATGGGCAAAAGGGTAGATGCTTTAGAGAAAGGTGTTGACTGTGAAATGAAAGCCATGTGTAAACAATTGAAAATAGAGAGCTTTTGTAGTGCTTGTTCAGTCAGTAAACAATATCTGAAAACTGATTGAACTGACAGAGATTAATACTAACTAAAAGATGCAGAGTTTAGAAACACGACTTGAAAAAATGATGAATAGTAAAGTATCTGAAGTTAAGACAGATGTTGATGGAAGAAATAAATCATTGGAGGGTTTCATCAACAAGCAACTTTCAAAATTTAAGGTACAGCAGGCAGAAAAGTTAAAAAAATTATTGCAAAAATTTCAGAGAAAGTAGAAATTTTATATAGTTGTTGTCAAGTGAACAATATTTCTCAGTTAGAGTGGCATGTTGTGGGAACATGGTGGTGCCACAGGGAGGTTAGGTAATGCAATAAAGAGACAGGTTTATCTGTCATTTGAGATGGAGGTATATGAAGTAGAGCATGACTTTTTACTCATATCTGATTCATGTTTAAATTCAATTTTAGTAATGGACCTTATGAGTAGGCTTGACGTCACAATTGTTTGTGGAGAGGGGATGATTAGGTTTTTGATCAATGGTGTTAAAGTGTCAGCAAGGTTCAGTGCACAAGTAATGGCTGAGCATGATCAAATAGGGTATATGAGGATGACTGTGGTGCCAATGGGTACCTGTTATGATGAATATATAACAGAATATTGTGTAGACTGTTCTGAATAAACTAGTGACAAGATGGTATCATTGAGGAGGAAGGTAAGTGAAATACAAAGTATTAGTGAGGATCAAAGGCAGGAGTTATATAACGTTTGGGTTAACAATGAAGACGTATTTTCTGAGGAACAAGGAAGGGTGAAAAATTTTGAATGTCATCTGAAGATAAAACAACATCTTCCATTTTTTTGCCAAACCTTACCAAATACCTTTGGCTAGAAGAGACACTGTGACAGAAAAGTGTTCTCATATGGAAAAGTAGTGTTTTAGAGAAAGGACCAATTGTGAATATACACTGAAAAGCCAAAACATTATGACCACTGGCCACTGCGATGTTGGATGCTGCCTGGTGATGTTGTGGGCATGTGAAACAGTAATGAAAGTATGTAAGCAGAGCAGGCAAAGATGGGGATCGCCCTAGCAAAGATATTGGCTGCAAATGGGGAAATCCATTGAGATAAGTGACTTTGATAAAGGGAAGATTATTATTACGCAGAGCCTGTGAAGGAATACCTCGAAAATGATGATACTGGCTGAATGTCCATGTGCTACTGTCATGATCATCTACAGAAAGATGTAGAAGGACAGTGAAACTACCACTAGACAGTAAATGGCTGGACATCCACGACCCTTCCCAGAATGTGAGTCTGGAGGCTTGTCTGCTCTGTGAAGTAGGATAGATGGTGGTCTGAGGCATCTCTGCCAAAAGAGCACAATGTTGGTGCATGAACAAGTATTTTGCAGCACACTGTTCACTGTACATTGTTGAATATGGAGCCCTGCAGCAGACCACCCCTGCATATTCGCATGTTGACCCAATGACATCATCAGTTACAACTGCATTGTGTGCAGGACCATCAGGATTTGACCACTGATCAATGGAAACATGTTGGCTCTTCAGATGAATCACATTTTTGCTACACTTGGTCGATTGCCATCTCCATGAATGCTCTCATCAAGATGAACAACTGCTCGAAACATGCAGTGCACTGTGGAGACAGGCTGGTGGGAGCAGTATTATGGTACAGCAAACATTTTCCTGCACTTACACGGGATCTTTGGTAGTAATCGAAGATATGCTGACAGGTGAGAGCCACCTGAATCCTTTCATATTTGATGTCTTCCCCAATGGAGACATCATCTTTCAGCACTATAATTGTCCATGTCTCAGAACCAGAACTATGCTACAGTGGTTTGAGGGGCATTGCAGTGAACACTCATTGATGTCTCAGTGACCAAATTCATTTGACATAAATGCTGTGGAACCCATCAGGGTTGCTGTTGTGAACCGTCATCACTTACGCAAATCAGCAGCCTGTTATTTATGCACATTTTCTGGGCATAGACATTTAGTACCACATACCCCCACAAAACTACCAACAAACTGTCGGATCTCTGATATGCAGAATCAGTGATGTATTTAATTCCAAAGATGGACAAACAAGCTATTAAGCAGGTGGTCATAATGTTTTGGCTCATCAATGTAATAAGCCTCCAGTGATGGTGGATAAAGATAAAGATGTCCGAGTAGTACTAGGTGCTAGGCAGGAAAACATTATAGTGCAGAGAGAATGTCATAAAGTGGAAAGTAGAGAAGATGTAATCAAGGGCTTAAATGTGTTAAATTTATGACAAGCCTCAATCTAACAGAAGGCTACTGGCAAATACCATTAACTAAAGACTCATGTAAATACAAAGCATTCTTGTTCACAGGAAAAAGTTACTCATACTGTGTTGTCCCTTTTGGGCTAAACATTTATGTTTCAGTTTTCATCAGAACACTGGACTTGTTCTTGAGAAATTAATTGAACTGAAAAATTACTGTGTATGTGAACAACATTTTAGTAGCGAGTTGTAGAATTTTTGAGCAAATATTTCAGATATTGCTAAAAGGTGGGATTACCTTCAAACTGGAAAAAAAAAAAAAAAAAAAATCTGAATTTATTAGAGAAAAGTTAAAATTTTGAGGATATAGTGTGACAGATGAAGGAACTGGAAAGGATCCTGACAAGATAAAGTCTATTAAGGAATTTCCAGCTGCAAAGAGAAAAGAACAATTGAAAGCTTTTCTCAGACTATGTGGTTTTTGTAGGAAATTAGTCTCAGACCAGACAATGAATTATTGGGTAAAAACAAGGCTTATATTTGGAAATGAGAATGACAGGAGTTTGGAACATTTAGAACCACTTTGAGACGGGATAAGCTTCTATATCCCCCTGATTTGAGCCAACCATTTTGTATGAGCACAGACAGCAGTGATTATGACATGATGTCAACTTTTCCAATTAGCAGAAACTGAAAAGATGAAGAACACAAAACCATAGCATTAGCCACTAGAACTCTAAGTAAAACTGAGAGAAATTGTTGTATATTGGAAAGTGTGACACTTGCTACTGTCTGGAGGTATACAAACTTTTATAATCTTCTTTTGGGACACAGGGTTGTTGTTTTTACAGATCATAAGGCTCTGATTTCTATTACCAAATGTAAATTGTTGCACAGGAGACTGACGCATTGGGCACTTTATTTACAGCACTTTGAAATGAGGTATATATCAGGAAAACAAAATATCACAGCACTTGTAGAAAAGAAAGAAAATGAGGGGGATGGAATTATTGAGGAAGACATGGAGACGTTTTATAAAAGGGGGTATCTGGGCAGAAAGAAGTAAGAAGTATATGTAAGAAATTGAATAAGGAACACAATGATGATGAATGTTTGAAACTGGTGAAAAAAAAAATTGGGGAAACCAGGAAACAACAAATTACCTTATTAATACTGCATATCTGAGGGTCTATTGTTTAGGCAAAAAGAGGAGCATTCAGAGGATTGGAAGGTTTGTTGTCCAAAAGAACATGTACAATTAATTATTGACTGTATACATTTAATATATGGGCAGTGTGGAGCTAAGAGGTAAATAGGAAAATTAATAGAGATGATTATTTTCAATACTACGGCAAGAAGGGAGCAAAATCACGCAAAGACACTGACAAGTGTCAAAGGAAAAAGTTCAAAATTTGAAAAATAAAGGTCCAATGCAATCAATTTTATGTAATTAAATGTTAGAATTAGTTGCTATTGGTCTGTGTAGTGCATTACCAAAAATATCGGGGATTTGTTTATATTTTGGTTGCAGCAGGTAGTTTTTTTGAAACATTTTAAGTTGTACACTTTAAGAAATCCACTATCAAAACAATAAGATAGAAAATGGTTAAAGATTATTTTATGTGGTTGGAGAAACCCAAAGCAATTATGTTGAATAATGGGTCTCAACTTCTGTCTAAAGTTTGGAAAAATGCAATGATGGGAGTTGAACTGAAGTATATAGTAGCTTATCATGTGTCCACTAATGCAGCAGAACATTATATGAGATAATTAGGGAATATTGTAGAACATCTTGTAACCAACAGCATAGTTCTTGAGGAATTTATGTTAAGGGTTTTGAAAGTGTAAAGAACTGTTTAAATTGTGAGAGTACAGGTTTCACTCCGGATGAAATCATGATATGGGTAGATAGCAAAGACATTTATTGAAGAGGTTATTAAGTTTCCACCCAAACATGAACATGAACATGAACAATGTGGGAAATGGAAAAAATGTAAAGCACCGTACAGAGAAGCAGATTACAGTTAGAAAAAAAGAGACATGACATCAAAGCTAAAGATGTTAAGATTAAGGTAGAAGATTTAATACTAGTTAAGACCAATGAGAAATCTAAACAAATAACTTCTGAAATTTCTAAATTCTTTCATATATATATGACACACACACACACACACACACACGAACCATTTGAGGTAGCAGAATTACCACCTTGTTTTTGTTTTTCCTAAATCGAAGAAGTAGTTTGGTGTAACAAATATTGTGGATATAAAACTATATGAACAGAGGGTTGATTAAGGTAAATGACCTCAGGGGTTTCATACACTTTGCGACCCATGTGCTTGGTGAGCACATGGCTCCAAGCCATAGAATGCTATTTCTCCATTTCATTTCTCCTGTGCTGCAGTTTTCTTCTAATATCCTATCAATCTGTAAGAATTATCTTTCACTGTCAGTGCTATCTCCCTTGTAGATAGGTTTGAAGATGAGGTGTTAAATGATTAATGAAGCTGATGACACATTTTCAATATGTTACCAGTATGTAATGCAGATATTATATGTCACTGTATTTTTCAATGTGATACAAATTTACCTGTACAAAGCAGTACTAATTTCAATATTTTAAATTTATAGTTTGAGATGAGAAATATTATTTACTACATGTACAAATGAATAAGAATTTTGATTACACATGGAAATGTTTACTTACTTCTGAACAAACTGAAAATGAAAGGAGTAATTAAACGAATTAGTTAAGAGGTTAAGAGTACAGTATAAGATTAATATTTAAATGCACACAAAATTCATTGTGTATTGTGTCTGAATGACTACATCACCATTGAATTATAGAATAGCCAATAACAACTAAGTATAAATGATGAGGCAAAAATAGAAAATTTAAGAAGATTCTTCAATGAATGGTATCACTTGCTGTGAAGTATATTTCAAAGTAAATTCGTTATGTACAGTATCTGATAAAACAGGGGTGACATTATTATACCATACATTCAGAATAAGATTATACCACGGGGCATTAATATTTATAATTATTTAGTATCTAAAAAACTAAAATATAGTAGTAGGGAGTGTGGATGTTAGTATGAGTGAGAAATAATATTAACTATATCTAAAAACAAAGATGATGTGACTTACCGAACGAAAGCGCTGGCAGGTCGATAGACACACAAACAAACACAAACACACACACAAAATTCAAGCTTTCGCAACAAACTGTTGCCTCATCAGGAAAGAGGGAAGGAGAGGGAAAGACGAAAGGATGTGGGTTTTAAGGGAGAGGGTAAGGAGTCATTCCAATCCCGGGAGCGGAAAGACTTACCTTAGGGGGAAAAAAGGACAGGTATACACTCGCACACACACACACACATATCCATCCACACATATACAGACACAAGCGTCACAACTGCGTCATTTGTAATGTTGTAAGTCTGTAAACTGTATTGAGATTAATGAAAAGGATATTGATAACTGCAATGGCTATTCAAAGTAAAAGGATGAAAAGTAAGTGCCAGAAGGGGAATATATACTCAACAAAAATTATAAACAGTTGTAATTGTACATTTTTTGTCAGCAAGGACCAACAGCAATTTGTTTCTGATGAAATGACTTTAAATTAAATGGCAAACATACAAAAAACGTTTTACTGTAAAGGAGTAAGTGGCAGATAAGACTGGAAGTGTAGGACATAGTGAAGCCAGGTGCATCAGGTATGCCCTGCAGCAAGGAGCCATTAAGATGGTGATGTAAAGGGACAGACCGAGGGAAAGAGTGAGTACTAACACGTGAAACTAACTAACAATCATTTTCTATTAGAGTAGATAAGAATAATTATTCATTTCATTGACCCACAAAAGAGGGGATCCTCCTGGGTGTGGAACATGTCAGATAAAAACATTACAAAAATGTAATTAGAGAAACCTGAGTTTCATTAATTTTAATGATCCTTAGTCAATAAACAGTAAAATTATGTACACAAATTAAAATTAAACTTCTAATATTTACAGGTTTAATACTTACATCTGCTTTCATTAAATCCATCATTCATGCAGTAGCTAGTTACTTGGCTATTACAATCAAGTATTGTCAAAAATGGAAGTAAAATATTCATTTCAATGATCCTCAGTTAAGAACAATCAAATTATGTACAAGATTTAAAATTAAACTTCCACTATTTACAGACTTGAGACTTATTATTTCAGGTACTTACAAATATAATTTTGTGTTTAATTCTGAGGAACAGTATTAATTGTGAAGGACTTATGAAAATAATGTATTACTTGTTCAGCATGTGGACACTAATACAAGACTTAACTTCTGATTAATATTTTTCAAAAAGTACTTGATTCAATTAATATCTGAGGATATTAATATTTTGTAATCAACTGACTCATTTGCTTCTATTACATAATTATATGGATGTAATAATTCTCATATGTGCTAGTATTAAAAGATTTCAAGAAGATTTATATAAGAATTCTTACATATGAAATAACTTTAATTAGTCAAATAATTTTAGGAAAAAGTAACTGACAGATTTCTTGTTTGAAATGAGTAAGGTAATTTATGTTGTTCCAATTGCTGGTGCAGCTCTGCAATGATGTTTTATTCCAGTAACCAGATTTCCAGTTTTGCACACTTTGCTGATATTAACCCACAGAAATCTTGATCATTTGTGTAGTTGTTCAATTTACATTTGATTTGAGAATTAATCATTCTTCTACATTGACTACAAACATATAATATGTTCAATTTTTTTCTGCAATTGTTTCACTACGTAGTAACTAAATTAAAGTTTGCTTACAACATGCACAACACACACACATACACATTTCTAGGCTCTTCTGTAACATTTATCTGTCATAGATTAGCCAGTGTTTTCCATTGAAAACATGTGCTGAACTGAAGGGGCATCTGTAATGACAAATAGAATGAAAACACAGCATAAATTTTATTTATATGTTTGTAAATTACAGTTGATATAGTGTTTGAAGTATCTGAAACAAGGCACCAGTTTTCTGCGGATGTAACAAGTAACACCATCTGTTAGAAACATAAAGAACCATTTGCACAAATGTTACCTTTTTTTCTGATGAAGATACTTACAAATACTGATGCTGTTATTTTTGTAACTAGTTCTTTCAAAAGACTAATAATGTATAAATCATTTCAAGAATGTATAATAGATGACTTGGAATTTTGATATGGAAGTGTAAAAAAGAATGAATTGTAATAGTACAGAATGTTACCAGTGTCATAATTTGATTGATTGTGGCATGCTGTATTAGGCTAAAGAGAGCTGAAGTTTGTTGTTATTATTGTTGTTGTTGTTATTATTATTATTATTATTATTATTATTATTATGTACAGACAGAGTTATAATGTGATGTGCTGATCCACTGTGGTATACTGTTTTAGATTTGCAACCACTGGTCAGTTTATATAACAATGCACTTTACTACAGTAGTAACTTCCATAAAAACTCTATTTTAACATACACTAATTAGACAGCCGGCCGCGGTGGCCGAGCAGTTCTAGTCACTTCAGTCCGGAACCGAGCGACTGCTACGGTCGCAGGTTCGAATCCTGCCTCGGGCATGGATGTGTGTGATGTCCTTAGGTAAGTTAGATTTAAGTAGTTCTAAGTTCTAGGGGACTGATGACCTCAGATGTTGAGTCCCATAGTGCTCCGAGCCATTTGAACCACAAATTAGACAAGACTCAATATAAAAATACTGTAATGTAGGAGCCCTTTTATTGTGTTTGCATCATGTGAGGACTGCCATCCTGATGCCTCAGCTGGGGGTTTATCTTAGCTCATACCTACTGTAGATAAAATACAGTGAATGGTGGAGCTGCAATATATGTCAAAGCATGTGTAGCTCATAAACCACTTGACTTAAGTGTGTGTTAAGGGTTTCATTTTGTAGTCTGTGGATCTGAAATTTTTACTCATAATAGCTCCATTATAGTGGTGACAATATATAGGGCTCCTGCAGGGAAAGTTTGTGTTTTCTTAAAACAGCCTGAATCAGTTTTGGTAAAAATATATCAGAAGGCTAAGAAGTTGGCCATTGTGGGTGACTTTAATGTAAAACATCAGTAGAAGAGAACTGCAACATTTGTTACAACCCTTGAACTTAATTCCAGCAGTTAAATTTCCTACTTGCATCCCAGATATCAGTGTAACCCTTATTGACAACATATCTACTGATACGTTTAGTATCAGTAGACTGGTAGCAGTTGTAGTACTGTAAGTCAAACTGTCAGTTATCTGACTGACCATGATGAATAGTTGTTTATTCTTAACGATTTATGTTTTAGCACTCAGTCTGGTTTGCCATATATTTAATGTATCCCTCCAACAAGGTATCATCCCAGATGAATGAATTATGCCAGTGTCAAATAATTATTAAAGAAATGGGATAAAACTGATGTTTCAAACTACCATCTAATTTCCCTTTTAACATGCTTCTCCAAATTTCTTGAGAAACTTGCACATAAAAGAATTGTGGAACACCTGAACATCCACAAGGCTCTTAGCCACTGCCAATTTGGAATCCATACAGGACTGTCGACTGATGATGCTATATTTTCTTATACCGATAGTGTTTTAGAAGCACTGAACAAGACATTGGCTTCAATATGCTCAGGATGGTAGCTAGTTGTGCATGTGTGTGCACTGCCACAGAGCTGGAGCAATTCTTCAGACCGCTTAGCTTTGAACTGCCACCCCCTCTCAGTCGTTTATAATCTGCAAACCACCACTGAACTAATGACGCGACCACAGACTGAGCAGAAACATTGGGCCTGGGTTCCACTTCTGACCCCTCATGACACAAACGATGACTGTTAAAGGTAGCAGTAGCCATAGAGTAAGGCAATGTCTACATGAATGTGGGAAAATCTGGCTTTGTATGGGAGGACACAGCTGATGTGAACACATGCCCTGCCACTTTGCTGCATTAACAGCTCTCATACATACACAGCCAGGTGTGACAATCTATCTGTATGCCTGGCCAAACTGATTTAATAACTACCAGATGGGCAGAGGAACAGATACCAAGATGAGTGAAGTTGTGGCAGACATCAAAAACTTTATGGCACCACATTTCAAAGATGAATGACCTCTGTCTGGCTAATGTATACCATCAGCATAGGGGGTACCTAAAGTAGGGCTCTCATACTGTAACCAAGTGATGCAAATACCACCAATAGTAATTTAGCTTCCCTACAAACCTGCATGTTAGCCTCCATAGCCAAGATTGCTGACACATGCCTGAGCAGTGACTTTTGTTTCAGGCATAAACCAGTTAAAATCTTGATAGTGGATGACACTTTCACTGAAAATATTTGACCAAAAGGAGTAGGAGGGATGGTGGCATAAAATGTCTGGTCACCTGTCTTTGCGCCAATGTCCTGGGTTAAATTCCTAAGCTCTCCACTGTGCCTCATGAAGCAAGGGCATGTGACACTGTTGATGGTGATCCATCTGTCAGATGGAGAAAATTAAGATCGACAGTCCCCTTAGTGCTTTTCGATAGTAGAAGGCTATGTGTGAGTACTGGGTTTCACTGTAAAAGCACTCATCACAGTCATTCACACCACACAGATACATACAAAACACTTCATCACAGGTTGGAGGAAGGCAACAGCAAACCACCTCCACTACAACCTTGCTATGAATGGCAGTGCAGGATCCTTGCATTTGCTCCTCCTATGCACATTCCCTGATTTTGTGACTATCTATCTATGAACCTGCATAGTCCTTTGAATGTAGGAATCATTAGCATCTACTGAATGGCCCCCACTCTCTCAGAGAGAGGAGGGGGAATGCTTACATTTGAGGATGCTTACCCTTAAAATGTACTTACCTTTATGCAATAACACATATTTCTCTGCTAATTATTATGCTGTACTCCACCAAATGTTAAACTAGCATTCACAAGTGCTCTGCATGTTGCTGCCTTGTCTTGGGAAATGCTAAAATATCATCCATAAATTATAGCTCTCTGAGCACTTCTTGCATGGACCAGTGCTGCCTCTGTGGTGTCCTGAGACAGAAAATCATGGACTTCAAACCAAACTAACAAATGGACGTCTTGACAACTATCTTATGCCTGTCTGCTATGGCCATCAGAATTTGTGAAAATATTTTTACATAGTCGCCACATTACTGTTGAAATCTGCTACATTAGGTTCAGGATACCTATCAGGAATGATGCAGGTGTTTAAAGCCCTCTAATCTCCACATAACCTGGAAGATTTGCCATTTTTCATACTGTATAAAGCAGCGATGTCCAAGAGCTGCTGGATCTAGTTACAATACCTTACATCAGCATCTTGTCAAGGTCTGCTTGTGCAGCAAGAAGAGTGTCTGGCAGCAACCAGCAGGTCATCAGTGACTGGTTGTACTGGCATAGTCTGAACGTGATGCTGGGTAGAGTGAAGACATCTTTTTCCTGCCACAACAGGATCTGTGAGTGTGGTGAATTCCTGTAGCAACTCTACAAAAGGTCTGTCATCAAATGCTGAAGTGACCTTACTGGACTGCACATGCAGATAGCTATTTTGTTCGTCCTGCAGACCATTTTTGTGATGGTGTAGCTCCTTCATATCAGTTCTTTAGTGGAAGCAGCAAATTTGCCTGCATGCACAAGTGTTCCATGTATAACTCCTCTTTTTCTCTGCATACCTCATCATACTTCACTTGTTTGAGGTGAGGTTGACTTTTGGGTCTCCTCTGAATAAAACTCTGGTAAGGCATGGTCGAACATACAGGATACTAGTACTGTGTTGTTCTTGTATAATGCACACATGTACATTTTGCATTGTGTTGGGTGCGTTAATGAGTCATGTCGAACCAGCAAAATAGTCAGAAGATGCCTGGACATGTAGTATGGCATCATTGGAAACTAAACAGCCTAATGTGGAAAATAAGTAAGGGAAGAATCCATCATTCAAATATAATGCCAACTTCTCCCCACATCTGCAAATTTTTGTTATATTGGACACTGTCAGGAGGGACGGTGAGTTTTCTGCTGGGTGCTTGTTCATGCTCTTAGGAGGAATTGTTCACCATAGATCTTGCATGAAAAGGAAAAACGAATGGTTGACAGATGAGGCTTTAGTGTACAGTTCTTGTGGCAGTTTTGATTATCTTGACAAGCGTGCACACTCTCTAGCGCTCTTCTGCCAGATCTATTTTTTTTTTCAAGTTTTCTGTATCTCATATGCAATTATTAGCATACAAATGATATACTGAACAGGGTGCAGTGTTTCTCACATTATCGTTAACATACCACAAGTGTCCCTTTAGGTGCTCGTGCTCACTCTAGTGTGTGTGTGTGTGTGTGTGTGTGTGTGTGTGTGTGTGTGTGTGTGTGTGTGTGCGCGGGCCCAGGTGCCGACTCCATGGGACCTGAGTGCGTTTACAATCAGATCGGAGCGAATGAACAGAACTCTTAGTGAGAAAGCTCGCTGTTTGAACTTCGATGTAAATTAAGTAAGATGGTCTGACCAGAAGCAGTTCGTAATGCCGTATATCTAATAAATAGAAGTCCTATTGTGGCTTTGTGATACAACAAGAAACCTAACTGTTGTAAGCTGAGAATATTTGGAAGTATAGCTTATCTACTGATGCCAAAGGAACTGAGAACAGGGAAGTTTGACAGCAAATCTTTAAAGTGCTACTTCAAAGATTACTATTACTGTGTCCAGACTAAGCGCGTGCACCTCTCACTTCCCGCGAAGCAGACCGGTACAGCGGGCCTCGGACCGAGTAGGGATCAGCCTGGCCGGTCGCCGCGGTAACACAGATGCTCCCCAGAGATCACCAGGAGGTGTCCACGGCGCCGCAAGAGGTCGCTACAGCCGCGGACCTCTTTCCTTCCGCTCGACACGTGACTGCCAATAGAGCCAGCCATAGTCATGCGCCAAGCAGTATTTAGGCTGGCGCAGGAGCCTGGAGAGGCGGTTCATGCCGAGCGAGCCCACTGGTGTCATCGTAGCCGCTGCGTCATCGTCCACTGCCGCAAGCGTACCGGAGCCATTCTCGCAGGGCCTCTACTCATCCTTGGACTCAGGTGACGGCAACGTGGACTCCGCGCCGCTCTTCACGAGACACGCGGAGCTTGGTGTGGTGAAGTTGTTTGGTTACTACAGACAGTTTATGTTTGGAAGAATCTCTGATTTAGTTACTGGTAGGCTTGGAGGATCATTCCTACCTCATGAATATTGTTTTGTAAATTTTGAAGGAAGACTTTAGTTTAAATATAAACGCTATAACTCACACTCTGAGATTTTCCTATCCGCGGATGGAGGATATATTAACTATCCTAAAGGCTGCAAACTTTGGTGTCCAGAGGAAGGAAAAATAGTCACAGGAAGGAACATTGTTTTCTACGAAGGAATATTTGACTTTGATCGTATACCACTTGAGGACTGGATTCCGGAATCTGTACAAGAATCATCAGAGAAGGAGTAGAAAGACGACAATGGAAGTAAACGCACCGAAGACGATGTTAAATCAAATGATGGAGGTCATGAAAGAATTCCCGTACCAGAACTGACCAGAGACGAAGAAGAAACTGAAAATGAAGCTGTCTGATATTCTAGCAGGAAGAGGAACCCCTCCAAAACACCTAGATGATTATGCTATTCTTGCACTAAATGGTGAATCATTTGTCGATTATGTACCGAAAAGCTACAAGGAAGCTGCAGCTCGTGAATATAAGAAATACTGGTACAAAGCTATACTGGATGTAACTGGCTCTTTAAAGGAAAACAAGACTTGTATATTTGTTAAATTACCCCTTGGAAGGAAGACCATCGGCAATTAGTGGGTATTCAAAATGAAGAAGGATGGAAATACCACTAGATATAAGGCTAGAAGTGTGGCTAAAGGATGTTCACAGACAAAAGGATTCGAGTCCGAGGATACATACGCACCAGCGACTCGACTTCCGAATGTTAGAATAACGCTTGTTATTGCAATCCAACAAGGAGTGGTTCTGGAATAATTTGATGTTGCCAATGCTTTTCTTCACTGATTACTCAAGAAGGAGGAAATATACATTGTTACTCCTGAAGGAGTGGCTATTCATAAAGAACTGAAAGACACAAATGGTTTGGCTTGCAGGTTACCGAAGTCTTAATATGGCTTAAAGCAAGCACCACTAGCTTGGGATCATTCTATTCATACTTTTCTTATCCCTACAAGATTCACTCAGTCAGAAGCAGCTAAATGTCTTTTCTATATGATTTAAAAAGAAGTTGTCATTTACATTGTGCCCTATGTTGATGAAAGTCTGGTGGCAGGAAATAATAGAGAGGAATTGGACAGAGTGAAATTTAAGTTAAAGGAAAAGTTTAAAATAAAGGGACTAGGAGAGCCACAATCATACTTGGGAATCAATATTTCAAGGAACAAAGAAGAAATATATCTGAGCTGAACGTCATATATGAAGAGTTTGCTACAGCGATTCAACATGCAAGATTTTAACCCAGTCGAGACACAGACGGAAATTAAACTGAAAATCAAGGATGGAAAAAGGATCGATAAGCTATGCAGAGAGTTGACTGATGCTTGATGAATGCAATGACAGCAACAGGGCCTGATTTGTGTGCTGTGGTGAACTTCTTAAGTAGATACCAAAAACATCGGAAGAACTCTGAGGTTGCTTGAAAAGAGTTTTCAGATATATCAAAGGAACCATCTATATGAAACTCAGTATTGAAAAGGGAATCAAGAAGCTCTTCTGACCTATACTGACAAACTGAAATAAAAAGGAAGACGAAAGACCTACCTGCAGTTGTCTGTTACAATTGTTTGGAAATATGGTCTGTTGGGCAACGAGAGACAGGTTAGCGTCACTTTGTCTTCTATAGAGGCATAATATGTAGTTCTGGCAACAGCTGCGGCTGAGTTACTCTGGCTGAAATATTTGCTCGACGGCAACTAACTCCACTCCAGCTACCAGTCCGTACATTCGAGGATAATCAGTCCTGTATATGGTTACTGAAGAAATGGGAACATCGTCGGTTGAGGCACGTCATCTTTAAATATAACTTAGAGTTTCAGCTTCACTAATCACAGCACGTACGTTCGGAGGACCAGATTGCAGACATCTTTACCACAGGCTTACCAGCTCCTACGTATATCACTTTGAGAAGCTTGTCGGGTTTATCTGAATTTTTGTTAATGTTAAAGATGCCGTACTCAGTTGTCTTCAGTTACCTTTCAATTTAATAAAACCAGTTAATAAGAGTTTCTAACATTTTGTGAGTGTCATTTAAGGGTGAGAAATGGAAAATTAATGAGCGACAAACTGGGTAAAAATTGCATCAAATTCTTTTATTTACAGTTCTACAATGACTGCTGATGGTAGATCAAGAGCTCATATACCTTCTTGACAATTTTAGTTAACACTGTTTCGTTAAACAGGTCGGATTAGAGCTTCTGTGTTTTGTGACGACAAGCCACATTCTGTGTCCCCACTTGTTGCATCTTGTTTTTGTTTTCCTACCACACAGCCTTGTCCCTGCCAGCGCTGTGTCCCTGAAACTGTAGTGCCGGACCCCCCGCGAGTAAGAATTTCGCTTCCATGCAGCGGCGCACCGACGTGTAAAAAATCTAGCAAACAGCGATATCAACTTTGCTGCATTTCGATTGACCCGAGTGTGTCCTACTTAGACTGTTTCAAACAAAATGAAGGCAGTCGACTTCCTATTCAAAAGCGATTGGTGGATCTAATGATTGAATCCTCAACTACAAAGCATACAAGGCACTGTCTTAATGTTAACATTGCCTATCTTTGATATTGTTTTGATATTGTGATTGTATCCGCCAGTCCACAGTCGAAATTTCCAGCCCAGGAAAGAATAGTTCGTGACTCATGTTGTATTATTGTCCTGTCATAAATACTATTACTAAGTATTCTCATATTTTGAGGCCAATTAAGAAGCTACTTAATTGAGAGGTAACGGGACCGGTCACGAAAACTGACATCGGCCAGGAGAGTGGCGTGTCGATCACATGCCTCTCCGTATCCGCATCCAGTGATACCAAAGGGCTGAGAATGACACTGCTGGCGGTCGATACCGTTGGGCCTTCCAAAAAACATTTCGAGTAGTCCTGAAATTGTCTACGGTATTAGGTGCATGAAAGGATATAGAATGAAATTAACACTGTCTTTAAGAATTATTTACATATAATTCACCGAACATCACTTGCAGCCGTAGTCTTTAAGAAAATTAATTGGTGAGTTTTACATTGTTGTGTTATGACATTCGTTGTTGCATGCGTCGTTTAGATGAACACTGGACAAACCAAGATTGCACAGCATATTGGCATCTGTGGTGCATTAATTAATCGTGTCCCAATATGACTCCATTTAGAGCCAAAGTTACTTCGGTGGCCATAGCTCCAAAACTCTGCAGCGTCACCAGCATGGAAATTGTTGCAACTGCATTTTACATATTTCAGAGACGACTTAATAGCGTGTAAGTTAATAGCACAGTACTTAATAGTTGTTAAAAAGTACTTTTTACCACAGAATAAATTTTTATGTCATCAGCCATAGAGAACGTGGTTATTCAGTTTGAAGCCGCGCTGTCTCTCTTCTTCATTGTTACTGCGTACGAGAGCACTACGCATGCCAGCTGTGCAAGCAATCACAACTCGTGGTTGTCTAGTTTTTATGAGTTTTAAACTTAAGTAGTTATTTTATAAGCCGTGGGACTAGTGCAATAAATTACATTTACAAAAATAATCATTACATACTCAGAAAATCATTATTTTCCTATGCTTCAAGGATATCTGCTTTCCATTTGCTATCCTGTTCGTAGACGCTCTCCGTGTGGGATAGCTCATTTGGAGTATCCTTTCCTTGCGGCAACTGCCAGACTGACGCTCACCAGATAGCGATACAGCAGAGTCCACATCGGTTATGGACGAGGCAGTGTTCACATGGTAGTTCAATGGAGTCACTGTCTGCTTGTCCTAGTTCTACGTTCATATTTGAGTCTGCTTCTGTCTCGGATTCTACCGCCTGTCCTGACAGTTCCCGTTTCCGGAAATCACGAACGGCCGTTGCATCGGCGTATGAAAATTTCACTCTGGTTACAGGGCTTGGGGTTGGAGTCTCTCCAGTAGATGTCTGTAACACGAGCCTCCCGTTACAAAATGGTTCAAATGGCTCTGAGCACTATGGGACTTAACTTCTAAGGACTTCAGTCCCCTAGAACTTAGAACTACTTAAACCTAATTAACCTAAGGACAGCACACACATCTATGCCCGAGGCAGGATTCGAACCTGCAACAGTAGCGGTCGCGCGGTTCCAGACTGTAGCGCCTAGAACCGCTCGGCCACCCCGGCCGCCTCCCGTTACATTCAGCGGGAATTTGTTCAGCAGAACTGCACACCGCGCAAGTTGTCCGTCATAAATTACAAGAGCACGATACCCGCATACATTTTTAAAAGACGGAATATGCTCCTGGACTTCAATTTTGACTTGACGAACTCGGTTAAGAACAGGTAACATACATGATTCCGAACACCTTCCGGAGAAATTTTATATGGTTCTACCGCAGGCTTTTAGAGCAGAATTTATTTCCTCAGCAAGGATCTTAAAAGGAAGTTCGAAAATTCGACCTGCGCATATACCCAAACCAGCCCCAGACACAATATAATCACTGATCGCTCTACCAAAATTAGTGAACTTCATGACACTACCACAATTCTCCGCAGTTGAACAGCATCATTCGACAGTTCTCATCTTAATACGTACAACATTTGAAACAAAAGATAAGTGAATGCGCACAATATCTTAAAATTTTCTTACTTCTCCCTTTAGCCACATCTTGGTTTCGATCACCTTAGGTCATTCAAAATTACGTTCAGAGCTAAATTTAATCGTACCTTTACTTTGACATTTAGAAATAATCATTATATCTATTTCATAACAATACACTGAAGCGCACAAAGCAGCATAAAGCAGCTGGCAGCTCAGGCTAACCTGGTACGCGGCGACGCAATCGCTGTTGGCAATGGAAGAACGCCCGGCTCCGCCGCACGTCCGTCCCGCTCAGAGGATGGCTCACAACTGGATTCGAACTCGCGCCGTCGCTGGAGGACCAGGAGACTCTTGCTGCTTCAGCTGCTAAGGCTATTCCTCGAGTCTCGTGCCTTACGCTACTTTTTAAAAAGTGCTCTACCACTGATTCTTCTTAACCACTTTTTTTTTTTTCTTTTTATGTGGAACCTATCAGTGTCAGGCAGGCAGAGGCAAAGTGGGCAGGGGTCAAAAGATCTGAGGCCTGGCCACGATGCCTCCCCCATACCTGCCACCAAATCACACACTTTTTTCTTATGAGTACATAGACTTTGTTATCGTGTTCTTCTTGCGAAACCCTTACCGTTCTCCCACTTAAGCATAAAATATAGTTGCATTAATGGAACGGAAGTTTCAGCTATCTACCATTTTTTCCATCCACTTCTTTGTGGATGAACCGAGGAGATATTTTCTTCTCAAAAAGTCGTATGTTTGTAACAAACAAAAAATTATATGAATAAATATCAGTCATAAGGTAAACACATAAACTGTTCTTGAAATGAAACTCTTTCAACAAACACTATTGAAGACTAAAACATTTACTGAAAGTTGCAAAGAACTTGATGGATTCCATAAATATTTTTTTCTCTTTAAAAACTACTAGAACTATTAAGGATTATTATTATATTAAGGAAATAGACTACTTTTCACTAGTCGTTTTGTTGTCTATTTGTGTCTTGATGTTGTTTCATTTCTATCCCACACCCATTCCTTCGAATACAATTTTGAGCATGTTGCCATACTTTTTCTTATCGTCTGCTTATTTACTGAAGTGATTTTGTCCAAATTGTATGTCTGTGCGAAAGTCTGTATCATTGTCAGACCTTAAGTTGTTGACAATATAGCTGATATATTTCCTCAATAACCAGCGTATAGCATTATTTTTGAATTTCGGTAAGTATCTCTTGCGATCTGCAGATTGAGGTAGGCGTTATATAGTACACTGAAGACCTGGTAAGGAGGGCTATTTGTTGCCTGGTGCAATTCCAGGTATTTATATTAGCACTACAGGTAAATCTGTGCATTTTTTTTAAATAGAGGCATTTAATTTCCACTGATTCTCAAAAGACGTGTCGGTTGCACACTTAATAGAAACTAAAAGGCTGCAATGGTCGCCGAAATACAATGGAACCGTTTCCGTCTTAAATAAAACTTTGTCCAAGTGTCGTGTCACATCAATCCTGTCGGGTCTGCTACATGAGTTTGCTGCTATGTACACTCTACTGATGTTGGGTGTTGGTCCTCCAATGCGTCTTTGAGCTGTAAATGGGTAACTAGTTGTTTTAACTCAGATGAGTACTTAAAAGTGGGTCGATGGTCCTTGCGGTTTAAAACGCAGTTAAAATCACAAAGAATTATGAGGTCACACGGATTTTTCCTCAATAAATAAATGAGTTCATCTTTAAAACATTTAGCTCTGTCCAAAGTATGGGAATTCCCTGACGGGGCATACACATTAATAACTGTGACATCGAAAATTTTGATTCCTACAGCTCTTCGCTGTTCTGTTTTTTCTGTTCTTCCTTTCTCGCTCACAGGAATCGCTTCTTTGATTAAAAAAAGCAGTTCCGACATTTGCTTCATGTGAGACATTAACAACTTGGAAATAATATGTGATTTTGAATTCCGTTATCGCAACTTCTTGTAGTAAGGCGATATCTGCCCCTTATTCATACAGAAAATCTTTTAAAGCTGCCAATTTCAGTAGTGAGCGTATTTTATTAATGTTTAATGTCGCAATGAGATACGCTTGCATCGCTAGGTAACAGAGAATAGCTATTTTTCAGTCACGATCAGTTTAACTAGAACTACTTGGAATTGCAGCATGAAGGACAGGGTAGTGCTTTTCATACTATACACTAGTAGTTTAACGGAACTCATAATTCTACTCTATTTTAATAAGTCGCTTGATCTGACAGTTCTGCCTTAACCCTTTATAGTGCAGTGTTAAGTGTCGCTTGATTCTTCTGCTCCCTCATCAGTTCCTTCTCTGATGTCTTCGTATTTGACAAATGACGATAACTTTCCGTTTGCTTTTCTGTTTCCGCCGATGACGGTCTTGATGGCCAGTGTTGGCGTTCGAGTTATCAATATATAGCAGCGGTGTGTTTACTGTTGTGACGGGCTGCTGCCTAAGCACTTTCGCTCGTGTGCTTCTTCCTTCGGCGTACTCTCGCACTTCGGAGTCAGCATGTTGTTCAGTGGGCTCTTCCTCTTGTGTAGCGTGCAGTGTGAGCTGCTGCTCCTCCGGTTCCGCTGTTAGCACTGCAATCTCATGATTATTCTCCAGTGATCCTGTATCACCAGTGACACTTTCTCTTGTAATCACTAAATCATCTTCTCCTAAATGTGTCACCACTTCCACTCGCATTCCATCATCCTCTTCCAATGTTTCTCTATTACGCAGTTTTGGCTTTCTGGTTACATGCGTTTTACGAGAGGTTTCTTCATCTGCATGGTCGTCAGTATGTTCACGGCGTCGCTTCTTGTTTCTTGTTTCAGCAGTGACACTATCTGTTGCAGTCACTAAATTCTCTTCTCCTAAATGTGTCACCACTTCCACTTGCGTTCCCTCATCTTCTTCCAGTGTTTCTTCACTACACGGTTTTGGCTCCGTGGTTACAAGCGTTTTACGAGCGGTTTCTTCATATGAAGTGTTGTCAGTATGTTTAAGGGGTCTCTTCTTGTTTCTAAGCTTGCGTTTGTAGGATGGCTGTTCATCATTACTGGGGGCTTTTAGAGGCGGAAATTTATTATCGCCAGCGACGGGAGCACTGTGAATGGTACCTGAAATTATTTCAGTCGTCGGTTTAGTTCTATCGTATCTTGGTAAAAAGTCATTGATTGTTCGTTTCCGGCGTTGCGAGCGATTGCGTTTTAAAACAAAAACACGACGCGAGCTGTCATGGCGGAGGTGAAAAGCCTCATTACACATATAACATGTCGAGACTTGACCTGTATAAATGACACGGGCCTTGTGACCATCCACAAAGATGTAAGGTGGAATGTTCGCCTGCACTTCCATTTCTACCGAGCGATTGCCGTTAAAACAATGCAACTTATACTTGGGTGACCATCTTTCATTAACAATTTCGTGTACTACACCATAATTTTCAAGGGCTTCCTTAATTTTCGAATTATCTACTTCAATAGGAATATTCAATACACGCACATTGCTGATCATAGAGCCAACATTCCTGATTCCTACTCTACTCTTTGACCCGTCTTTGTGTACAAATTCTACTTCACTACCATATTTTTCCAAAACACGATCAACCATTGCCGAATCTACAAACTTCACGAAAATGCAGTAATTGTCAGCATCTAATTGCATGGTATGAATAGACTCGGAGCTAATGCCGATTACCTTGGTAATCCAGTTACGCATTTCGAGTATAGATGGTTGAACTCCACGAGTTTCCCTGTCGAAGGAAAATGCGACGGTGTTCTTTCTCACGGAGCTTGCCATGTTGTGGTGCAGCCTTGAAATTCCGGCCGGTGCCGAAATTCCGTCGAAAGTCGACACAAACGATGAACTAATAGACAGTCACAACACTTGCAACACACAGAAAACGATTGTAACGAATACAGAAGACAAATAACACTGGCGTAACAACAACGTTCAGAGAGCAAACGTTATGTAGGCTTACGTGCGACCGTGTCGACAGCTAGAGCCGAAGTATTGATTTTACGCCACAAGTGCCGCTTACGGAGTGTGCGCGGCTGTGACGCAGGAGAAGGCAGAGCAAGGGAACGCCCTATTTACAACCAGTACTCCGTGTTTTAAGCTCACACTATCGCAGAAACAGTTTGGTGCCGTAGATGCGGTTGTATTTGATGCAAATTTCCAATTTATATTAGTAGAACATGGCCAGTGTCATACTGTGGCCCATCAGAAAATCTCTCCATGAGCTGCAGGCTGCTGCGCTGAAGGGACAAAATTCTGTGTCGGGAGTGGGATTCGAACTCACGCCCTCATTGTAAGCCCGGAAGGGTGAAAGTAATTCTGCAGCCAAGGCAATTCCTTGAGTCTGGCGCTTTAGACCGCTCGGCCTTGTTGGATCATTGCATAAACTCGAAGCACGCCCTTGCTTCTTGGCCTAAATAAAATACTTTCTGTAGATTAACTGGAGCTAAGTGTCTGCAACTGCAAGCGAAACCTTTCCCTTAAAGTAATAAACGGAAAATTATCTTCTTCAGTTGTTGCTGGAGACGAATTTATTCTTGTATCGTCATTTAATTTTTCTATAATCCGCTCTTGCTGAAATAAAACCAACTCATTAATAAATAAATGAAGTGAAAAGATGGAATTTACGTCATTGTTCCGTTAAAAATATTCAAATAAAAGGATACTTCTGGTCTGCTATAATAATAATAAAAATAACAATAATGAGCGTATGGCATTGGTGGCCGGGAGACCCTCGCGGGGCAGTTCGGCCGCCGCTCCCTAACTTCTTTAACGCCACTACGGCGACTTGCGAGTGAATGAGGATGAAATACGCACAACACCCAGTCATCTCGAGCCAGAGAAAATCCCTGACTCCGCCGGGAATCGAACCCCGGACCCCATGGAGGAGGAGGAGGATATTAGTGTTTAACGTCCCGTCGACAACGAGGTCATTAGAGACGGAGCGCAAGCTCGGGTGAGGGAAGGATGGGGAAGGAAATCGGCCGTGCCCTTTCAAAGGAACCATCCCGGCATTTACCTGAAGCGATTTAGGGAAATCACGGAAAACCTAAATCAGGATGGCCGGAGACGGGATTGAACCGTCGTCCTCCCGAATGCGAGTCCAGTGTGCTAACCACTGCGCCACCTCGCTCGGTCCCGGACCCCATGCGCGGGAAGCGAGAACGCTCCCACAAGACCACGAGTCTGTTATCATCTACGAATATCCAATTTTTTGATTCTCAAACAATATTGCTAACAAATTGCCGAAGTCCTTTTTGACGTTCGGGAATCGTTTCCATCTAATCTTGAAATGACCATGTTCATTTCTGTTTACGATGCAGTACGCACACGCCCAAGCATCCATATTACACTTTTTCCCCTTTTCGGCCAGAGTTGTATGTCGGTGGTATAATTATTACCAGTGCTTCTTGCGGGGTGTGCTAACCCCTTCTGAAATGGTTCAAATGGCTCTGAGCACTATGCGACTTCACTTCTGAGGTCATCAGTCGCCTAGAACTTAGAACTAATTAAACCTAACTAACCTAAGGGCATCACACACATCCATGCCCGAGGCAGGATTCGAACCTGTGACCGTAGCGGTCGCTTGGTTCCAGACCGTAGCGCCTAGAACCGCACGGCCACTCCGGCCGGCTAATCTCCTTCTGACCCAATACCAGTTTATTAGCTGTCCACAGCAAGTACATGTGTGTGTCTGTGTCGACAAGACCTCAATTGCAGCATCTGTCAGTATCATTTAACCCTGTGCGGTTTAGGTTTTCTTTAGTTGGAACTACACTGTTTATAATTTTAAATTCTACGAAATTGAAATCACGTCTGAAGCATGAACTTCCAGGCTTATATTTCATCACACCGCCTTCCTTGTGATGGTTGAGTGTTTCTGTTCAATCGGGTTTGGGTTATCTATCTTCTGCCATTCAGCAACAAGGTCTTTGTCATTAAACCACTTTCTTCTGAGTAGCTCGCTTAAAGGTAAAATTCACTAATGTGTTAGAGTCTTTAATTTAAGCTCCATTACGTCAGTTGGTTGTTTTATACTTGAGGGGTGGGGGGGACGTACAACGTGGAACAGCTATGATGTGATGCTGTCTGTGGCCCTGTTAATGACCATGGCGGTTCTTTTGACGTATAGTGCTTCTGCCTTCTACTGATGTCGATTACATCCAAATCTTTTGCCTGTTGTGACTTCACGAGTGTATTGTAACATAACTTGAAGCTACAGCCTCGCCACACGATCTACATCTACATCTACATTCATACTCCGCAAGCCACCCAACGGTGTGTGACGGAGGGACATCTTCATGATCTTTTTGGTTTACATTTTGGGGGTCGGGTACAAGTCACCCGCTAAGTATGTAGGTGTCCAAAATTCTACTTTTGGTAAGATCTATTGACCGCCAATTATTTTCTAATATAGCTGCTTGGGTTTTATTTGTTGCATGCTTCCAAATTTTAGCTACCATTTTTATGGGCAGCGATCTATGAAGATTCCTTAAGTTGTATGGTGGTCCACAACCGTTGTCCACGATACACTGATAGTGCCGCAGTCGCTGATGTTCAAAAGGTAACATTTAACAGTCGCTTAGTTTTCCTCCCGAGGATTTGCCGTAGGTGCCAGTCTCAGTTTTCAGTATTCTGACATCAATTCACGCTGTGATAACCGCAACGTCATCTGCCTGGGCTCTAACAGTGAGGTTCCCGCCTAAGATAGCCAATCCAATTAGGTGTACGCACAGTCTCCTGGGCAGTGGCTGCTGTGGTACGCCCCTTTGTAACCTAGTGGCCTTCGTCAGCCGTTCGTTGATGATGATTCTGCCATTTATTCCAGTGGTCATATTCCAGATTACGTCTACAACGAATTGATCAACTCTTACTTGTGGCATTACGCAAGCTAGATAGTGGTGATGGACTAATACGGTCAAATGCTTTAGACATTCGTCACCGCAGCTAATGAAATAACGTCCCGGTATTCCACGACTGAAGTCATAACGGATCTTTCTGGAAGACAGGATTGCTATTTATTCACTATTTTTTTGAAGGAGGAGCGTCATTTTGTTATTGACTGCTCTGGCGATCATTTTAGAATCAAAGTTCTTTAGCATAATTGGGCGGAAGTAGTTTATTGCTTTATGAACTGTTCGCTTCGGTACTAAAACAATTCCACCTACTTTGAAATCTGTAGAAGCAGGACTTCCCCTCATTATTTCATTGGCGATCTCAGTAAAAGTACCGCCAATGACATTCCAGAACTTTCGATAAAACTCTTTCGGCAGACAGTCGCGACAAGATGACTTCTTGCATGGCGATTTGGTGATAGACCCTAAGACTTCGTCTCCAGTAAAATTCGATAAAAATTCCGAATTACCAGCATGAGTAACCTTTCTATCAAAAGCATGCACCATATCTTCAATGCAAGTCTGCACCATATCTTCAATGTAAGTCTGCACCATATCTTCAATGTAAGTCTAATCTCCTTCCTCCAAGCCGGCCGCGGTGGACGTGCGGTTCTGGCGCTGCAGTCCGGAACCGCGGGGCTGCTACGGTCGCAGGTTCGAATCCTGCCTCGGGCATGGGTGTGTGTGATGTCCTTAGGTTAGTTAGGTTTAAGTAGTTCTAAGTTCTAGGGGACTTATGACCTAAGCTGTTGAGTCCCATTGTGCTCAGAGCCATTTTTTTTCTCTCCTTCCTCCGAAGAGTACATTTGTTCAAAATGGTGTATGTTATGAACAATTTCCGTTTGATTCCAGAGTAATCTGCCGTTGTCTGTTACCAAAACATCAGTGAACGTGTGACTGGTGCCAAATTAAGCGGTACATAAATGTCCTCTCTTCATCTACGACATATTTAGGTTTTTACTTTATCTTCAGACCTTCCATTTGCTTCCGTTTCAAGTCCAAAAGTTTGGCTTCGACACGTTTAATTTCAGGAATTACAGTGTAATAGAACTCTCGCTGTCCATCGCCGTGCGTGATCCGTAGTAGATTAAACTGTGCCTCAGTGTCTGTTTGCTAAATGGGTCCACCAGTCAGCTTTAGGCGAATAATTATGGATCGAGCGTAAGTAGGTACTCCGCGCGGCGATAATAACTTCCATTGATTCTCCGTCTCCCACATGCGAAATGTTTAACATCCATTGGGATCTATACAGTTTTGTAGGCTGTGTGTTTAAGTTAATAGTTACGGGAAGACCGCAATGGTCGGAAAAACCTGCCGGAATCACATCAAATGCAAGAATTCTGCCACTTCTACCGTCGGATACATACATTTTATCGAGATGGCTGCAAGAGGTCGAGATGAAAAACATGTATTTCACCAAGGTGGGATACTTAAGTTCCCAAGCGCATTTCAGCTTAATTTTCGAATTAGCTCGTGCAGCTCTTTGGAATAGTTGAAGTTACACTCTGCGTAACACACAGTTAAAAATCTACCCCCTCCACATTAAAAGGTTTCGAGGGTTTCTTCTTAATAAACAACTTCTTTGTAAAAACTGGACATTCTGACTTCTTGCTGTTGGCTGACGGTGAATATGAGTTAATCAGGGTACATCATAGATTTTACAGCGGATCCCTCGACCTGAATCTAAAACTTCAATCTCGGTTACTGGAATGCCCTGCCGACATTAAATAGCAGTACCTGCGCTGTCTTCTGGAGCCACGTTTGCTATTATTTTGAAACCAGTTATAGACAAATTGAAAATAGTAACTTCCTGCAAGAAAACAATATCTGCTGATTCATATTTAAATTGTTGGAGTGATGCTATTTTTAATGGAGATTTAAGGAGAGGTTTACTATCTTTTGGTTCAAAAAAATCGATTTTTTAAAATTGCATTTTTGGGTCCATAAAAGTGTTTATAATCCACCCCTGAAACGGTTTTTTCCGAATACGGAACGGAAATGTTTGTTATTCGCGGTTGAAAAAAAAAAAAAAATGCACCTGCCTGAAATCGGCCTTTTTCACGCACCAGTTTTATTTCTTTCAGAGCACGAGTTATTGTACCGGTGCTTGGGAGGAAACACACAAAATTCAAATGAAAGTTTGAACGCATGTGTTTGGAAGTTAGCTCCCAATCATTTGCATTTTGGTGCGAAGACTGTGGAGACTGAGATTTTCCTGGCAGTGAGCAGCTTCAACGAAGGGTATTCAGCAATTCTGAAGACCATGACAACGATGGATGTCACCCTGGGACTCTATTCGACGCAGTTTGGCAAGCATTCAGACGACCACCGGATACAAGCGGCCGAAAACCGCTTATCACCAGCCGTACGAGCGGCTCTGGAGCAGCGCAGGATGGCCCAGATCGAGCAGAACGCCCTCTGTGAGGCAGAGGAAGGACTAGATTATGGACCCGGAATAGCAGATGGAACGTAAGTTGCATTTATATGTAGTCAAATCTCCAAACGCGTTTTTCTCGAAACGACTTTTTTTTTATCGTGCGGTATGGTAACTTCAAATCTACTGAACCGATTGGCATAATTCTTTGTTTCCGACGAAGCTAACTAAATTATCTAGGAGTTGAACCACTTCTATTCCGATCCATCAACTATAAATATTTTTACTTGGCCGAAGAAGTCGAAAAATCGGTGAAAAAAACCTGTTTTTTTTTCAAATGGCCGCCATTTTGTTTCCTATGGTCCAAATAACTTATGCGAGGTGCAACTCCTAAACAATCTTATATACTTCGCTAACGTCAACTCAATTTTGATTTCAGACGAGCCGGCTGACCTGTGACATGGCGCGCTTGGAGATCTATATCGAAATTTTGTTTCCTTCCGACGGCACTTCCGCCATTGCTCTTCGACATTTCCGGTCGAAAAAATTCCAGTTTGTAGAGGAAATGTCAATAAACATTTTGACCAAATTTTACATTGATATCTGTAACACATCCTGAAAAAAATCTCAAAGAACATGCTTTCTGCGGGCCAAAGATAGTAAACCCTTTAATCTTATTGGTATTCTGGTAGAGTCTTCTATACGCTTGAGACATTAGCACAGCGCAATCTTTTAAAAGTGACTAAAAACTCTTTGTCTCAGATTGGGATCATTGTGAGCGGCAGTCGTGTCGTCTTTTGAGTCTCGGTGCGCGTTTTTCTTAAGCAGCGCATGGGCAGTAGGCTGGACTGCTTCTGCGCCCTCCGCTGGTCGTATACATCTCGGCAGCCGGAGGAGTCGGAAGCTCTAGGCCAAAACTGTTATTTATCGCATCTTGGGGCGACTTTGCATACAGAAGTGCAGCCACAGGCTGTCGGCTAACACCGTCACTCTTGGTAGCTGCTTGTTTGGGAACGCCAGGCCCTGCCCCTTGTTTGTTTTGGACCGGGGATGGGCTCTCGTCAGTATGTTTACAACTGCTACCTGCCTTGTCATCCTTAACAAGAGCTATGACTTGTTGTGGTTCTATTTGCTTTGATTGAGCCACTGGCTTCGATGGGCTCGGTGTCGACTCAGGTGGTCGTTGTTGTGAGACAAGAATCGTTTGCGTATCGTTCGGTGTGACATCAGCAGGTGCTACATCTACTGCTGCTACTGTATTGTGAGAAGTAGTCGTTTCAGGCACGGTCTTCTGACGTTCGTGATACACGACCTGCCCCAAGTCGGGTGCTTCATCGTCTGTGCTGTTTGCCTCACACGTCCGACGGCTCTTGTTGTTTACTGGTTGCACTTCAATTGCGGGTGGTAAGCTTGGCTGCTGCCGGCTGAGTAAAGGAGAGAACGCTACTGCTGGCTGGCCAGGCTCCTGTGGTAACCCGTCAGTATTCAGTATTCCGTTTTCTTTCACAGGATCGGCTAAAGTCAATTTTCGGTGCTGTTCTAACGTGTTTTTTAAAACACACACCCGTTTTGCACAATGAGTTCGGACAAGGCCATGCTCATTACAGATCAGACAGGTGCCTATTTGTCCATTGTATGTTACGCGCGCGTTGTACCCACAAACAATGAGATGAGAGGGGACGTTATGCCTGATATGCATTTCCACCGACTTGATGCCGCTAAAAACACTGTAATCGATGTTGTCTCGTCCACTGTTCATTACGGATAGACTTCATTTCCCCACAATTTGTTAAAACTTCTTCATGTGGCAAATTAAACACACGCACGTTTGTATACTCTGTATCAGCGTTGTAAATGATAACATTACTCACCGAGGCGTCACGGTGACGGAAGGTACCTTTCCCCCATGTTGAAGCAGAATCCTTTGTTTCAGCACTCGACTGTACAGCTTCACAAAAAGCCGGCCTGAGTGGCCGAGCGGTTCTAGGCGCTACAGTCAGGAACCGCTGGACCGCTACGGTCGCAGTTTCGAATCCTGCCTCGGGCATGGATGTGTGTGATGTCCTTAGGTTAGTTAGGTTTAAGTAGTTCTAAGTTCTACGGAACTGATGACCTCAGCAGTTAAGTCCCATAGTGCTCAGAGCCATTTGAACCATTTCTTCACAAAAAACATAGTAGAGCTCTGTGTCATAATACGCAGTGTGGACTTGATCTGACATGATACCGATGACATCGGCTATCAAGTAGTGCACCTCTAACGAGCTTGGGTGGACATTTCTCGTACACCTGTCGATTTCAAGGCCGAGTGTACATTTCCTGGGAAAACTCCTGGACGTCATGACGACAAACAAGCGACCGAAACCACTAACACAGAACAAAAAAACTCCAACACAATGTTACGATGAGCAAAAACAGACCGTTGACACAGTACAAAAAAGTAAAGTATGAGTATTCGCAGCTTGCAACGCTACAGTGGAGCGGAGATATCACACGTCCGAACAGCACGACGTCTCAAGCGTAACTGACTGCTCAGCCATCCTAACACTTGACTGCACATTCCTCATTTATTACATTTAGAGTGCTTGCTGTTGATATCTTCGCAACCCTGCTGCCACAGTACGCAGGCTCGAGCTCTGCACGCGTTCGACGTTTACCAGACGCAGACAGACAGGTCTAAACAATCAAAGCAATACATTTGCTCGCAACTAAGTTACCAGTTAAAGGCATTAACTTGAGTGGAGGGGACTATCTATCGAGTAATTTCTCAAGTATCGGTCAGATTCTGTGTATAAGAATTTCTGTTGTGTTTTCTGTGTTCCATTTGTGATTATTAGTGTACATACATGGTCAGAATGCACTGTTTTTCTCTTTTTTTTTCTCTCTCACACTGTCGTTAGCACTTTGCGTATCTAGACAAGATTCGATTTTATACGAAAACTGCCTCTTTTGACATGTGTGCAGTTGTGGCGCGGAAGAAAGGAGGGCAATACCGTATATACAACCAGTACTCTGTTTTTTAAGCTCACACTAATTGCAGAAAAAGTTTGGTGCCAAAGATGCACTTGTAAGTGTTGCAGTCCGGAACCGTGCGACTGCTACGGTCGCAGGTTCGAATCCTGCCTCGGGCATGGATGTGTGTGATGTCCTTAGGTTAGTTAGGTTTAAGTAGTTCTAAGTTCTAGGGGACTGATGACCACAGCAGTTGAGTCCCATAGTGCTCAGAGCCATTTGAATTTTTGGAAGGACGGAAGACTTTCCTCACTTGCCATAATGGAAGTATATGCCTTAGTTCCTAAATGAACATAGTCTGGGGTGTGTACTTACTCAGCCATTTGTGCACTGCTACATCGGTATCACAGACTACATCATGAGTCTGTGGCGCCTGGAGTGACATCCTGGAATGCAGTTCGGGGGTCGCAGCTGGAGACGTCACCGACAGTGGGATTCAAGTGATCCGCACTCTGCCCCATCTTTGCGCTGGCAGCAGTGCTGGACGTCTGTTGTTTCGCATGATAGTTAACTGGACCCTTCTGCCAAGCTGTTTCTGATATACTTAGACAGATCTACTGTTGTCTTGACATCTCGTTTCACTCTCCACGAGTGACAATCCATGGGTCACCTAACGCTGGTGTCAGGTCATCGATGTCGCCTTCTTAGAGTGATGTCTGAACCTACAGCCTACGGTATGGTGAGTCCAAAAATTTTTATTGTGTTTTGCTCATGGGGAAAAGGTTTGACGATCATGCATTTTGTAAAGCAGATTTTATTGTGAGCAGAGAACCAGTGGATTTGTCTAATTTTAGAGGTAATGGAAGTCACGATTGGTCAGCGTCCCTTAGATGTGCACAATGTTACTCTGAGGGCCACTCAGCGGCATGAACAGAATCAGTTCCAGTAAAAGCTAGGCAATGCCAAGAGGCAAGACGGCTCATGATTAGATGTGAGAAATTAATGTATTTTATTTTGTTTTCTTGCCTTGTGAACGTTTGTTCTCAAAATGAGTGTAGTCAAAGACAAAGCTTCGACATAGACAGAGGGGCATGGGTGTACCCAGCGAGGGGCAGGTGGGGGGGGGGGGAGCAGCTGCCCCCCCCCCCCAGAAGATATTCGCAGTTTTTCACTAGTTTACTGTTTTATTTAATTAGAAGTGCTGCATGTTTTCTCGGATTGTACAAGTGCATTCTTGTATTTAAAATGTTTATTAAAAGCAGTTTTTCACTGGTTTACTGTTTTATTTAATAAGAAGTGCTGGGTACGCCCTTGCAGAGGGGCAAGATGTGTCAGAGCTGGAAGCAGTACACTTATTGTTGGAAAAATGGTTCGAATGGCTCTGAGCGCTATGGGACTTAACTTCGAAGGTCATCAGTTCTCTAGAACTTAGAACTAATTAAACCTAACTAACCTAAGGACATCACACACATCCATGCCCGAGGCAGGATTCGAACCTGCGACCGTAGCGGTCGCGCGGTTCCAGACTGTAGCGCCTAGAACCGCTCGGCCACACCGGCCGGCTATTGTTGGAAAAGGTAGCACAATTAACAGCATATAATAGAGAACTCCGTGGGTTGTTAGAGAAGAATTGGCACGATTACTGGGAATGACACAGCAAGCCATTTCAAAACGTCTCAAGGCTATGGGCATGATTCACAAAGAAGGAACTTGGGTCCCGTGTGCGTTGAAACCAAGAGATGTTGAACAGTGTTTGTGTGTTTGTAAACAGTTGTTTCAGAGGCAAAAATGGAAGGGATTTCTGAATCGCATTGTGACCGAGGACGAAAAATAGGTTCATTACGATAACCCGAAACGCATAAAATCATTGGGATATCCCGGCCATGCTTCCACGTCGACGACCAAACAAAATATTCACGGCTCCAAGATCCTGATCTGCTTTTGGTGGGACCAGCTCGGCGTCGTGTACTATGAGGTGTTAAAACCAAGTTAAACAATCACATGTGCTCGTTATCGAACGCAATTCTTGCGTTTGAGCAGAGCATTAAAATACAAACGGCGAAAATACAGCGAGAGGCATGATAAAGTGATTTTGCAGAACGAAAACGCTCGACCCCATGTTGCAAAAGAGGTCAAAACGTACTTGGCAACGTTATATGGGAAGTCCTACCACACCCGCCGTATTCTTTACACATTGCTCCCTCTGACTATAACCTATTTAGATCAATGGCGCACAGCCTAGCTGACCAACACTTCCGATCTCATGAAGAATTCACAAATTGGACCGATTCGTGGATCGCTTCAAAAGATGAACAATTTTTTCGACGCGGGATTTGTACAGTGCCCGAAAGGTGGGAGAAAGTAGTTGCCAGCGATGGAAAATACTTTGAATGATACATGTGTAACAAATTTGTTTCATTAAAACCTCAAATGACGGGGAAAAAACGGCGGAAGCAAAGTTGTTCACCTTGTAAGACCAGTTGCTTTTTGTTATGGATATCGGTTACATATTCAAGTGTAAGCACAGTCTCTCAATGTCCGGGTCATTTATGAAAAACTCAGTTGATTTTTCCAAATTTGCTTCACCTCCGTTTACTAAAAGCAAGGAGTCTTGTTCAACTGCAATGACCTGTGTGAGTCCAGTTGAAGCAAGCCGCTCAGTAATGCAAGGATGCACCGTTTCAAAACCTTCAATGTAAATAGCTTTGTAGTATTCCTTTGGGGTTTTGAAAGTGTGCCGTGAGCTGGCTTCGTTGTTTCCATACTTCTTTGGTATACTTCGATTCCCAGGAAGCGAAGAATCATCAACTTGTGAACGTTTTTCTTATAGATAGAATTCCCAAAAGTGTTCAAAACTATCACGCTTTCCATTCAATATACAAATCAAGCCGTCATATACTTTTTCCAATTCAGCAACACTTAAATGAGGGCATTGAATTTTTTCGTTGACATCCTATACTGCGTTTATTACATGGCAATAAAGCCGTAAAAAGAAATGTCTTGAATTGTGACACTGACTCAAGGTAGTCTGCACATTTTTAACCTGTTTCTGTTTTGTCCTCTGCAGAAAACGCTTGAAAAAAACTCTAGAAGTTCTTCAAAGTTTTTCAATATTCTCAAGATACTAGAAGCTCGAATAATCCATCGAGTCGGGCAAAGGGGTCATAGACCAGCTTGGTCGTTGGTCCTCTCACAGCGTATGCTTCTGAGAAGTTCAAGCCTTTTGTTGGATTCCCTTACGGTGTTTATTAAGTTCTTGGCTAAAGCCATAATATCCCTCATAGACGTAAGATGGCAAAGACTGTCTACAACTGCCAAGTTTAAACTGTGAGCAGTGCAGTGCACATAACGTGCTTTTGGTTGTATATGCAAAACTAACTTTTTTAGTCCTTTGAACTTACCTCTCATATTCTAGGCACCATCATAGCACTGTCCTCTAAAGTTATCCATTGACAAATCAAGACGAGCAAAAACGTCTTTTACAATACTAAACAGATTTTCTGATTCAGTGTTGGGGGTCTCGTATAAACCAACAAAGTCTTCGTTGATGATTAAGGAATCATCGACAGTACAAATACAAAGTCACACTTGTTCAGGAATCAAAGAATCACTTGTTTCGTCAACCATAATAGAAAAATGTTGAGTCTTCTTGACTGTAGCCAATACCTTTCTCAACACAGACTTTCCTAGCAGATCAGTGATCTCGTTTTGAATATCGTGGGATGTACTCTTATACCCTGAACACCCTAACCAATCTTTAAACTCAGATATGTCATTCTTTCGGAGTTCCAACAATTGCAAAAAAATTGAGCTTACATCTTCGTGCCCTCTAATTGCTAGTCCTTGTCGGCATAGAAATGACACAGTAGTAAAAAAATGTCTCAAGAGCTAAACGGCCTTTCTTCATATCACTATCTAACTGTTCATTCAATTGAGAGGCCACACTTCTGTTAGTTTCGGAACACCTTCTTCATGTGTAAACGTATCTTCATGAAGACAGCATTTTTCCAAAGCCTTTTTCCAGTTAGAAAAGACTACAGAAGTAAATGCATCTTCTTTTTTTCAAGGAAATTGTAATAGATTTTTAGCATCTGCCTCTTTGCAGGTTTTCCAAAAAACTTTTCTGGTTGCTGCTTCATATTCTAGCCATGTATATTTGATCAACCAAGACTTCTGAAATGATCTTCCCTTACCAGATTATCCAGGTATCGGCTGTGAAAGGTTCTCACCTGAAGACGACGAAGCAATTGATGACACAATAATTGTTGGAGATTGACTTGCAGTATCATCAACTTCCAAGCGCCCCTATATGGTAACAAATTTATCCATTGCAAACTTAATTCACAATACACTAAGAGACTAAAGTAAACGAATAAAATATAGTCATATAATGTAATCCAATAGACACTAAAGTCGAAACACTAAACACATCTCCATCATGCACTGAAGGGAACTATCCACACATAATGACTGCAACAGCAGGGTGGGCTTTATATAGCCGTGGCATCATACTGTCACAAAGTGTCAAGGAGATGCGAGGCAGAGGGTCGCCGCGAGCACACCGCTGGCCTGTCGGCACCAGACTCTACCCAAAGGTTGGTGCACTGGGACAAATGCTAAGTGTGCCCACAGCGCCGTAACACTATCATGATTCACACCATTCGTTTTCAGTTAAGGGGAACTGGAACAATCCATCTCCTCCATGTTAATTGTGGCAAATAGAAGGAACATTTTTTCTAAAACCATTAAACATACTGCTCTGAAATTTGGACTTAACGTTCAGTGAATATTTCTCTATAAAGTTATAATGCCATGTTAAGAAATATTTATTGGTCTTTGTTTTCCAGTTTTTTTAAACAGATGCTTATTTTTTTCCTCTAAAATTTTTGCCCCTTTTCTTCTATAACTCTTGAATTATATAATATTTTTTACAATTTGCTATAAAAATCAAGGAAAAGAAGTAAACAATATTGTGTTTAAATTTCATTGATATACTGTTAGCAGTTTTTGAGAAAATGTTCCTCAAAGATGAAAATTTTCAAGTTACGGGAGATGGCTTCCAAAGTTTTTTAATACATTCCTGCCCCATATGATGGATTATCAGCATCCTCTTCTTTTTCCAGTGTTAGTTTCCTTTTCACTGGTCTTTTCTTCCCTTTTGCTGCATGTTGTAGGCTTTTGTCTCTTCTTCCTGCAGTTCTTAGACTTTCTTCATCAATTAGGCGCATTGCGGAAATGGTGTTGTGTCCTGGGTGGAAACCTAAGCGTTTCAGCACATCACATTTGACAATGTCTCCTACATTGTATGTTGCCATTGCATCATACACACCAAAATGCAATGTTTTTATCTGTACAAACACTCTTTTGGGAATCCCAATCCAAATTAAATTTACACTTTCATTTGGATTTTGTGTTTTCCCATGTAAACACTTTTCCAATAAACTTGGCTGTGATAAATCTCTGAATATGGGCTTAATTACATCAATTATAGCATTTGGCAAACTGTTTTTATGGCATATTCCTTTCCTGATTGTTACTTACACCTGTGGGGCACAGTGCATGTTGTGGGTGCTCATTTGTTCATGCAGTGTGTAAAAATAATACCCATACTGCCCTCCTTATATGCTCAATGCTTCTTGTATTTTGCCTAATTGCACACCCATAACACCTCTGCAATCTATCAATTGCTTTATCTGTCAGTCTTCCTCTCCCTCCAATGGTCCTACCATCACCAAGCTTCTGGACTCCTAATGTCAGCTTTAGTTTGTGCAAGTGAGCCCCCATGCACTTCTGCGCATGTCCAATGCACTCCTGTTTTTTAATGTGAACTGCATTGACATAAGGTTTTGAGTTCCTCTACAGCTTTATATCCCTTAGAATCACAATCTCCTAGATAGTTAGTGTATCATACATTCTACAACTCCTGTGATCTGGAAAAAATTGCTTTCACTACCTCTACTTCCATCGCTCCACTTGTGCCGTGAAACTTTGCTTCACAACTTTCACTATGTTTGTCCTTGGTATTGCCCTTACATCTACAATGTTTTGAGAGAATAGCAACATCAATTACTTTGCAACTGTCTCCACTGGTAGCTGTCAAAAGTTCATTTAGAGATTTATGACCTCTACGTTGCCATGATCCATCTAAAGCAACAGTTAAATCTCTACAATTCCCATTATCTGTCACAGTTTCTTCAACTGCTTTCTTCATTGTTGCTTGAGCAATATCTTCAGCAGAAGATCCCACCAATTCATTATAAAATCCAAACTTGGTTGGTGGTTTTGGCAAGTTCATAATTCCACATAACATTGTCCCTGCAGCACTGCCCTTGCCAATGCAACGCAAGCCATACACTAGCCTAACATTTATATCATACACCTTCTTTCCACTATTACCACTATGAGGAATGCTGTTAGAATTAGAAAACAAAACTTCTGCAGCACATCTGTTACGCTTCAATAACATTTTAGATGCCAAACTGATGTGTGAAGTTATTTTCAATTACAGTTCTGTTTCTTTGCAAACTTGGCATAATACATTATGTTTCAAAATATTAGAGAGCAAGGAAATATTAATTATTTCATTCACATCGTTACTGTCACTTTCATAGTTATCAAATTTTTCTTTGCTGTCACAAAGTTTATTGCTGGAAGAAATTCTATCACATACATTTGGAGTAGTCGGTGAAGCAGTCTGAGCAGCATCTCCCTTCAAAACAACAAAAGATTTCTTCTTCCACTCATTGTGCCTTTTCTTAAACACTTTATTGCTGAAATGGGGAATACTGATATCCACAAACCAAATACGTAAAACAGGTATGAGCAAAATTTGTCAAATATGTAAAATTGAACAGCTAAAAAACACAAAGCAAACTCCACAAGTCAACACACGCGGTATAGGGTTTATGTTTACTGATATGAACAGTCACTTATCACAGAGATAAAGCCATACAATGTTGGATAAACAAAACGCTCTCTAATTCCGCAAAGATACCCTGCTTGCAGCCAGCAAGCAGCACCGTCAGCGGTGACACACCAAATCGTTACAACTGTTCATGTGGCGCATCAACTTTGCAGTAATAAAAAACACACTTAGAATTCAATTACAAGGGTGAAACTTGATTTGTTTTATTCAGAAAACTACAATTAATTTTATAATAAAAAAAACCCGTTAATTTGGTCATTTTCATTGTGCTAACTCCCCTTAAACTGCTTACTACTATAATAATTATTTGTTCTAACTCACTATTGAATGTATTTTAAAAGGTAACTATCATCAAACAAGGAAAAATAAAAATTCCAACATAATTTTGTGATTTTACAACGCTCATAATTTCCTTAAATTATTAGGGGGCTCTTCCCCCGCCCGTCCCCCCCGCCCCGCCGCCAAGGGAATTTTTGAGGGGGGTCGGGCCCCCTCAGGTCCAATAGAGTCAGCGCGCGTGCACGCGCACATGCACCCTAGAGTGAGGGCGAGCGCGAGCACCTAAAGGGACACTTGTGGTACGCTAACGATAATGTGAGAAACACTGCATCCTGTTCAGTATATCATATGTACGCTAATAATTGCGTATGAGATATAGAAAACTTGGAAAAAATAGATCTGGGAGAAGAGCGCTAGAGAGTTTGCACGCTTGTCAAGATAATCAAAACTGCCACATGATCTGTACACTAAAGCCTCATCTGTCAACCATTCGTTTTTCCTATCTATGGTGGAAAAATTCCTCCTTAACACTGACTCTGAACTCATTTGCACCCTAAGAACATGAACAAGCACCCATCAGAAAACCCACAGTCCCTGCTGACAGTGGCCAATGATACAAAAATTTACAGATGTGGGGAGAAGTTGACAATGTATTTGGACGATGGATTGTTCCCTTGCTTATTTTCCATATTAGGTTGTTTAGTTTCCAATGATGCCATATTACATGTCCGGCATCTTATGACTATTTTGCTCATTTGACATGACTCATTAGTGCAGCCAACACAGTGCGAAATGCACACGCATGCATTATGCAAGAACAACTCAGTATCCAATATGTTCGACCATGCCTTACCAGAATTTTATTCAGAGGAAACCCAAAAGCCAACCTCACCTCAATCAAGTGAAGTATGATGAGGTATGCAGAGAAAAAGAGGAGTTATACATGGAACACTTGTCCATGCAGTCACATTTGTCTGCTTCCACTAAAGAACTGATATGCAGGAGCTGCAACATCACAAAAATGGTCTGCAGGAGGAACAAAATAGGTATCTGCATGTGTAGTCCAGTAAGGTCACTTCAGCATTTGATGACAGACCTTTTGTAGAGCTGCTTCAGTAAATCACTGCCCTCACAGATCCTGCTGTGGCAGGAAAAAGATGTCATCACTGTACCCAGCACCACATTCAGACTATGCCTGTACAACCAGTCACTGATGACCTGCTGGTTGCCGCGAGACACTCTTCTTGCTGCACAAGCAGACCTTGACAAGATGCTGACAGAAGGTATTGTAACTATATCCAGCAGCTCTTGGACATTGCTGCTTTATACAGTACAAAAAAAGATGAATCTTTCAGGTTCCTGATAGGCATCCTGAATCTAACGTAGCCGATTTCAACAGTAATGTGATGACTGTTCCTCATTTCAGGGTAGCTGACTAAGTAAAAATATTTTCACTAATTCTGATGGCCATGGCAGACAGGCATAAGATAGTTGTCAAGATACCCATTAGTTAGTTTGAGTTGAAATCCATAACTTTCTGTCTCAGGACACCACAGATGCAGCACTGGTCCATGCCTGAAATGCTCAGAGGGCTATCATTTATGGATGATATTTTAGTATTTCCCAAGACAGGGCAGCATTATGTAGAGCACTTGTGAATGACATTTTAATGTTTGGAGGAGTACAGTGTATTATTAACAGAGAGAAATGTGTTATTCAAATGTAGGCATAACCCCCCCTCCGAGAGAGTGGAGGCCATTCAGCAGATGCTGATGCCTCCTACATTCAAAGAAATATGCAGGTTCATAGATGGATAGTCACATAATCAGGGAATGTGCATAGGAGGAGCAGATGCAGGGATCCTGCACTGGCATTCATGGCAAGGATCTAGTGGAGGTGGTTCGCCGTTGCCTTCCTCCACCCTGTGATGAAGTGTTTTGTATGTATCTATGTGGTGTGGATGACTGTGATGAGTGCCTTTAACAGTGAAACCCAGTATTCACACATAGCCTTCTACTATCAAAAAGCCCTAAGGGGACTACCGATCTTAATGTCTCCATCTGACAGATGGATCGCCATCCACAGTGTCATGCCCTCACTTCATGAGACACTGTGGAGAGCTTTGTAATTTAACCCAGGACATTGGTGCAAAGACAGTGACCAGAAATTTTATGCCACCATCTCTTCTCCTCTTTTTGGTCAAATACTGGCAGTGGAAGTTGCATACACCACCAGGATTTTAAATGGCTTACCTCTGAATCACGTGTCACTGCTCGGGCATGTGTCAGCAATCTTGGATGGAGGCTGACAAGTAGGTTCATGGGGATGCTAAATTACTATTGGTTGTATTTGCATCACTTGGTTACAGTATGAGAGCTATCCAAAAAATTGCTAAATGGGAAAAATACATCTGGACTCCAGACGCTGAGGCAGTCTTTCATGATTTAAAAATGGCACTGTCTAAACCTACCTTACTGGATCGCCCTACTGTAGGTGCCCCTTATGCTGATGGTATACATTAGCCAGACAGAGGTCATTCATCTCTGAAATGTGGTGACATAAAGTTTTTGATGTCTGCCACAACTTCACTCATCTTGGTATCTGTTCCTCTGCCCATCTGGTAGTTATTAAATCAGTTTGGCCAGGCATACAGATAGATTGTCACACCTGGCTGTGTATGTATGAGAGCTGTTAATGCAGCAAAGTGGCAGGGCATGTGTTCACATCAGCTGTGTCCTCCCATACAAAGCCAGATTTTCCCACATTCATGTAGACATTGCCTTACTCTATGGATACTGCTACCTTTTACAGTCATTGATTGTTTCATGAGGGACCAGAAGTTGTACCGAGGCCCAATGTTTCTGCTGAGTCTGTGGTCATGGCATTAGTTCAGTGGTGGTTTGCAGACTATAAATGACAGAGAGGGTTTGGCAGTTCAAATCCTCAGCAGTCTGAAGAATTGCTCCAGCTCTGTGGCAGCACACACACTTGCACAGCTAGCTACCGTCCTGAGTGTATTGAAGCTAATGTCTTGTTCAGTGCTTCTAAAACACTATCGGTATAAGAAAATATTATTGGTAAAAGAAAACATAGCATCATCAGTCAATAGGTCTGCATGGATTCCAAACTGGCAGCGGCTAAGAGCCTTGTGGATGTTCAGATATTCCACAATTCTTTCTCGAGAAATTTGGAGAAGCATGTTAAAAGGAAAATCAAGCAGTAGTTTGAAACATCAATTTTATCTCCTTTCTTGAATAATGATTTGACAGTGGCATAGTTCATTCATCTGGGATGATACCTTGTTGGAGGGATACATTCAATACATGGCAAACCAGAGTGCTAAAACATGTCATTAAGAATAAGCAATTATTCATCATGGTCAGTCAGATAACTGAGAATTTGACTTACAGTACTACAACTGCTACCAGTCTACTGGTACTATACTTATCAGTAGATATGTTGTCAATAAGGCTTACACTGATACCTGGCACACAGGTAGGAAATTCAACTGCTGGAATAAAATTAAAGGATTGTAACAAATGTTCCATTTCTCTTCTTCTGATGTTGTCTGCAAGGAATTTTACATTAAAGTCACCCATAATGGTCAACTGCTTAGTCTTCTGATATTTTTTTACTAATACTGATTCAAACTGTTTCAAGAAATCACAGATTTTCCCTGCAGCAGCCTTATGCATTGTCACCACTATAATGGAGCTATTATGAGCAAAAATTTCAGATCCACAGGCTTCAAAATGAAAATCTTAACACATACTTAAGTCTAGTAAAGTAAAGAAAGTAAAGAATTTTATACAGTGAAGGGATTTCGAGAATGTATAATAGATAACTTAGAATTTTTACGTGGAAGTGTATAAAAGTATGAATTGTAATAGTACACAATGTTACCAGTGTGATATGTTGTTTAATATTATTATTATTATTATTATGTACAGACAGAGTTATAATGTGATGTGCTGATCCACTGTGGTTTACTGTTTTAGATTTGCAACCACTGATTAGTTTATATAACAATGCACTTTACTACAGTAGTATCTTCCATAAAAGCTATCTTTTAACATACCCTAATTAGACAAGACTCAATAAAAAAATACTGTAATGTAGAAGCCCATTTATTGTGTTTGCACCATGTAAGGACTGCCATGCTGATGCCTCAGCTAGAGGGTTTTTCTTAGCTCATAGCTGCTGTAGATAAAATAGAAGGAAAGGTGGAGTTGCAATATATGTCAAAGCAGGTGTAGCTCATCATTATGGAAACCAAAACATCTGACTGATTTAGTTTCATTTTTGGGGGCATTTAAATTAAATACAATGTTTCCTGTTTTCCTACTATTTGTGTAATGCTTTAGCCTGAAACCAGGAGTTATGCCTACCTATTACTGCAGCTATATTCAGTTGTAACTCATCCAGGCTGATATTCTGAGCAATTAATGAAGTGTCTTCTGCATACCGTACAGCCTCATTGGGTGATCTGGAAGGCAAAAGATTTACACATATAATGAACAGAAGGGATACAAGTAGTAGTTCTTTTGTAGCAGATAAGGAATCTGATTTTTGGATAGTTACACACACTGTTTCCTATTTCTTAGGTGTGACTGCAATAAGTAGAGAACATTCTCCCAAAATTCCAAATTCAGTAGTACTGTAGATTTCTTATTAGGAAACTATGAGACAATGTTTGAAAGGATGTCATTAGATCCACTAGCATCACATAGCTTACTGACTTATTCTAAGAACAGTCATATACTTTTGTTGTAATGCTATCAATTTTTTTCACAGTAGTGATAGTAGCTCTAAAGCCACACTGCACAGAACAGCTTAAGTTATTATTTTCAAAATAATGGTTCATCTACTGTTGCATACAGCACTCTGTCATTTTATAAATTACTGGGACAAGTGAAAGGGGCTGGTAATCATCAGGCAAAAGGCTACGTTACATTTCTTAAATAGATTGGCTTGATTGTGGGTCTTTGTAGACAATCTGGTTAGACTTACTTTTTTTGTTATTTTTGTTAAGGATACAATTATCTATTGCTTCACTGACTTGTCAACAAATTATATGACTACCTAAAATGTTCATTTGCTTTATTGTGTGATGGTGGCAGTAGTGCTTCTGCCTCACTCGCACCTCTCTTGACGTTGATGTCTAATAGAGGACTGGCATGGTAAGTTTATTTAACATGCCAGTAGGAATTCAAATTCTGTAATCATTCTACTGAAAGTTGATTTGCTTGGATGAGTTCCCATGCTGTTTTCCATATATTTAAAGAGTTAAGAATCTATCATCATTGGGCTTATATTTTGCTCCCTTGTTTGTAGATCTGTAGTGATTTTTCATGATAATATCTTTATCCTTATATGCTGTACTGTGCTGTGGCCTGTCATAATACAGGAGCATCAATATTTATATATTATTTATTTGTGATGCATACCAGAGTTTTAAACCTGCTGGTTTGGAAAGGGAGTTACAGTTGCAATGTTTCTTACACTGTCTAGGGCATATTTTTCAGAGATTTCTGTTATGACTTCTAAAAATCTTCTGGGTGACTTATTAGCTTCCATATCATGTTTAGGTGATTTATTCTAGTCTGTTGAAGTTGTGGGGACTCCTACACAGCTAGATACAATGGAATCAAGAAATAGTGTTGGTACCATATAGATTTTTAAGTCTATGAGAAGAAGAAATAGTGACATGTGTGACATATTTAGTGTTTACAACAAGTACTAACAAAGAGATAGAGGGGCTGGCCAGTACTTACCTCAGCTCAGGACAGCTGATAGATACACAAAACAGAACAGAAAATATACACATCCCAGCTTTTGGAACTTTGTTCCTTCATTAGGGAGGAGAGAGGTTAGTGTTTAGTCAGTCTTGGTCCTCATATGTATGGTGGTTCGATTTAAGAGCAAGAAAACCATTGTTCATTGTTTATATAAGCCAGTACCTCATTTCACATGAGTCCTGCAATGGATTACCTACAGTGTTGTCACAATTTCCATGGAGCAGTTAATTCATTCATTTTGGATTTGTGCAATGATCAAGTGCTGTTCTTCAGGAACATCCATTTTTCCAGCAACTCATGCAGAATTGTGTGACTACTAGAGCTCCATTGAACATTCTCATGCCCAGTGACCATTATCACTTGGAACACACCTTGAGCAGTGCAACAGCCACTATAATGCAGCTGTCAAGATTTTGTAATTGAATAGTACCACTTTATGCAAAAATGTGACCACCATCATCAGACTATCCAATGATAAGCAAGGAGAAATACTGTTTCTTGCACATGTTGTGGTGGCCCGGTGTAATGTTAAGTTCTCCCTATACAGCTTAAGTGTTTTCGTGGACTTACTTGTTGCAGAATGCTGATTCTACTTTCTTGCAGCGCTGATGTCTTCTGCTAGCACCGGACGCTTCTCCGAAGATTTCACTACTAGGAATGGGAAATTTTCACTCTCTCGTGCTCTCCCTCTCTCTCTTCTTATTTAAAAAATACGCTACTCTTGGAATATCATTCAATGCATCACAACATATTTATTTCCAATTTGTACAAAAAAAACACTAAACTTTATGACATAAGCCCACACATTACCGGGCACCCAGAATCAGTTAATTACACATTTTTGAACACAATTGATACATAAGCTTTTATCATGGCTGACTATCCACGTACAGTCCACGTACTCTCAACAGCAGTTTAACATCTAATAGACAGTCACTATATCTAGTCACTCCATTTGTTTTTTAACAATACAAAGCTACATTACTCTTTGCAGCTGGCCATGGAGCTTCTGGGCTGTATTTGTTTATTCTTGGCAGGTCGTGCTGAACACTTGCCAGTGCCAATGAATTATCTTCCTTCCAGTTTCGCCTGCACAGACAATAAATGGGTGCAGTATCCCATGTTCATTCTTATGCCCTGCATTAAAATAACACGATTTCGAAACGGCTGGAATGCAAGTGTCTCCAGATTTTTGTAAAATTCTGGGGGCACTACATATCCCTCCCCTTAGCTCGAACATTCGTTATTTTGCACACAACATGTATTTTAATAATTTTTCTTCTTAACACTTATCTTGTTACTCTGTACTACATAGAAGCATTAGGTACAAAAACTCTCTTCCATCTCCGGTATTTCATTAAGCTGTTGGTAATATCTTTCATGGACATAGTAGTATGATAAACTAATAGTACAACAAGTATTAGCTATTTCCGATAGATTTATCTACTCTTGCTTCCGGGATTGAGCCAAAATAAATCCCTCCCCTTAGCCAGTTTCAAAGTTCATGTGTTATTCTGAGTAAAGTCTTTATTTTTTTTTAAAAGAAGCTGTTGCAATGATAACCACCAGTTTTCCGGGTCTGAAAAAAATTAGTTGTACTGGGGGTTTTCTCTTTTTTCTATCTCCTCGTGCAGGACTTGTCTTTTCTATTTAAAAAATTTTAGAATTCAAATTTACCAGGAGAAACTTTCCACTACAATCTCAGGTCACTATACCACTCTTTCCCTTTGGGTTCCAATCTACATAAGGGTTGATACTATGTAAATATCTTCTTCCTCATCCTTGGGTACATTTATACTAAACTATGGTACAGGTCAATCCCCTTTATGTTGCCCCTGTCCGCACAGTGTAGGTCAGCCTCCTCTGGGTCTGCCTACCTGCCTCTCTTTCTTTCATTTCATCTATATCGGATGTGCCCTCCCTATCTTCATTAACAATGATTCCTAGTCTTGCCTGTTTGTACTCCTCTGCACACTATTTTATTTAAAATTTCCTGGTAAAATTTCTATCTACCTCTCCTTTCCTCCTCCTGAGTCCTTCAGCCTACCTGCTTAAATTCTTCGCTTGTTCATTGCTTACAGCTCACTTACATAGCCTTACTAACAAAATATGTTTCATCCATGGTTGTAACTTTATTTCTTTTCTTCAGGCTATTTGGTCTGCACAATCCTATTATTTATCAGAAACTTATTTGACTTGATACCCTGGCTTCATATCTATTTCTTTTTATCTCCCTTCATATTACTTTGTACTACTATACCTATGAACACAGGTGGATACACACTTTGTCCCCCCTTGTTCCTTTAGCTTAAGCTTACTATACCATTTCACTTGAGATGTGCAACCGTGCTCGAGCCCTTCCTGAGCACTACCTCCCCCCTTATCTGTGACGGTTGTTACATCTCCCTGTGTATTACTTCTATGCGTCTTTGTATTTAATTGTTTGAGGTGGAAGTGTGATTGTGCATCCTGATTCTTTGGCCCACTAAGGTTCTTAGTTGAAGATTTTTAGAAATCATGGAAAAGAGAAGGACTTCAGCGATAGAAGTATATGAATGTGTACAGAGGGAAAGATAGACTGGTACTCTTAAGAGAAGTAAGAAAGGAAATAAAAGAATTGGTTGGTAAGATCGAAGGAAGAAAGAAAGAAGACAGCCCCAAAGACAGGAAACCCTTCCCCCCCCCCCCCCTTCCCCAGGATCCCCACTTCACCAGTACTTAAGTGAGAAGCAGGAGGATGTATGATGTTTGGCATCTCCTGCAGAACGGACATTATCACTGTCACCTTTGAAGTCCCCGAAAAAAAGATCTTAGCAACTCCTATGGAACAGCAAATGATGAAGAACCAGTCACACTTGTTTGCGAGGATTGTATGAAGGGTGTGGTGTGTGGGGTCGTGTCTGTGCCTATGCTACCCATCCCTTTGAAAATTAGATATAAACCCTACCCAATCACATCACACTTTACAAAAAAATATAAAACATTCTATAAAAATAGAAATTATATACATTATAATCAAATAGTTATTCAGTTAGTCACTTCACTTTATATTTCATACACATGTTCAGTTTATGTCATCTAGGTATCATTCTTCCTAAACAGTACCATCATATTATATCTCCTGTTAGAATGTTACCCTGTTTGTTTTATCTCACGCTTAGAGGTTACTGTTTATTGTGACTCCCTAAATTAGTCATAATCGTGTAGTCATAATTGGTCTCTTTTAATACTAATATGATAGGATAGCTTAAGGGCTATAAATAGATTACAGGATAGTCAAAGATCTGAAGGGAGTTTGGTTTAGGAAAACTAATGTGGAAGTAACACCGAACCCAACTCGGGAACCGGAGGACGTCACTCCACCCGTTGACACAGAACGTCAACATCCCTGGGGGTTTTGTACATATCGTTTTATATGCTTAACATTATACATTCCCTTTTCCTCTCCTGTCACAGGATCTACTAAATATTTCACCCTTGTCAAATGCCAGTCAAAATACTTGTGCATTGTACACCAGGCATTACTATAGTATTTAGGATCCCACAAATCTGAGATCAGCTTCTCTTGTGCACTTGAAGACCAATATTTTTCCTTAAACTTTCTCTGAAAATCTTCCCAGGATATGAAGTTTTCAATATTTACTGTGCTCCATTCTGAAGCTTCACCCTCCAAATAACCTATCACAAACTCTATTTTCTTAGCATCCTCCCAACTTTTAGGTATGGCTTGGTTAAACCATTTTAAGAAATGGGTGGGATGTACCTCCCTATCTGGTCTGAATTTAGGAAACTGTCTCGACAAGCCTGAATTTGATCCACATTGCAAATCAGTTGTTATATCCTTATTTAATATGATATTTTGGGAAACTGTGAATTTCTCTAGTTTCTCCTGCATAAGGTTGAATTCTTTCCTCAACATTTATAAGTCTTC